>NC_142584.1:2720000-3030000 GCF_965207765.1 Zootoca vivipara
CTCCCCTGCTATGTTTTTCTTTATCATGCTGGTGGCTGCCCCCCCCCCAGCGCTTATTCACCTCTTGCTGCTGTGCTCTTGACCTCCTTGCATGCTGCTCACCCACCTGCCTGTAGATTATAGAGTTTATGTTTGAAGGGAGAGCTAACGGATTGCCTGGGCCTGGAGAAGGGAGGCGCTCACCTTCAGACCTTCAATTTGCACCTCATGCTATTCTCCTGTGCTGCAGCATGCTGCACGGCTTGGATCTGTGAGACTTGGGCAAAGACTGGGACCCACCAGCTTAGAGAGAGCAGGGAATGGCTGCTACTTTGAATGGACAGGAGCTTGTCACCAGCATCCAGGCTGAATGTAGGTTCTAATGAATACAGGTTTTTATGCCTTTGATCAGAGATGCGAGTACATTTGGCACTCCAGGTGTTGTTGAACTCTAGCTTCCACTGCCCTAGCTAGAACAACCAGTGGTCAGGGATTATAGAAGTTGGAGCCTGGCAATATATGGAAGGCTATAGATTCCCCATTGCTGCCTTTAATACAGAGTGGCTAACATGTCACTCTCCAGATGTTGTCAAACTCCATTTTCCATCATCTCTGACCATTGGCCATGTTGTTGAGGGGGCTGGTGGGAGCTGGGAGTGTAACAACATCTGGAGGGTGACACTGGTCAGCCACCTGTGCTTTAATAGATGTGCAACAGGAGGAATGATCCCCCCACCATATTATCATAGCCCTGCTATGGTGGCAGAAACTATATTTACTAAAATGCCCTTCTGTGCAACTATTTCAATGTCTGAGAGTTCTTCCATCTCTTCAGACTAGGAGGCCGAAGGCTAGTTCCACAGTATGGTCACATAGATGTAGTGGATTCACTAGCTGGGTGTTCAGACACAGGACAAGAGTAAGAATCTGGGTGCTCAGAGGGCACGGATGCCTTCCCAAAGATGAGGGGGGTATTCTGACATTCTTGCAGAACATATATGGTGTGAGAAGTGGGGATGTGAGGCTTCTGGGACAGGGTTCAAAATAGGGCACAAGTACTGTTTTGGAAAGGGAAGGCAAATACCTGGAGGACTAGCAGAGTAGAGATGCATTGGAGTGAGGGCAAGGGCAAATGTTTTGGGTCTTCAGAGGCCCCTCTACCTCATCTTCTTTATCCATCCTCCTTGTTTCTCTTCTCTCCCTGTGAACTCATGGGGCTCAGCTGGTTCGCGACAATGCAGATTTGCGTTGTGAGCTTCCTAAACTGGAGAAACGTCTTCGGGCTACGGCTGAGAGAGTTAAGGCCCTGGAGGGTGCACTGAGGGAGGCTAAGGAGGGTGCTATGAAAGACAAGCGTCGCTACCAGCAGGAGGTGGACCGTATCAAGGAGGCAGTGCGCTACAAAAACAGCATGAAGCGCAACCACTCTGCACAGATTGGTAAGCAAGCAAGCAGCAAGTGTGGGGGTGTATGTGGAAATTGCTGGTACTGTGGTAACCCCATGTTTGCACATTCAGATGATGCATCTCACTGTTCAGAAGAACTGATTATTTGATTTCTATTCTGCTTAATATATTTTAAATATTTCTAAGTGGTGTACAAAAAAGCAGCAACAACAGACAACTTAAACAAAATTTTACAAAAATACACAGGTACATATAAAAATGTTACATTATTACAAAGTTACTAATATATAAAAATCAATATCAGTTCATTTCTCTCTCAGCCTCTGGGTTCTCACCCAGGGGCCAAATGAGTCTTCTGGTCTGTTCATTTCTCATTGTGGCTCTGGGGTCAGATGCAGGAGGCACTGGGAGAGCAAAAGTGCTAGAGGCCTCCCCACCCCTCCTCAGATGTTCCAGCTATGAAACTCTATAAAATACCATATATGTTGATGCTGCTGTAGACACTGATGGCTGGTAGGTAGGAAGAAACTTGCACACTGGCTGTTCTAAGAGCCCTTGGCTAAGCTACGCAGGGGAGGAGAAGCTCAGAATGAATGAATGAATGAATGAATGAATGAATGAATATGTTGTGCTATGTCTGCTATCTGTGTCCCTTTGCAGCCAAGCCGGTGCGGCCAGGGCACTACCCAGCTTCATCCCCCACCAATGCCTATGGTGTCCGCAACCCTGAATGCATCAGCTACACCAACAGCCTCTTCCAGAACTATCAGAATGTCTACCTGCAGAATGCTGGCAGCACTGTGCCTGACAGCTAGTGAGTATCCTTTGCCTGTTCAGAAGAATAATGCACAAACTATTTCTGGCTCACTAAAATCCTACCCTTTGGCGTAAATCAAGGCCTACTTGATAGGCTTGCCTAGTCCTATTCCCAGGCCAACTTTTTTGAACCAAGAGTCAAGACTTTTTGTCCCCTGGATCATATTCTGTTTTTCACCTCACATCAGATCAGAAACTGGCTCACCATTA
The DNA here is from genome assembly GCF_965207765.1 of Zootoca vivipara. NCBI lineage: Eukaryota > Metazoa > Chordata > Lepidosauria > Squamata > Lacertidae > Zootoca > Zootoca vivipara. The sequence continues at coordinate 2,722,412 of NC_142584.1, forward strand.
AGTAGCTGCATACCAAAGATAAAATAATTTTATTAGGCTGAGATGTTGCTGGTACAAGTAGCTTGTACCAGTTCAACCTACTTTAAAATGATTTTTTTTAAAAAAAATTATTAATAAATGTTCATCGAGATATGAACTATTGAAATGATTATTGCATCATGATCAAATTGATTGGAGTGGAGGGAAGTGCACTGACTTCAAGACACAAAAAGATAGCTGCTAAAAAAAAAAAGACAGCTGCTATATTTGACCTAAGTCAGGGGTGTAAGGTTCAGGAAGGAAAATTGTGAAATGGACTTTCTTGCTCCCACTGATGATGGGTACCCCGTTTCCAGACTATTTGCTATTTACAGGAATCCAGCAGTGTCACCCACAATGGGCATATGGTCTCCTCCTATTCACTAGTCAGATCTTGCAAGCACTCATAACCCATGCCTTTCCTCCCCAAGCCCATTATCCCCCCACCCCACCAGACCATAGGTGGAAAGAGTCCCAGACTTCCATTCAGCCCTCACAAATCACTTTCTCTGCTTTTCACCCACCCAGCTTTACCAATGCCTCTTCCAGCAGTGGAAGCAGCTCCTCCAATGTCCCTCTGACCTCCTATCAGAAGCTCAATGTGGATAACGGTAAGGGGGCTGGGGCAGGGAGAGGTGCATGTACAGTCATGAGGCAGGAGAGATACATGAACTGCCTGTAGTTGCCTCTGTAGAGCCCACCAAACCAAGAGTAAACTTTCGTACAGCAGTGTTGGGTATATTGTGGACAGCGTTTATCCTCTTGGGAGTGGGATTGACTTCTCTTTGAACACCTCAGGGTCCCTTCCAACTACAATTCTGTGATTCTAACTTTAATGCTGCCGTTTTTATCCTTCTATGTCATTCACCTGGACCATTGCCCAGGAAATGCCACAGACATCAATGATAACAGGTGAGAAACTGCAGGGTGGAACTGTACTGAGAGAGGTTCCTTATACACTGAATAAAATAGTTCCCTTGGTCATTTAGGGTGGCCAAAAAAAGGCCATCACTTTCTGTGTGTAGGGGTAGTGGGGAAAAGTTGAATAAGTGGGAGAGGGGATGTCTGAGCTGCCATGCATTAAATTTCCCTTTCCTGTAGAAGTGACCTGCCCTGTGGGGTTGAAGCCGATGAACAAGCCAAGCTCTTCCCGCTTCACCAGGAGACTGCAGCCAGCTAATAGCAGCAGCAGCACCAACTTCCCTATCGGGCCTCAACACACCATCAGGTACTGCCTCTCCCCTGTTCTCCACAGCGACTCACTCTCTTTTCCGGGGCTCTTTTAATACTGTGTCTTCTCAGGAAGCTCTCTCTGCCTATGCTGTTACTTTCTCTCAAGATATACCATATATCCTTATATATTATTGCACATTCAGGGAACACTTTCAGGGATCCAAGCTGCACAGGACCATAGAGAGGAACACAGGCACTCTCTCACAGTGGCAGAGCTTCATGCTCTGGCATTGGGGGGGTGCAGAGCAGGCGGGGGGGCTGGCATGCGTCCTGGGGCATGGTGCGCTGCCTGTGGGGGTGTGGCTCCCAGCACGGGTGGGGGGCAGCCGCGATGGCACCCCACCAGGATCACGCTGCCGGGGTCGGTGCGCTCCACCCACTCCTCTTCCTCCGCCAGTGCTCTCTCATTGGGTACAACTTGAGAGCCCAAACCCCCAACATAGTCCCTAAGAACTAGGAGACTGCTTCATTAAAAAGAAGCCTGGCACAAGTAGGACATCATATACCTAAAGCATCCTTTAAAAGGGACTCCTAGAGATGGTACAGATCCCACTATTAACATTACACAGCTGGCCCACCATCTGACATCCCTCCCACCCACCCAGGAAGCCACAGCAGGACTATCAGCGACAATGCAAGCGTTCAAATTTTCTCTTTAAATGTGGCCTCAAAGGTAACATTACAGAGAATGTGTACATAGGAATATAGGGATATAGGAAGTTGCTTTTACCAAGGCAGACCAATGGTCCATCTAGCGCAGTATTGTCCATGCTAACTGGCTGGTGCTCTCCAGGGTTATAGACAAAGGACATTCCCAGCCTTATTTGGTGGCATTTCCAGCCCTAGTTACTCCCTGAAAGACTGGGGAGGGAGATATATTTGCCCTCTCCTTTATTTTCTTTTTTAAAAGCTCTCTGCCTGAGACCCTGGAGAGCCACTGCGAGTCAGAGTAGTCAATACTCCATCTTGAAGAAGGTAGTGGTGAGTTCCTTCCTTATGAAGACTTCCCTGAACCCATGTGTTAAATCACCCAGTAGTTAATACCTCATTTTGAGCAAGGTGCTAGAAAGGATGGTGGCAGTACAGCTTCAGGCTTGCTTGGAATAAATTGAGTGTGCATCCCAGTATGGCTTCAGGGCTGGTTATGGCACTGAAACTGCCTTGGTCACCCTGCTTGATGACATTTGTCAGGAGAGAGATGTGGGGAGTACAGCCCTACTCATTCTCTGTGATCTCTTAGCGGCTTTTGATACTGGTGACCATGGTATCCTTCTGGAGTGGTTCAGGGAGGTGGTGTTGCAGACGCTGTACTTCAGTGGTTCTACTCTTGCTTCCAGGGGCATTTCTAGTTAGTTAGTAGTTGGGGGGGGCACCTTTCAGTGCCATGGGAGCTGTCCTTTGGTGTCCAGTAAAGTTCCATCTTGTTCCCCATACACTTTAACATCTATGTGAAGCTGCTGAGCTGTCATTAGGAGATTTGGAGTGATGTGTTACCAATATGGTGGGAGTAGTAGTAGTAGCAATAATAAATAAATAAATAAATAAATAAATAAATAAATAAATAAATGGAACCAGTAACTTGGTGCAAGGCACCTTCCTCTTTTCCTATATGTGCAGCTGGAGTGCAGGAGCCTGGTGTCTTGAGGCCATCCCTACTTACTTTTCCCTCTCCCTTCTTTTTCTCTTCTCTTTTAGTTTCTAAATGGGACGGAAGCCTCAACTCTGCATGCTGCAGCCTGGCTTTCCATGACCTCTGCTGCAAATGGGCCCTCTTTGTGTGTCCTGCTCTCTCCATGTTCTGTATATTTATCCAGCTGCTGCTTCACTCCCACTGTTTCTCAGTTCTACTCACTTAACTAGACAATGTTATATTTGCTTCTTTCATTGGGCCCCCTGCTCCTTAGTCCAGGAGCCTGGTGCCCCTTCTTCTTTCCTGCCTCAGTTGCCTTAAGGGACTGGCTGCCACCGAAGAACCCAGACATAGAAGCACCCTGCTGTAGGAACAAGTTTCTGCCTAAGAGAGAGGGATAATAAGGCATTCCCCTCAAAACTTATTGATCCTAGCCTGGCAATGCCAGACCCTGGTGTCAACTAGGCCTTGCCATGCCCTAGGAGAATTGATACTCTCCAGGTTACTAGCTAGGTGGGCTGAAATCACCATTTGTCGTGTTAGCTGACTCTGCAAAAGGCCTGGATGTTTAACACCCAGTTGTTAGTCCTACTGGATGTTCCCCAAAGGGGATAAAACTTGGGCAAGTATCTTCAGCTTTTTTCGAGCCCACTATGGTGCTTGAGCCTCAACTTTCAAGGGAGCTGCTTACTCCTGGCTTTCAAAGCTCTGCTGGCCATCTCCTTCAGTAGGTACAATACAAATACTGCCCATTTTTTGTGAATGAGCCGATCCCTTGTTAATGAGGAAGGGTGATCAGCTGATGTTTTACCATTGGGAACAAAGGAGGGAGCACATAATGGTGTACAGTGGAAGAGGAGATGGGCAGCCCCTGCTTAAGCCTGCAACTGGGCATGAGGAACACAGGGGCTCCATCCCATTCTATAAATGGGGAGACAAAGTAGTTTTTTGGGGGGGAGCGGGGGAAGAATACAGTTTCCAGAGCAGACAGACTGGATGTGGTTGTCAGTTCTGTAACATGTCCCAACCAACCAGAAACACTGCACATCCAAGTAGGCAGGTTAGGGGTCTAATGATTCTTCAAAGTGGGACAAAAATGAGGCTGCTATCAACACGTTTTTGGTTGCTCCTTTTTTGTGTCTCAGTGGCCTTTAGTCTGTTATTTCTATTTATGTCCCTAAGGGGAACAGTGAGTCCCCTGCACATCTTCAGTTAATGTCACCACTTTTGAGTCACGCAGAGCAGACAGGGTTGTGGGAGCAGTGGGGAGATGGCAGCTCTTATGGGGGACTTACATGTCTGTTTGCTGTCAAAATGCTTAATGGCAATAGCCTTGTTTTGGCTGCCTTGCTGCTGCTAATACCCTGTAACTTTATTCCTGTCTGCTCAGATCACACCAAATGTTGCATGTCAGAATATTAAGAAGTTTATTTAAAAAATAAATGAACAAATATGTTAAAAAATAACAATTTTGCATTCTATCTCTTCTTGTACATAAGTTAAAGGAGTATAGCTGGACAGGAAAAACTGCAAGAGGAACAAAAAGGTATCTAAGGTGTGTGAGACAAAAAATATCAACTCAGTAGGTAGTCTGGCTGCAGTCTGTGAAAGGTAAAATGGCATCTTTGGCTAGTCAGACTTAGGTTGTCATATGAGCTTCACAGAATTCTTTGTTATACATGATGGGCATAAACAAGTTTTGAGATATTCAAAGAATAAAAAAGATGGTGCTGCCTCCCCTCCTCAGGAGGAGGATGGGGAATTCCCAACATAGAATTATATTACATTGCCGACCAAGTGCTCCACACAATGCTATACATCAGGCATCCCCAAACTGCGGCCCTCCAGATGTTTTGGCCTACAACTCCCATGATCCCATGGTGGGAGAAAGGTGGGATATAAATGTAAGGAAATAAAATAAAATGGCTAAAGGCATTTACATTGTTGATAATGGACATCTTATAGAATGTCCCATATTTGCAAAAAAAGAATTATGATTCCAAAAGTAGCCACGTGGGTGTGTCTTTGCAGGAGAGGTTTTTTCTTCCACTTACACAGAGTCTTCTTTTTGCTGATGCACAGCTGCAGATGCCCTTTCTGAATTAGCTGGTGCTCTGTGAGGTCAAGGTTCTGCACAGCAGGAACAGAAAAATGGCAGCAACTCACAGAGGGGAAGAGCAGGACAAGGCCAGGGCTGGCCAGTGGAGTGGCTGCTCTTGCGCAGAGATTGGGCAACCAGGCGCTATTGGTAGGCTTGCAGCGGCTGGTGGTTCTCTGCCTGCCGCAGCTCCTCCTGGACGCCTTCCAGGATCTCCTTGACCTCATCACGGGACAGGCAGAGATACTGGTGCTCATAGGTTGACTCTGGGCGAGGAAGGTGCAGAGGGAGGAGGTAAGAGAGCGAGAGAGGGGGGGGGCACAGAGGTTGCCTGCAAAGTTGGTTTTATTTAAAGCAACTCCTAGCACAAACTAGGAACAAGGCTGCATTTAAAAGCAAACAGGTCTGGAAGGCAGATGAGCAGCAGCAGCCCAGATGCACAAGGCAAACGGATCCTTGTTTGCTGATAGGAAAGTGGGCTGCTGAACAACACGAATGCCCTACAGCAGGCATCAGCAACCAGATCTGGCCCACGGAGACCGTTTATCCGGCCCACGAGCTGCCCGGTCACCATCGGCAAACCATCACAGCACAGCGTGGCTACTCACCAAGCAGCGCTGGAAATGGCGCCTGCGTAGATGCCAGAAATCCGCGGGAATGCTCTGGCCCATGGCTGGAAGATGTTGCCAACGCCTGCCCTACAATAAACACACCCCATCACCCTCTTGGGTGCTGGCTTTTCCTAGTAAGGCAGGCTCAATGTAGATCACAATCTCCCAAAGTTAGAAAGCATATCAACATGGAATCATAGAGAGATGCAGCTCTCCTGAGACACCCTCCCCACTACACAAAGATATGGAGAAAGAGAGATATACCTTTGGTGTGCTGGATGAACTTATTCAGCAGCAGAGGGTAACTGGCCAGATGCTGCAGTTCACAATCCAGGAAATCGGTCAGCTAGTGGTGGTGGTGGTATTGCGGGCAGCTCTTGATTTCCTGGGAGAGGCAGAGAAGGAAGCAGACAAACAACATGTTTCTGTACACCAGAGAGTCAGCCACCTCCGGGATCACAAGCAACAAAGCAAGTGAGTCTTGATGTTCAGCTCCTGCTTGCTTTGGGGTTTCTCATTCAGGGCAGGTGCGCAGCTGCTGTCAGAACCAGAGGCTGCCCCTCATTCCAGGAAAGCAAGCCTAGAGAAAGCCCCTGGATCCCCTGGAATCTCGCACCACCTGAAGATTGCAGTGGCGTGAAACTAGAGTGTGCCACCTAACCTACACCACCTGGCTGGTTCTCCTGCACTCTTGCATTTGCCCAGGGAGTGAGCAGCAGGGAGAAGAGGACAGACCTCCCCCCCCCCATGGGAAAAGAGCCCCCCAGGGACAGTGCCAAGTCAGCAGCTGAGAAGGCCCCTTCCATGAGCTCAGCCTCCTCTTCTCACACAGCTTACCTGGACACACTGGAACTGTGCATCCCTCTGCTGCTTCGTTTGAAGGAACTCCAGGGCCCTGTCCTGCTGCAAGCTGCATTTGGTAATGGCCTGCTGGAGCTCCTCACTTGCAGTCACACCAAACTGCGGGGAAGGAAGGAAGGAAGGAGGGGGGCAGGGGAGAGGAAACACGCCTGGTGAGTACCAGGAAATCAAAGGCCCAAGTTCACTGGAGACCCACAAGCAGCCCCCTCCCAGTTGTTGCCAGCCTCTCCGCCCTGCTCTGGGATCCTTACCAGGGAAAGCAGCGGGTCCCTGATCTCCTCAATGAGATCTTTCTCCTGCAGATCCTTCATTTTCCCAAACAGAGAAGCTAGGAGGGGAGGGAAGAGACACGGGAGGGGAGGTTGAGCAAGGCAATGGGAGTGGGGGAATAAAGAATAAGCCCAGCAGGGACAGGGACGGCCTGCTCTTTTTTTAATACCACTTTCTCAGTGGTGGAGAGACCAGGTGTCTCATTTATTTTTGTCATTTACACCCCACCTTACCCTCCAAGGAGCTTAAGAGGGTGTTCATGGATTCCCTCATTTAATCCTCACAACAACCCTGTGAGGTAGGTTAGGCTTAGAGGCAGCAACTGGCTGCCACCTCCATTCTCCCCTGCCCAAGGCAGTGGGTGCCTCTGAACAATCCCCATTCCGGGGGGGGGGGGGGGTTTGGGGTTGGCATTGTGCTTGCGTTCCTGCCCTGCTGCTTGCCTGAAAACAGGCTGCAGGTCTGGCTGGGCCCCTTGGGCCTGATCCTGCTGCAGAGCTCTTTGGATGCTGTGCTTTTATATTTGACCCTTCTCCCTCTGCTCCAGACCCACCCAGGAAGAAGCGGAGGCCTGGGCAGCCACAGACTGGGTCTTACTATGGATCTTGAGGAGTTCTCATAGGTTGGGGGAAATGAAAGCCAGCTCCTCCTGTGATAGTTTATCCTGATACAGTGGTACTTCAGGTTACAGACGCTTCAGGTTACAGACCCCGCTAACCCAGAAATAGTATCTCGGGTTAAGAAATTTGCTTCAGGATGAGAACAGAAATAGGGCGGCGGTGCGGCGGCAGCAGGAGGCCCCATCAGCTAAAGTGGTACCTCAGGTTAAGAACAGTTTCAGGTTAACAATGGACCTCCAGAACAAATTAAGTTCTTAACCAGAGGTACCACTGTACATCCACTGGTAAAATAGGACCACCAGAATTTATGTTAAAATTTCTATACCGCTTTATATTTTTAATGAAAATCTCAAAGTGGTTTACAGCATATTAAATAAATAAATAAATAAACAAATCAATAGCCAGACAATGTTCCTTTGGCCTCATGAGGAGCCTCTTTTATAGGGCTGGGTGAGTGGGCCTCACCCCCTAGGCCAGGTGGAAAGGGCCTTGCGGGGAGCAATATGAATATGCAGCGAGCGCAGGTGGCAGGCCTCTTGTCAGGGGATTGTTGTGGCTACTCTGAGTAAAGACACTCCAGCCCGATCTGTCTTTTAAGGTTCTTTTGTGCATACTACCGTATTTACAGTGCAGGGATAGCAGAAAACATGACCTCCTAGCAGAATCCGGCAATGGCGCCCTTCTGCTTCGGGGCCAGCATAATAGCTTGGGGACCCCGAAACGCCGCACCCAATCCTGCGTTTGGGCGTGCGCCTCAATTCAGGCGCCGGAAGCGGCTGCGCTCCTTCTTCCACCTGTTGGCTAGGGCAGTGCAGGGGCTCTGATACATCGCTGAGCCCTCCTTCCTCCACTAGATGGCTGGCCTCACTGAGCCCTCCCTCCATTCCGCTCCATTCCTCATCCCCCCCCCCCCCGCCTGACCCGCTGCTAGCGCTGTCGCTGGGCGAAGTGCTGGCCAGGATGATGGGGGTAGGCTCCCTGTAGGGAGTCCCCCTGACATCTCTGTTATAAACAGCTCTGTGCAAAGAGGGCAGAAGGGGAAGAACGTTAGGTAGAGGCCAAATCCCAGCAGGGTCTTGGGAAAATTGCTGGCTCATGTAACACACAGCATATGGGTTAAAGGGGTTAGAAAGGTCAAATAACCAAGGAGCATCTTTAAAAACTAGGCATGTGGTGGGGGCACGAATCCTCAGGATGCCTCCCCTCTTTTCCGTGACTTTACCTTCTACGCCACCAGTGGCACGTATGCAAAAGATCTTCAGAACCAAAAAGGCCCAGAAAGTCAGTCAAACAGCTTTCAAAACAACAAAAGAATAGCTGCTTTATGGGCTGCTGACTGATCCAACTGGTTTTCAGATGACCCAGGAATCCTTTTAACCACCTCACCTGGGCTCCTAGGAAACAAAACATTCTGCAGGATTCCGCAGCTGGTTGTGAGGTCAGAGCCTGGACAATGACTGGAGCCAATGGGCTCCGGGCTCCAGGAATGCTCTCTCTGCCAGGTCCATGTCACCACTGGGCAACTTCAGGCAGCTGCCAAGCATCTGGCCCACCCCTGCATTTACCCCCAAGCAGAAGGCTCAGGAAGCTGGATCTAGGCTCCCCTTAAAGAGTTCCCCCCAAATTATCCCAGCTTTGCATCCCTCTGGATCATGCATAGGCAAACTCAGCCCTCCAGATGTTTTGGGACTACAACTCCCATCATCCCTAGCCAACAGGACCAGTGGTCAGGGATGATGGGAGTTGTAATCCCAAAACATCTGGAGGCAGAGTTTGCCTATGCCTGCTCTGGATAATCAAGAAAATAAGGCAGGCCATGGCTGTGGTCCAGTTTCTGGCACCTCCTTAAAACTCGCTTGTTTGCTCAGATGTTGGCTGGCTAGTGGTCCACTGCATATTATAGGTTCCAGTGGGTTGAATCTTCTTTTTTTTAAAAAAAATGGCGGGGTGGGGGGCTTCATTGTATTATGGAGCCACCTTCTCTCTCTGCCTGGGTGCTCACCCACATTTGCCACCTCTAGGCATCTTTTTAAAACATCTTTTTAAAACCTAGAGGCATTCTTGGTGCTTTATTGTATTACTAGTCTCATTCAGCCCATTAAGAAAACGGGCACTAGAGGTGCGACGGGGCCGCGGCCTTCCCTCCCTTTCTGCGCTCGGCCGCAGGGCGTGCCGGGAACGCAATTAAACAAAGCGCTCTCCCGTCATGTCCCGCGGCCGAGCGCAGAGAGGGAGGGAAGGCCGCGGCCCTGCCGCTCCTCCCACGGGCCAGATAGGGTTGTCAGGAGGAGGAGGCGGCGGACCAAGATGGCGGCATCGGCCATCTTGGGCCGCCGCCGCAGGGGAACGGGAGGCAGAGGGTTGAGGGGGGGAGAGCGCGCGCGTGTACGTCCCGCCTCTTCGTCCAGTCCCTGTGTCCGTGGGGCACATGCGCATTAGTGCGGACACAGGGACAGGACACAGAGACACGGGGACTTTATTATATAGGATTACATGAAAACTCCACATCTTCACCGAGGAACTCAAAGTGGTGTGCAAGATGCATTTCCTCTCTCCAAATTATCCTCACAATAACCCTGTGAGGTAGGCTAGGCTGATAGCCCAAAACCTGGTCCAAGGTCATCCAGGGAGCTTGATAGCCAAGAGGGGACTTGAACCCTGGACACCTGGGTCCTAGTCCATTCTGGACACCGCAGTATATTAACAACTTGGATGGCTTTAAAGGAGGATCAGACAACGAAGGAGAAGGCAAACAATGGCTACTAGCCATGGTTGCAATACTTTGCCTTCTCAATCGCAATTACCGTAAGGCTTTGGAACAGGGCTAACCCAATACATTTTGGCAGGGGAGGGGGGACTTTTCGTTCTATCACTCTGGAAGTTGTCTTACCGGTAAATCTTGTTAGTTCCTTTCCTTCCCCAACAGCACCTTCCTGGAAGCAATGCTGGCTTAGAAAATAGAGAGTGGAGGGACCTGCCCCCTGGCCTACCTCACAGGGTCGTTGTGAGGAAAACGTAACAATACCAGCCATCCAAAACCTACATCAAACCAGCTAATCTGAGACAGGGAGGGCAGGACTGTCATGCGTGGACTCGGCAGTAGGCTCCCGCCCAGCGCTAACGGAGCGCGCAGCCATCTCCCTCGGCGGACCCGGGCTCCACACCGGGCTCCCCCTCAGGAAAGGGTGCCCAGGCTGGGCGGGCTGGCGCCGGTTCGGCCTTGTATGAGAAGCGAGGCGCGGCCCCTTGGGCCCACGAGGATCTATATGATAAAGGTAAAGGTAAAGGGACCCCTGACCATTAGGTCCAGTTGTGACCGACTCTGGGGTTGCGCGCTCATCTCGCATTATTGGCCGAGGGAGCCGGCGTATAGCTTCCAGGTCATGTGGCCAGCATGACAAAGCCGCTTCTGGCAAACCAGAGCAGCACATGGAAACACCGTTTACCTTCCCGCTGTAGCGGTTCCTATTTATCTACTTGCATTTTGACGTGCTTTCGAACTGCTAGGTTGGCAGGAGCTGGGACCAAGCAATGGGAGCTCACCCCGTCACAGGGATTCGAACCGCCGACCTTCTGATCAGCAAGCCCTAGGCTCAGTGGTTTAACCACAGCGCCACCTGGCCATCTTCAAATGTCTAAATAGCTGCCACGTGGAAGATGGAGCATGCTTGTTTTCTCCTGTTGCGAAGGGCAGGATTCGAACCGATGGCTTCAAGTTACAAGAAAGGAAATTCCGACTAAATATCAGGAAAAACTTTCTCTCGCCACGAGCTGTTCGACAGCAGAATAGAATCCTCGGGAGATTGTGGACTCTCCTCCCTTGGAGGTTTTTAAGCAGAGCTTGGATGGCCATCTGCCCTCTAGTTGAGATTCTTGCATCGACTTCCCTTTTAACTCTATGATTCTATCTATGATTCATCTGTTACCGGAAGTGCAGGTCATTTCCCCCCCCCCGGTGCGTCACTCCGCGCTTTTCCTCTATGCCCCGGCCGACTTCCTTCCCTCCCTCCGTGTCACGTGACGGCGGCATCAGCTGATCGCTGCTTCCGTTGCCGGTGGCAAGGCTGAGAGAGCGGCGGGCAGGGCAGCTGAGCGGGCGAGGGCTGATAGCGGCGGCGCCCGGGGATGGCAGCCTCGGTGGGGCCGGGGACCCGCACGAAGACCAAGAAGAAGCACTTCGTGCCGCAGCGTGTGAAGGTGCTGCGGTCAGCCGACCCTCTGCTGGGCGTGCTGGGCTGGGGGATCAACCATCAGGTAACGCCTCCCGGTCAAACCCCAAATTGGGATGGAGTGTTCAATGGGTAGAGCGTGGGACTCATAATCTCAGGGTCGTGAGTTCGAGCCCCACGTTGGCTGAAAGATTCCTGCATTGCAAGGGGTTGGGCTAGACGCTAGATGACCTTCGGAATCTCTTCCCATTCTACCCTTGTCCCATGTATGTGGGGTGAGTTGGGGCGGGGCGGGATCTACGCCTGGTAGGTGGGAGAAGGAAGGAAGGTAAGTTCTTGTTTAGGATCCATTCACAAAACTGTCCTGAACTGCAATAATTTTGCATTTTTCTATTGTGAACCGCCATGGGATCTTTGGATGAAGGACAGTATACAAAGTATTATTATTTACATGCTTAATCTTTTTGTAGCAAAACAACAACCCCCAAACTCCTTAAAGACCATAAAACTTTATCATGGCACATGCTTTCACTGGCCGGAATCCCCTCACATAGCATTATCCTGATCCAGAGATATTTATATTTGGCACCCTTGGTATCCAACACATTCCTTCCCACCACCACTTGTTACCTCTCTTTCTTTTTATCACTTCACCATCACCATTCTTCAAGATATAATAGCTTATAGTAGCTGCCCCTCTTCTCTTTTCAGTTATTCTTCCCCCATACCTGGTGCTAAGAATTGTTCAGTGTGTGAATACACTGGCTGGCGATAATTTCTGCTTTGTTGCAGTTTATATTGGCTTTACGTTAATGTAAGCACTTCCTTGGCTGTTGTGAACTGTTTTGAATGTGTGTTAGGGAAGTGTATGTAGTATTTGTTTGAAAATGAAGCATTCCGAAGGCAAATAAACAGCATCAATAAGTACATTGGTCAAATCTTGATATTAAACTGATGTCTCCATGTTCTCTGGGGACACTGCTCTTGATGGCTAGGCTGAAGCAATCATTGTGTTGACACTGAAGGGGTGAACCAACACATTCATCTCTTTCTCCCTTTCTGTCTTGTCCCTTGCTTCCAAATCTGGTGGATGAGGACAGCCCATCTGATTCTAGGGTGGCTAAGAAAGAATCTCAACCATACATCGCACATGTACCCTATTTGCCATAGTTTCAGGGAGATTTTCCTTATTTACTGCAAGGCTGCAGCAATCTCACCCTTCTTACGTGCCTGTGAATAGCTCATGCGCTGCTTCAAAATGTGGAGGAGAGACAAGTGTTCTGACCACTTTAGCCTTGCAGTAGAAAAAGAGAACATTTCTTCAGTTGGAAGAGTGTAGTTGCATGTAGCAGGCTTCTGGTAACCGGACCTGAAACTTTCCTGTATTCATCTGATGCTCGGTGATAGTTTCCTTCTACCTGGGACTAGCAGGTGGAGTTTTGGAAAGGAGTCAGGTAGCTGCTGTGGGACTTTATTGATATCAAGCAGGTACCTTTGTTTTGTTTTGTTTTTGTTTGGTTATGTGTTTTGTGTCTTCATTTTGTATTTCTATGTTGTGAACCAGCCTGTGATCTTCAGGTGAAAGGCAGTATACAGATATAAATAAATGAATACCCAGGTTGTAGTCCTAAACACACTTAACCAAGCAGTAAGCCCCACTGAACACACTGGGGCCTACTTCTCAGTGAACATGCATAATATTACTCTTTCAGTCATGTATCTGCGGACTGGCTGTCAAGGAACTCTCTGGGTGAACCTGACATGAAAAAAATATTTCCCTCCATTTGAGATCATAATCTTGGAATTTTGCATTAAAGGATTTTCACCAGCGAGCAAAAATGAATGAACAATGACGTAGACAGATTACTTCTCAAAATGTCACTTTTCATTCTCAAAATACCCATCCTCAAAAATTTTGTTCTCAAAATACCCACTTGCTTGCTTTTTCATTTGATTCTTGCAGGGCATTGGACCCCCTGAGTCCCTTCCAACTCTATGATTCTGTGGCTCTATAAAGTGATAGCTAGTCTGGTGCCCTCCAGATGCTGTGGTCTACAGTTCCCATGGTCCCTGACTGTTGGTGATGCTAACTGGGGTTAATTGTAGTTCACAATATCTGGAGGGCACCACATAGGCCAGGCACCCCCAAACTTGGCCCTCCAGATATTTTGGGACTACAACTCCCACCATCCCTAGCTAACAGGACCAGTGGTCAGGGATGATGGGAATTGTAGTCCCAAAACAGCTGGAGGGCCGAGTTTGGGGGTGCCTGACATAGGCTATCCCTGGTTGATACCAGCACTTCTTAGTTTTAATCTCTTACCAAACAAGTAAAACCCATCATCCCTTGAGATGGTAGTTTGGGGAATCATCGAAGAGACAGAGATGCTGAAATGTCATCAGTTACTCAACATTGGCATGCTCTGGTCCATGGGGTCATGAAGAGTCGGACACGACTAAACGACTAAACAACAACTCAACATTGACTATCCTGCCATTGTTACTGAGCAAATACACTTCTTCCTCCGGGACCTGCATAGTTTTTTGCTGTCATTAGGTCTCTGTATTGAAGTGGTACCTGAAGGTTGCCTTCCCCAATTTCCCCCAATCATTTTTGCGTCCAATTCCATGGTTGATCACCTTTTCTCTTAACATTTACCTTTTAGTCTCCCTTGTGGGACTGGGAGGCATGAACAGCAGAGATGTGTTGGGACTAATAGCTGAACTGCTGTCTTGTGGAAGCCTCTTTCCATCCTCCATTCTTGCTGTTTTTGTTCTGTGTTTTGGACCTGCTACCAGTATCCCATACTCGTCCTTTTCATTAGTGAGTGGTATGCTTTCTCAACCCCATAGAAGCTTTGTTGGGAGTGTTTGTGATCAGTCAGTAGAGATTACCGGTATATAAACCCTGTCACCCTATTGGGGATTTTTTACAGGACTGTGACTAGCTGAAGATTGATTGGCCAGTTGGGCTCCCTCTCATGCACACAAAGCTTCTGGCAAAGATTATTTTTAGACAGTAGACGGAACAGCAAAACTGTTACCCACACTTAATTGAGTATAAGCTTCACTAAACACAGTGGGACTTATTTTCAAGAAAATGCTTGTAGGATTGTGCTGCTACTGATTTCTCTAGCATTTGTCCTTTTTGTCACTTAGATATCTGTAAGGGGGAGGGATTGCAGAGAACCCCCCCCTCATCAGAAGCAGCCCGTCTCCAAGCAGTCATGAAAGCAAGGGGCCTGAAGGGGTGAGTCAGGAGACGGAGAAGGAGTGCCAGGGCTCTGGCAGCACCGGAGAGCCCCTGCTCCACAGGCAGGAAGAGAGAGAGGCGGGAAGGGTGGACAGGAATAGGGCAGACCGTAGACCCTTCCCCCCGACACCGGTATTGAGAAGGAGGAGGAAAGGGAGGAGATTCACTGTCCCGAGGCTTTTATGTTGGTCAAAGTCGCGAAAGGGGGCAGTGCCGGATTCTGATTCGGAATGAGGAGGCATGAAACCAGCAGCTCGCTACACTGTAAATAATGTGCACCAATAAAGACTTTTGAAAGACAAGCATGTGGAAGGTCGTTACTCAGGAGTAGTCATAACAACTCTGACAATATCTTTTCAATTTTTACTTTAGAATGTTTACATGCTGTCTTTTTGAATAAAAAAATTCATCCAAGCTGGCTTGCATGTGAAAAGTACATCAACTGTGACAGCATAAAACATGCATATGCACACCCAACCTGAAACTCCTGAAAGGCAATTCAGATGACGCATTCTATATAACATACTGTTATATGTTATATAACATCAGCAGTAAAAGATTCCTACAGCTGAATAATGCTGCCTGTCCACAAGCCACCTGAAACTGTTCTCACAGCACAGCTTTCCAAAATGATTCAAGGTCAACAGGTAAGGCTTGCCAGAGTGCCATGCCTTTGTTAAGGCAGTACTTCCCAGGTGACTACATATAGTCTAAAATTCAGGATGGTAGTCAGCATTTTGCTCTTCAGCACCATTGTTTTCATATTCCTCATGACAAGGGGTTCACCAACACTATTTAGCCTTGTTTTGGTCCCATTGGGAGGCATCTTCCATGTAATCCCTTGAAGTGTGGTGTTTCCTGTTCTTTGCTGAAGTCTCCTGCGAACTTGCCTCTAGGTTCTTTTCTTCGTCTGAGTTAATAGGGGAAGGTATAGAATGAACTTTACATGTCCAAGTATGGCTCAATCAAAATTTACTTACTTTCTCTTTAAGAAGAGGATTTGTGGCTATGAATATGGATATTTGCGCCAAGATTCTTGGTGTTCTTGGCTTCTGTTTCCACAGTTGGAATGCACATGAGATGGAGTGACCAGGTCAGTTGGGCCATGAATGCCCTGGTGTGCTCTCCTATTAACAAACTGGGATTGCTTACTGAGGGACTCCTTTCCATGGCTCATAGGAACATGGGTAGCCTTATTTTGGGCACTGCAAAAGTGTCAAGAGTGCAGTGCTCTAAAAAATGTATGAAAGCATTGTGAGTGGAAGCTGCAGTTCCTGTAGTGCGCTCTGCAACATCCTCTGGCATCATTTTTCATCTCCCCAGACCTTGGATGTGAAGGGAATTAACCAACACCTGTAGACTTAAAGTGTGTTTTCTGTAGAGCAAGAATGGCATCTCTTTGTGAGATGCTTGCTTGGGAAGGCTTAAAGAGCTGTCTGGCTGCATTCCTTTCTTTTCCCTCCCTAAGCTCAACTGACCCTTTCCCTCTGATTCCAACAGTTTGATGACCCCAAAGATTTGGGGGAGGGCGGAGCATATGAGCTCTATGGCACAGCAGCACCAGGATAATTCAGATTCCGGAACGAAGGAGGCGGCTGGTACGTGGGCCTCATAGCATGCCCTTCTGCCTTGCAAACTGTCTTGATTGCCGCAAGCATAAGCCTCTTGATGAACAAAAAGCCAGTTTGCTTCCTTCCGTTTTGCCCTTCAGTGCTTCCAAAGTGTGATTGCAAAGCTTGTATTTGTGCCTAAAAATAATATGCTGTGTGGCTCGTGTTCCCTCCCCTCCTCTCTTTTAAGAAACGAGATAAAATAGAATTGGTGAAGTTAAGTCTGCCTTGCGTGTCTTGGGTCCTTTTCACTTGGCCTGGATGGAAACTTTCTGGTAATATATCTTGGCTTAGGTGTTTCCAGATCATTCTAACCTCTTAACTCCGTGTGTGCAGTCGTCTTCTGTATGGCTATTAATGTGGATAGGAGATAGTTTCCATTTTAGAACTGGCTTACTAAATTGCAAGCTGCATTAATTCATTTAGAAGCATTGACTCTGTTCTGACCCTCATTCAGTGTTGGGAATGATACCAGAGAAACTTGATAATTATGTATGGAACAGTGATTTTTCTTACTGTTTGGGAAAGGAAACTGGAGCAGTCTTTGCCCTTGGATCACACTGGGTTCACTGGCATTAACAAGGCATTGCCTCTTGACCTCAATTCACCATATCTGCTCTCAAACTAAATGACTGCATGTGCAGAATAGCATTTGTGGGTATAATAATAATAATAATAATAATAATAATAATAATAATAATAATAATAATATACAGTTGTACCTTGGAAGTTGATCAGAATCTGTTCCAGAAGTCTGTTCAACTTCCAAATCATTCGGAAACCAAAGCGCAGCTGCTGATTATAATAATATAATAATATAATAATTTATTATTCATACCCCGCCCATCTGGGCGGCTTACAACAGAAAAATGAAATAAAACAATTAAACATTAAAAGCCTCCCTAAACAGGGCTGCCTTCAGATGGCTGCATTGGCTGCAGGAAGCTCCTACCACAAACCGGAAGCCACTGAAACCCCGTCAGACATTCAGCTTCCAAAAATAGTTTGCAAACCGGAACAATCACTTCCAGGTTTGTGGCGTTCAGGAGCCAAAACGCTGTTCGAAAACCAAGGTACGACTGTAATTATATTTATACCCCACCCATCTAGCTGGGTTTCCCCAGCCACTCTGGGCGGCTCCCAGCAGAATAGTAAGAACACATAAAACATTGAAAACTTCCCTAAACAGGGCTGCCTTCAGATGTCTTCTAAAAGTCAGATAGTTGTTTATTTCCTTGACATCTGTAGGGAGAGTGTTTCACAAGGAGGGTGCCACTACCGAGAAGGCCCTCTACCTGGTTCCCTGTAGCTTCACTTCTTGCAGTGAGGGAAAGGCCGAAGGCCCTCGAAGCTGGACCTCAGTGTCTGGGCTGAACGATGGGGTGGAGACACTCCTTCAGGTATACTGGACTGAGGCCGTTTAGGGCAGGGGTCAGCAACCTAAGGCCCATGGGCCAGAAATGGCCCATGGAGGTCGTTTGACCAGTGTAGCTCTTTCAGGACTGGTGTTATATGATTCTGGTGGCCACTCCCGGTCATGAGTCTAGCTACTGCATTCTGGATTAGTTGTAGTTTCCGAGTCACCTTCAAAGGTAGCCCCACGTAGAGCGCATTGCAGTAGTCCAAGCGAGAGATAACCAGAGCATGCACCACTCTGACGAGACAGTGTGCGGGCAGGTAGGGTCTCAGCCTGCGTACCAGATGGAGCTGGTAGACAGATGCCCTGGATACAGAATTGACCTGCACCTCCTTTGACAGCTGCAAGTCCAAAATGACTCCCAGGCTGCATACCTGGTCCTCAGGGGCACAGTTATCCCATTCAGGACCAGGGAGTCTCCCACACCTGCCCACCCCCTGTCCCCCCAAAACAGTACTTCGGTTTTGTCAGGATTCAACCTCAATCTGTTAGCCGCCACCTCCAGACACTCACACAGGGCCTTCACTGGTTCTGATTTGAAGGCGAGGTTGTGGAAATCGTTCTGCACATGCAGTGATTTTGTTAGATACAAACCATAGTATATTTTTAACGCTGGTTTAATATGATGATCAAATCAATGCACTGTTTATGGCTTTGTTTGATAGGTCAAACTGTCTCATGTCAGAAGACTTCCAACTGAATGAGCTTGCAGTCACAACCCTGTGCAAATAATTTGCCTAATCATTTTGCTGCAGTTACTGTTTTCTCTGAAGCATACTGTATTAGGTCTTGCAGGGGTTTTTTGCCACAAAGGATATATCCCAGATTGGTTCATGCCTGTTGGCCCAATAAATAACTTTGATCTTTCCCAGAAGCCTGAAGTGAGGAAAAGCTACTAAACTCCATTCATTCTGTTGGTGGCTGACAATAACTGGAGTGCTCTCAATTAGAGTCTAGTCGAAAGGCACATGACGCAGTTCCATGGTTTTGAAGCCAAGTAGGTCAGGCCCTTTTAGGCATGGGAACTATGTAAACGGCTATGAACTCTTTGGAGGGAAAGTGAAAGGAAAGTGGAATAAATGCATAAGGAATAGTGTACTACAGGGATCAGGAATCTCTGGGCTTCCAGATGGGACAAACTCCCACCACCCCTGACCATTGCCTGTGGTGCCTGGGGGTGTTGGGAGTAGAAGCCCAACAGCAACATCTGGAGGACCACAAGTGCCCGCTCTTTGGTATGCAGAGTCATCACACCACATTCAGCATTAGCCAGTATATGATACCTACTCTTTTACTCTCTACACTCAGTCATCCATGTGTATTATGTACCCACTGACTTTGCCTATGCAGTGTGTATGCTGTGATTCTGGGGCAGCACAGAGAACATGCAGAATCCAGTGGAATTCAACTTCCTGAATATCTAACCTTTAATATTTGTAAAGACAAGTTTCTGGACCCCAGGGTTGCAATTACATTCTTGAAAATGTGTAGGTGATGCCTGTGGAAATAAGAGAAGCCAGCCAAGTCTGTGGCCAGGTGCAGAGCTTCCATGTCCTCCAATAGACATTTTTTTTTGCCTTTTTCCTCTCTCATTCACTGGCAAAGACAGAACGTTTTGTTCTTTTTTAACCATTTTTTTGCAGTTTAAAAATAAGAGATTGAGCAAATTTGCTTAATTTGTGTAATTTATATGTGTTGCAGAATTGAACATTTCATTCCATAATACACAATCCCCAACAAAGCAGGTATCACAGTCCCCCCCCCAATAAACAAGACATGCTAGATGCTAGCAACCGGTCAACTCATACTTATCACTTCAGCTTAGGACTGGTTTTTAAGGTACCGGTACCCCAGTACCACAGCTTCCGCTGCAGGAAAAAGGGCTGTGGCGATTGAAATTCAGACTGGCCCCTCAGCATTGCCTTCTCCCTTGACAGCAAACAGTCTCTCACACAGAGGCCAGGCCCAGATATTTATGCAGATGAGTCACCTTCTCTCATCTCTCCTTGATCATATCAATACAGATCACATCCTGATCTTTTGTGGCAGCCCAGGCTGTTGGTACATTTTCCGTGTTTTTCCTGGCGTGTGAACTGGAGGGTACTTGAAAGAAAGTCCCTGTGGGAGGTTCACGCTCCTAAATGTGGAAGCCTACACAACAATCAGTTTGATACTTCTCTTTTGGACTCGTCCTCATAATCAAGTCTCAGAGATGATTAACTCCAGACCGTTATCACAGACTTTTTATCCTGGGATAAGTCCATGAACAAGAATTGACAGGCCAATTTGGCCATAGCTCCTGAATTTGTGACAGATCCCTAAGAACTGCCTTGCTGGGTCAGCCAAAAGATCTTCCTAGCCTGGTGTTCTGTTTCCTGCAGTGGCAAGCTAGGTGCCCTGAAGGAAAACTTACTGGAGGAGCACAATGTGGGGTGAAATATCCTGAGAGATGCTGGTACTTGGGGTGATGAATGTGGGCATAAAGTTTAAAACATATTGTCAGGGGACACACGTACAGGGAGCCCCCACAAGCTCTTCACCGAGCAGTGACAGCGAGTAAGGAGAAAGGAATGAGGAAGTGAGCAGGGAGGCGTTAGGGCTGTCGCAGATGAAAGAGCCACAACATCGCCATGAGAGAGGAGCAGGGGAGGAGGAGCTGGGAAAGCCAGAGAGCACAGAACAGCTGGAGGGAAGGCCGGTCCCTCCCAGAATTGAGGCGAGCCATCACCCGTAGGGCTAGAGGGCGGCGCTTTGGGGTGCCGAGGCTTTTATGTTGGAGGAAAACCCGGAAGAAGCCATTGTGGGGTTCTGACACGGACTGGGCAGTCATGTTTGCTGAGTTCTTTGCACTGTAAATAGTATGCACAATAAAAAGGAAGGCGGAGTGAAGCGTCTTTACTCATGAGTAGCCACACGCCTCTGGCACACGCCCTTTACCCCTCTGATTGGACACCCTCCCTTCCCTTCTAAATGCTTTCTAGAACAAAGGAAACTGTGAGCTGTGGTGGATGGGATTGTGAGGAACAAAAAGATAGATATATAAAAGGGAAGCAACTGTGTGGGCAAAGGGTGACCTCAGGGCAGCAGGGTGGGGTCAGTAATGGCAAAAAACTCATGGATCCTTACAATATTTTTTAGGCATCTCCAAACCACCATCAAATTGAACCTGCCATTGGTTTCTGTGGATTACATTGTAACCCCCCCTCCCCCAGCTATCCAGCACTTACTGCAGCCACTATAGCACATGGATTTGTTCCAAGGGTCCATGTTTTGTGCCATAATGGCACTGACAGGTGCTGAATATGTGATTTTTATGAGTCATTCCATGGAGATAGGCAGGGCTTTTTTTAGCCAGAACTCGCCAGAACTCCGTTCTGGCACCTCTCAGGTGGGTGCCATTGCCATTTGAAGAGAACAAGAGAGCTGTTCATAGTGAGTTCCTGCACCTATTTTTCTAGAAAAATAGCACTGGGGGTAGGTATGATATTTCTTTTGATGGTGGCTTGGAGTAAATCCCATGTAAAAATTATGAAAATCCATTCTTCTACCCTACAGTCTTCCTTTCCCATGCTTTGAGGCAACCTATTTTGTGACTATTTGATGCCTGGACTAAAGCAACATTTTCTTCAGAGCTCTTAATCCTCACCATAACCTTCCTCATTGGTTGTCTCCATCTGAAGCCCATTGTCTTGACTGGTGGTTCCCTGCTGTGAGTCTCTAGCTTAGGCTTCCTAAAATAATCCTGTCTAAACTGCTGTATTAACTTTGTTGATAACCCAAACATTCTTGAATGCTCTTCCTGTAAGTATATATACATTTTCATAGGTTCTTGATGCAACGTTGAACTTAAATTTCTTGTTGGTTGTATGCCACGCTAGGACCACATGAAGCTGCCTTAGAAAGATGCCTTGCACTGCGCTAGGCCACTGGTTAGTCAAGCTCAGTCCTGCTTATGCCGACTCATAGCAATTCTCCAAGATTTCAGACCAGGATCTTTCCCAGAGATTGAATCTGAGACCTGCTGCATGCAAAGCAGGTGTGCTGGTCCCCCTGAGCCATGGCCCTTTCCCCAAGCGCCATCCTGCTGATATGCTTGGACAGGCTTCCTCAAACTCGGCCCTCCAGATGTTTTTGGCCTACAACTTCCATGATTCCTAGCTAGCAGGACCAGTGGTCAGGGATGATGGGAATTGTAATCTCAAAACATCCGGAGTGCCGAGTTTGAAGAAGCCTGTGCTTGGAGATGCTAACAGCATAGCTTTAGTGCCCAGGTCTTAGGTTGCAAATGGCATGGCATTGGGCCGGATGTCACTTCCTCTGGGGGCTCTTGGTAGACAAGAACTCTCTTCTCAAGGCCTTGCCTTGATGCTATTACATTGTGGTGACACGCGCTGCTTCGTACAAGAGAAGCCAGTGGCTTCACATTTGCTTTCCTTCTTTAGATCAATGAACTGAGTCAAGTTCCCCAGCCAGTGATGCTCCTCCCTGATGACTTCAAAGCGAATTCTAAAATAAAGGTGAACAATCATCTCTTCAACAGGTGAGGACTGGTGGTGCGTATGTCTAAGAGCGGAAAGGCACATGGTCTTCCTAGCCCAACTTCAGATTCCACCCCTGCTGCTTGAGATCCTTTACCTGGAAGTGCAAGGCTTGGCACCTGCACTTACGATGGCTATGTATTACCTCCACTATCAGAGGCAGTATACCTCCATATACCAGGTGCTTGGGATCATGAGCAGGAGGGAGCTGCAATGCTTGACTCTTGCTTGTCGGCTTCCCTCAGGCATCTGTGAGAGAAGACTGCAGATGCTGTACCCCAGGGACATAGTTCCTCCGAATGCGCATGCTATAATATAGGGGAAACTAACATGGCACCCTCCAACTCTCACCATAAGTCAGCTATTAGCAACACACTCATTTTAAGAGCATATCCTGCACATTGGGGGGGGGGGTAGGTGTCTAGAGGACAGGTGTTTTCTGTTAAGGGCCTCATTCCTTCAGGAATGGTTGGGGACTGTATGTTAGTGATGGATGGAGGGAACTCCAAAAATGTAATGGATTATTGAACCTGAATGACAACTGCCCTTCTTCCATCTTTACCTTCGCTCAGAATTTCCAGTCCCATGCCAGCCTACTCTTGGGAAGAGTAGTAAGGCGCACTTGGTTTGAAGGGTTTACTTTCAAATAACTGATACTAATTAAGCAGAGCAATGCAGCTGCTGCTCTAGAAAACACGTGAAAACAATTTTTTTCTGACTTTAGTGTGGCCGCACACAGAGAGAGCAGAAACCAGGAAGAAAATGTATTTTCCCCAAGCTCTGATAACAGGAAAAAGATTTGTTAAACACATCAGTTTATTTCTATCAAATAATATATGGCCCCTTTTATTGTGAATCCACAAAGGAATGGAGGGTGGGGGAACAGCTTTTTAAAGCTATGGAAATTAAGGAGGGAGGAAGGACCTCTGGTGGGATGGAAGGATGGGGTGGTGTCAGAAAGTATGAGGAGCTGCATGTGGCCGCAGGTTACCCACTTCTGTTGTAGCACTCCAGAAAGGCCAGCAATTGCTTGATATGAACCTTCCTCCAGGAAAAGTAAAATAAAAATAAAAATTGAATAGCACCTGCAAAGCTGGACAAAAAAAAATTCCCCCTCTCACACACTTTCCCCTCTGCCTGGTATTTAATGCTTACCATAGTACCGGGTATTAAAGGAAGATTGTTCTGCCTGTCTGGTCATGAGACCATTTGCATAATAATGGAGGATTACACCCTGTGGTAGAGGATACTAATGGGCAGGGGATTATGGAGTATGGGTCGCAGATTACTGAGATAATGCCCAGATTGACTTGGTACCGGTAGCTATTTCTGGGCCTTGCTCACTTGTCAGAAAAACTGGCCTTCTGGTAAGGAAACAGAAGGAGCTTGGTTATGCATAAGATTGGGTTGCAATGGGCTGCTTCTGATGGAGAGCTGGTCCCATCTGCAGCAGGAGAAGGTAAGGCCTGGACCACAAACGTAGGAGAGTCTGAGGTGATGGGCTGTGCTGTACCATGTCAGACTGCTGCAAGGTAGGTAGAATCAAACTTCATCATGCTTCTTTATTTGTTGAAGCCAAAAACCCACCCTGTAAGTAGAAGCTAGTGCAACAGGGAATGAATAGGCTGGGCTGTAGTCTTCACTGATGTGCTAGGTTCTTATTTTTGGGCAGAAGAGGGGAGACTCCCCCCCCCCAGGTGAATTCAAAAATGTAATTCCCCCCAGCCCCAGCTCTAGTTCAGACCATGGTATTGTTCAGCTCCCTCCTGCAGCTTACCCTGCTGCATGTGCAGTCCGAGTTTTGGGGTAGCAGCTAACTCTGTCACTCGACTCTTGCAGAGAAAACCTGCCCAGCCATTTCAAATTCAAGGAATACTGCCCACAGGTCTTCCGCAATCTTCGCGAACGTTTCAGCATTGATGACCAGGATTACCAGGTATGTGGGCCTTGTCTTACACTTCAGACTCTTACAAGCCTGCACAAAACTTTAGGTACTCAGCTGTAGTGTGCATGCAGTATCTCTGTCCCGATCCCCTTACTGCTGTCATATACTGGACCTCAGAGTATAATCCACGAGGCTGAAAGCCTCCTTGTTGTGGAACTCCTTCCCCAGAGATGCCCTCCAGGCCTGCTTTTGGAGAAATTGCTAATGCTTTTTCCTTTAGGCTTCTGCTGTTTTAGAAGAAAGCTAATGAGCAGGTGTTTTCTTACTGGGTTCATTCAGGTTTTATAGCTGCTGTTATTTTATTATATACTAGCTGACCCGGCGACACGTTGCTGTGGGTTTTTTTTGGGGGGGTATTGATGTCATTTGTGTTTTGAATGGTAATGGTTGCATAACTTGTTTTTGGTTAGTGTTTTGATGTAATATGCTGTTCCGGATGTTTCAACTTTGCGCTTGTATTCATGGTTTTTAATTTTTTGGTCTTTTTATGATTGTGCATTTTTGTTTGTTTGCTTTGGTAGTTTTATTTATGTTTTTAATTTTAAGAAGTGTGATTTCCCCCACCCTGTTCTGATTCATGACGTTTCCTGTTCCTGTCTCCTCCCACCGCCACCGGTTTATCCGTGTGATTTTTACTGTCTTCTCCCCACCCTCGGTTTATCCCTCTGATTCCCCCTCTCCCGCATGCAGATAGATAGATAGATGTAGCTTAATGGGTTTTTTATGGTGGGATTTTTTTTAGAGGTTTGTTTATTAAGGTAGTATTTTGTTTAGTTTTGTAGGGTGTTTTTTGTTTGTGGGTCAGAAGTGGGTAGGGTTTAAGAGGTGGGTTTGTGTGTTGTGGTATATTTGTAGTGTGGGTAGTTGGTGTGTGTGGCTTTAGAGATTTTGGTATGTGGTATAGTTTCTTTTAGTATGTATCTGGTATTTTAAATTTAAAATCATGCACAAATTCAGTAATAATCTTTTGGAGAATATTCTTGAGAATATTTTCAAGAATATTCTTGATTAATGAGAATGTTAAAGAATTTTCATTTAAAATAGGAGAATATTCATTTTAATGCATTGAAGATGAAAAAAAATGCATTGAAAATTATATAATTAGTTAATATACATGTTTTTTCATGGGTAAACTTGTTCAGATGCCAACCAAAAACTGTACAGATACTTTTATTCAATGGGGCAATGCAGTGAATTCACATTCTTTGATTTTTTGCACCAAACTTGAAATAGAAAATTCAACGTGAATGACTCACGTTAATCACTAAGCCTGCCACAAACCATATATTTACCATAAAATTTGAATTCTAATTATGTTGTGTATGTATGAAATGTAGCTTTTAAAGTAAAAGGAATATTAAAAATGACACTGCAAAACCAGTTACTGGCACTAAATAAAAATATAGAAACATCAACTGTTTAAATCAAGGGCACCTCACATGCTGTTACACATAATTGTATAGGCCTAGGTACTTTAAGTGTATAAAGCATTAAAGCTACTTTCTTTTTTTAAAAAAAAATTATAATCACATTGTATGGCCAAGGGTATACAATTGTTAGAATAAGGTCACACCTAAATAGAAAAACTGCTATCACATATAGTTGAAATACATATGGATTCAAATGTTCATCAAATTAAATGAATGCCATTTTAAAAACTTTTTTAAAAAAATATGTTTTCTGTAGCTCACATTTCAGAACTGCCAATGGTGAATGACACAATGTCCAGTAATGTAACTGGATAAAAAAAACACCCATTATTCATTACTTACACTGGCAATATCACAGCTTGACCTATTATTAAAAGTGGGTTGTAAAACTGGTTCTGACATTAGAATTTACAGCTTGTGGAGAATATTCTCTGGAGAATTTTCTAGCAGAAAATATTCTCAAGAATATTTGCATTCTCGAGAATATTCTCACCTCACATCATTATTTGGACTTATTTGCATTCTCTGTCTTTGGAAGAGGGAGAGGAGGGAAAGATTAGCATATGAGAGATCGCAATAGAAGAGGAAAGATCCCCCAGCAGCTCCCCCAGACCCCTTGAACTGGCCATTTCTCTCTGCACATTTTAACCCTCCTTTTCTTTAAAGAGAGCCAGAGGGTGAGACTTCCGGGGGATGCTAACAAAGTGGCATTCGACTCTAGCCTCTTTAATGTGTTCTTGGTCTGGTTTCTCTCATGAGAGCAAGGGTAACAAACATGGTGCCTTCCAAATGTTGTGGACGACAGTTTCCATCAGTCCCAGCTAGTATGACCAGTGGTCAGTTTTGCAGTCCCAAAACATCCGGAGGGCACCGCTCTGGCTTTACACTGAAGCAAACTGAAGCAAGCAACAGAGCTTGGACTTTCCTGGACTTCATAAAAATTATTGATCGCTCAGTCAGTAGAACATGAGACTCTTAATCTCAGGGTTGTGGGTTTGAGCCCCACATTGGGCAAAAAGATTCCTGCATTGCTGGGGTTGGACTAGATGGTCCTTGTGGTCCCTTCCACATCGATGATTCTATGACTCAGCATTTCCTGCATCACTCCCATTTCCCTGAGAGCCTTTTTAAAGGTGGCCCTTTGAGGGATGATCTGGAGCACAGAAGTTTTGATGAGCTTTTTGCTACTCCACAGCTAGGGAAGGTTTATATTTAACTCCATTGTTGCCCTCCCTATGTTAGACATGGGTTTAATCAAAAACGTAAATCAGCCAGGCCAGGGTCATAGGTACAGAGCCTTGTTGTCATTGGTTCATTCTGACTTCTTCAGGTCTCGCTGACACGCAGTCCGCCCACTTATGAGATTGAGGGTGGGGGGCGCTTCCTCCTGTCCTACGACAGAACGTTGGTGATCAAGGAGATCTCCAGTGAAGATGTGGCTGATGTGCATAGCCTTCTGTCTCACTACCACCAGGTAAGGCAAGAAGGCAAGCGTGCTTCTTTATATGGGGTTGTAGGCTCTGACTTGGAGCGTGAAATAAGTGACTTGGAGCGTGAAATATGCTCATGGAAGCAAAGTGCCACCTGCGCCTCACCCCACATCTGTTCAGTAGGGCAGGTAGGTGCATGACGGGAGGCGGGGGCAGGAAATGGTCTTTCTTTCTCTTTCTGTGAACTTACCCCCACGAGAATATAATAAATAACAGTAAATATAAAATCTTAGTGCCCTGAAGAGCAAAACTTAAGCGAATTAAGCAAGTTGGCACAGTTCTTTCTGCTAGCCATGGACAGGGAAAAGGGCTTCAGGGTTTTGTGCAGCTCCTGCCCCCGTTGCCCTCCGTTCCTCACCTACTACTGAGATCTGAGCAGGTATTACTGCATGCTGTCAAGCTTCTCTCAATACCCTTAGGAGCAATTTTCAAAAGGAAAAATACTGAAAGCTAACATTTAAGAAATGCCGAGTGCCCTGCTATCAAAGAACAACACCAGTGTTGTTTATAAAGCACCTCACAGATGTGGGCACTGTACAGAAGTTCAAAACACAAAATAGGCCCTATCCTCAGGCGCCAGATTCTTCATTTGGGCCATCTAATAATAGGTGGAAGGAATACAATGAGACCTGTATGAGAAGGTGGAAGGAATACAATGAGAATACAATGAGATCAGTATCGATATGGAAGCATTCCATATGGACAGCCATGTTGGTCCACTAGGATGAAAATATCCAAACAGCAACATTATTGCAGTACCTTTAGAATAGAATAGAATAGAATAGAATAGAATAGAATAGAATAATAATTTATTGGCCAAGTACCAACATACTTGGAATTTTGTTTCGGCTACATTGCAATGTAAACACAATTTAGATAGAACAATCGTATTAAAAGCTGAGCTAAGGTCCACAAACAAAATTCACACATAGGCCCGTAGGGAATCCAGATGTTGCAGGATGTAGTGCAATGCCATGTTGTCTGTACAGTACATCTTTTTCCCAGATCACCAGTGGAGTGACTTCAGGACAGGTTGAGGTGGTTGTTGATGCCTCTGGTGCTGACTGAATGGCACTGTTTGATAATGCTTGACTTTCGAACCTGCTATAAAACTGATTCAGGTCGTTTGCCAATTTTGACTCTCCGGAGCAGAAGATGATCTCTTATATCTTTAACAGAACAAAGTAAAATTCACAAAGTAGTGAGCAAACTTTTGAGTCCACCAGGACTCTTTTGCAGATTACATGTTAAGCGTTTATAAAAAAATGTGGTGAAGAATATTGCTGGCATGATGAAAAGCCCTAGTTTGTAATTTATGATAGCTTTAGGATGAACTGTAATAATAATAATTTTATTATTTATACCCTGGTTTCCCCAGCCCCTCTGGGCAGCTTCCAGCACACATAAAAACATAATAAAACATCAAACATTAAAAACTTCTTGATATAGTGCTGCCTTCAATTGTATTCTAAAAGTTGTGTGGTTCTTTATCTCCTTGACATCTGATACCGTGTTTCTCATATTATAAGACATGTCTTATATTAATTTTTTCCTCAAAAAAACACGACATGGCTTATTTTCAAGGGATGTCTTATTTTTTAATAAAGTGCACGCGGGCGCTGTTTGCCGGGCTTGTCAAGCCCAGCAAACAGCGCCCGCCGATCTTCGGTGACAGGCGGGGGTGGGGGGAGCGGAGCACGATCTCCGCTCCCCCCCTGCCTGTCACACAGCACAGGTCCGAAGATCGGAGGGCGCTGTTTGCCGGGCTTGTCAAGCCCAGCAAGGAGCGCCCGCCGATCTTCGGTGACAGGCGGGGGTGGGGGGAGAGCGGAGAACGATCTCCGCTTCTCCCCCACCCCCGCCTGTCACACAGCACAGGGCCGAAGATCGGCGGGCGCTGTTTGCCGGGCTTGTCAAGCCCAGCAAACAGCGCCCGCCGATCTTCGGTGACAGGCGGGGGTGGGGGGAGAGCGGAGAACGATCTCCGCTTTTCCCCCCACCCCGCCCGTCACACAGCACAGGGCCGAAGATCGGCGGGCGCTGTTTGCCGGGCTTGTCAAGCCCAGCAAACAGCGCCCGCCGATCTTCGGTGACAGGCGGGGGTGGGGGGAGAGCGGAGCACGATCTCCGCTTCCCCCCCACCCCCGCCCGTTGCACAGCACAGGGCCGAAGATCGGCGGGCGCTGTTTGCCGGGCTTGTCAAGCCCAGCAAACAGCGCCCGCCGATCTTCGGTGACAGGCGGGGGTGGGGGGAGAGCGGAGAACGATCTCCGCTTTCCCCCCCACCCCGCCCGTCACACAGCACAGGGCCGAAGATCGGCGGGCGCTGTTTGCCGGGCTTGTCAAGCCCAGCAAACAGCGCCCGCCGATCTTCGGTGACAGGCGGGGGTGGGGGGAGAGCGGAGAACGATCTCCGCTTCCCCCCCACCCCCGCCCGTCACACAGCACAGGGCCGAAGATCGGCGGGCGCTGTTTGCCGGGCTTGTCAAGCCCAGCAAGGAGCGCCCGCCGATCTTTGGTGACAGGCGGGGGTGGGGGGAGAGCGGAGAACGATCTCCGCTTCCCCCCCACCCCCGCCTGTCACACAGCACAGGTCCGAAGATCGGCGGGCGCTGTTTGCCGGGCTTGTCAAGCCCAGCAAACGGCGCCCGCCGATCTTCGGTGACAGGCGGGGGTGGGGGGAGAGCGGAGAACGATCTCCGCTTTCCCCCCCACCCCGCCCGTCACACAGCACAGGGCCGAAGATCGGCGGGCGCTGTTTGCTGGGCTTGACAAGCCCGGCAAACAGCGCCCGCCGATCTTCGGTGACAGGCGGGGGTGGGGGGAGAGCGGAGAACGATCTCCGCTTTCCCCCCCACCCCCGCCTGTCACACAGCACAGGTCCGAAGATCGGCGGGCGCTGTTTCCCGGGCTTGTCAAGCCCAGCAAGGAGCGCCCGCCGATCTTCGGCTCTGTCCCCCAATGCGCTACGGCTCGGGGAAGCAGGCAGGGAGCTCCTGCTGGGTCCCGCGCCTTCGCCTCTCGCTCGGTTGGGGCTTTGCGATAGTGCTTATTTTCGGGGTATGTCTTATTTTTCACCAACCCTTTGAAATCCTGTCATGGCTTATTTTTTGGGGATGCCTTAAAATATGAGAAACACGGTAGGAGGGTGTTCCACAGGGAGAGCGCCACTGCCGAGAAGGCCCTCTGTCTGGTTCCCTGTAACTTCACACCAACTTCCTTAGGTTAGGCTATGATGCAAAACAGATTGCAGGTTGATGTGTTCTGGGGTGAAGAAAACAATGGCTGCTCTCCTTTTAAAAAAAAGAAAATCAAAATATTGCTGACTTTTTATATATGTCTCTAGTGTAACCAGCATGCACAGGACTCAAAAGGCAGAGTGGAGAAGTAAAGAAAAACATGGCAATGTCTGCATTAGCAAGGCCTGAGATTAATTACAGATGATGCACTAGGAAAACAGTGGATTTCCGCTGTCTGCCTCTGTGTGAGTGGATGGGTGGGTATTAGTCCTCCTTGAGCCGTTGTGGTGGAAGATCTAGAGTGCCTTTTAAATCTAGGCTGTGCATACTTGGTGCTCAAAAAAGACAGTGGTCTTGTGATCCAGAGAGGGTGGAGGATAATGAAGAGGGAGTAGGACCCAAAGAGCTGGATAGCAGGCAGAGTGCTGAGGGATAGTCCTCATTGGCAAAAGACAGCTAGCTGAGTCTGTTGCACCCTGACCAATGAAAGCCCCAACAAACCAAAATGCAGGAAAATTGTGGTTTGGGGACCGGGGATCCAACAGAGAAGTTTATGATTCCATTTCTGGATTTGCCGCTTCCTTCCTGAAGTCATCCTCCTGTGCACAAGTCTTGTCTAAGCTTTTGGTGATCTTTGTTCTGGGCTCGCTAGTACAGTACTTAGCAAATAGTACTTCCTGAACATCTTGTTGCCTTCTTCCAGTACATTGTGAAGTGTCATGGGAGCACCCTCCTGCCTCAGTTCCTGGGTATGTACCGGCTCAGTGTGGACAATGAGGAGAGCTACATGCTGGTCATGAGGAACATGTTCAGCCACAGGCTCACCGTGCACAGGAAGTACGATCTGAAGGTAACGGGTAGTGGAGGGCAGGTGGGAAGTATATGCCAAGGCTGGACCTAGACACATCAAAGAAATGTTTCAGTCAAATGTGTTGCAAACTTTGTATGAGAAATCAGGTTAGCAAAAATGGAACTCCACAGCGCCATCTGGTGTCACAGTGTTAGAATGCATAAACAACACATATAAAGTGATTTTTCTTTGCCAATGTAGCTGGGTCCCAAGTTTTGGTCCTGTTTATCCATATTTTTCTCCCTAATTTTCCCATGTATGTGCATGATGTTTGCTCTGGAAATCTCCAGTCCCTTGTTAGCTTTACCAACTAGCTGTGGCAGTTGCAATACGTAATGCCTGGTAGTTGCATAATGCTGTGTCTAAAATGCTAATATGTCAGAGCAGTGCTGGGTTTTTGCACCAAAGGCAAAGGTTGTCATGGAATAATGTTACCAATTTCTTATTGAGTTCCCTTACTTTGAAACCAATTCCAGAAGAAGAGAGGAAGAAGCTAAATAACAGGATAACGACACAAGAATTACAACAAGCAATAGGGAGAATGAAACAAGGTAAAGCCCCAGGACCAGATGGTTTAACGGCGAAATATTATAAAGTACTGAATGAACTGTTGGTTCCAGTTTTAGAGGAAATGATGAATGATATTCTGTTGGGGGGAAAGATCCCAAATACATGGAAAGAGGCATACATAACATTGATCCCAAAGCCGGATACGGATGGCTTAGAAGTCAAAAATTATAGACCAATCTCATTATTGAATAATGATTACAAACTTTTTGCAGATATAATGTCCAAGAGATTGAAAGAAGTTTTAAATCAAATAATACATAAGGATCAGGCTGGTTTTCTTCCGGGTAGACAGTTAAAGGATAATGTAAGACACATAATAGATGTAATAGAATATCTGGAGACCAAGATAGATAAACCAGCTGTCTTGATGTTTGTAGATGCTGAGAAAGCTTTTGACAATATATCTTGGCAATTCATGAAGAGGAATTTGGAATCAATGGTTGGGAAGAATACATTCGTGAATGGGATCGAGGCGATTTATTCAGAGCAAAAGGCAAGATTGATAATTAATAACACCCTAACAGAATATTTTGAAATCACAAAAGGAACTAGACAGGGCTGCCCTTTATCACCGTTATTGTTCATCATGGTCCTGGAAATATTATTGATCAGATTAAGAGACCTATCTACAATTAGAGGTATTAAGGTAGGTGCAAAGCAATTTAAAGTGAAAGCCTTCGCAGATGATTTAGTTTTAACATTGGAAAATCCAAAGGAAAGTGTTGCAGAAGCTATAGAAGTAATGGAGAAATTTGGCCAATTGGCAGGATTCAAATTAAATAGACAAAAAACCAAGGTTATGGCAATGAATATGACGAAAGAAGAAAAACAGGAATTACAGTTAAAACATGGACTCGACGTGGCTAAAAAGGTAAAATATCTGGGAATATGGATGACAGCAAAGAATATTAATCTTTATAGTGATAATTACGAACAAGTATGGAAGGAAATAAAGAAAGACCTGGAAAGATGGACTAATATGAAAATGTCATTCTTAGGAAGAATCGCAACAATAAAGATGAATGTATCACCTAAGATGTTATTCCTATTTCAAACTATACCTGTGGTTAAAGGTACGAGGCAATTCCAAGAGTGGCAAAAGATTTTATCAAGATTTGTCTGGCAGGGGAAAAAACCTAGAATAAAACATAAAATTTTGGTAGATAAGAAAGAAAGAGGTGGATTCGCCCTGCCAGACTTGAGACTTTATTATGAAGCGTCCTGTATCTGTTGGATAAAAGAATGGATAACTCTAGAGAATACGGATTTGTTAGATTTGGAAGGTTTTAACAATAGATTTGGATGGCATGCATATTTATGTTATGACAAAAAGAAATCACATACCGGGTTTACGAATCATGTGATAAGAAGATCTCTGTACGAGGTGTGGGAAAGAAATAAAAGGCTGTTAGAGACTAAAACACCCTGGTGGGTCTCACCAGCAGAGGTATTAACAGTTAAGAAAATAAATATGGAGAAGAGGCGGGCCACGTATGAGGAAATCTTGACGAAAACTGAAAAAGGATGGAGTTTAAAACCTTTTGAGGACATTAAAGGAGTGTTAACAGGATGGATAGAATACCATCAAATAAATGATGTGCTTAAAGAAGATAGAAAAATAGGCTTTGAGGATAAAAGATCCAAATTTCAAATAGAAGTGCTAGAAGGCAAAACAAAGCTTTTGGCAAAGATGTATGATTTGTTGTTGGAGTGGTATACAAAAGATGAGTTGACAAAAGAAGTGATGATTAAATGGGCAAAAGATTTGGGGCATAATATTGAATATGATGCGTGGTTGAAATTATGGAATCAAACTTTAAGATTTACAGCATGTACTGCCTTGAAAGAAAATGTATATAAGATGATGTACAGATGGTATTTAACTCCAGTTAAATTAGCTAAAATGTATAGAATGAGTGATAAAAGTTGCTGGAAATGTAAAGAGAAAGATGGTGAATTTTATCATATGTGGTGGACATGCGAAAAAGTTAAAAGATTTTGGGAAAGTTTATATAACGAATTGAAAAAGATGTTTAGATATACCTTCCCAAAAAAACCAGAAGCATTTTTGTTAGGAATAATAGGAGGAGAGATTAGAAAAGAAGATCAAACACTGTTTATGTATGCAACAACCGCGGCTAGGACTTTGTTAGCCCAAAAATGGAAATTACAGGAATTACCTACAATTGTGGAGTGGCAGATAAAAATGATGGACTATGCTTGTGAGGGACAGGGGATATCGCGAAGTCCCTCCCCTCCTGAGTTCAAGCCAATCACCGAGCACAGGGGAAAGCAGAGAGAGTTCCGATTCCAGTGGGGAAGCAGGAAGTCGTGTCCGAGGCTCAGGCAAGGTAGCG
Organism: Zootoca vivipara; assembly: GCF_965207765.1. Lineage (NCBI taxonomy): Eukaryota > Metazoa > Chordata > Lepidosauria > Squamata > Lacertidae > Zootoca > Zootoca vivipara. The sequence goes on from NC_142584.1 coordinate 2,756,621, forward strand.
GAGCCAGGGTCCCAGGTGGGACAGGAAGGGGCGAATAAGGGGGGGAGACCCATCCCCCCAACTCCAGAACTACGCAGAAAGAGGAGGGGAAAGAGGATGGGTCTGCCAAAGCTTTTGTGTTGGAGAAAGACGCGCCAAAAGCCATTAGGAGGTTCTGAAACCGACTGATCACATCACTCCGTGTAAATAGCAATGACTTCAGCACTGTAAATACGCAGCACCAATAAAAGAATAAAATGCAGAGCTGCGTAGCGTCGTTACTCTGAAGTAGTCCACTCCGGCCACTGTGACAGCAACCTCCTAATCCTTTTTGGGCTACTTTGGAGTTGCCGGGATGAGCGTGTCAGAGGCGGAGAGATGGCGGCAGATCGCGGAGCAAGCCCAGCAAGACCTGCAGCAGCTGTCGCTGCAGGCGCAGGGGGAATTGAAGGCAGCTAAAGAAGAGACTAAGAAGGTCCAGGACGACCGGCTACAACTTGCGGAACAGGTGAGAGCGCTACAGGAAAGAGAGCAGGAATTAAGGGCGGTGGCGGTAGACCTCCAAAACAAGCTGGATGCAGAGAAAAACAAGGCGGGAGGGGCACCCCAAGTCCAAGTGCTGCCAGGAAGGAGAGCCGGGACGCTAGTAAGCAAGTTCAATGGAGACCCGAGGGAATATCAGGGCTTTGAGACTGAGATTGTGTATGCTCTTGAGCTGCACCACGCTGAGTTCCCTGATGATGAGCACAGGGTAGCGTTTATTGTGGAGCACCTTACCGGGGCAGCCAGGGAGTGGCTAAGACCGTTAATCGCAACAAAGAATCCTTGCATGAAGAATGTCAAACTATTTCTAGAAGGTTTGAAAACGATGTATTCGTCCGATAGTCATATGGACCAGACTAAGGAGGAACTTCATAATTTACGCCAAGGAAATATGACAGTTCGCGCGTATTGGGCGAAATTCACCATGCTGGTGCACAGATTGGGGTGGGAACTAGAGTCACCCCCAATGCAAGCGGCGTTCTACTTGGGGTTGCATGAGGAGGTGAAGGATGAGCTCTCGAGAGGTCCAAAGCCCAGTAATATGGATCAGCTGAGCAAAGCGGCTCTGGCGGTGGGGGTGAGACAGGAATCCCGGTGGAGCGACAAGCAAGCAACGCGCGCAAAGCGGGCTTGGTTCCCACGGTCGCAGGAGAAGCCACTCCCCCAACAACCCTTTCAAGCCACGCCTGGGGCCAGTCAGGACCAGGAACCCATGCAGATTGATAGCGCGCGCGGGGGGGCTTTTCAAACCCCAGCGGCGCCAAGACGCAAGGAGGGAAGGGGTGGGAATTGCTTTCTCTGCAACTCCCCCCAGCATCTCGTCAGAGACTGCCCACATCGCAGGGAGTGGCAAGGAAAGGCGGGAACGGTTGTGCCCTCCCCCACTGACGCAGCACCACAGCAGGGAAACGGGAAAGCCTGGCTGCAGGAGACAAGGGGCAGCAGCCAGGCACAGTCAGCAGACAACAGCCCCAGCCCACCCACCCGCACAGAGAGGAGCAGAGCCAGCCCACCCCTCCCAGAGCAGGAGTGGTTCTAGAAGTGACGCTCACGCTCCCAAATGGCTATCCCCTGACGGTCCTCGCCCTAATTGACAGTGGTGCCTCAGCCAACTTCTTCTCGAGAAACTTTGCAGAAGAGCACCAGATCCAGCTTCTGCAGCTGGATTTTCCCCTGCACGTGGCAACCATTGACGGCAGAGAGCTGCTGGGAGGGGCCATCACTCATCAAACCCCCCCCATGAGAATGACGGTGGGAAGGCACTCAGAGACACTGGCATTCAACGTCACAACCATCTCAGACCCCCCCATCGTCTTGGGCATGAGCTGGCTGGCGCGCCATGACCCCTCCATCAGTTGGCACCAGAGATGCATCACTTTTGGATCGGACTTTTGCCTGGAACATTGCATGCAGCACCAACCAGGGGAGGGGCCTCCGATAGCCACGGTGGCCACCATGCACGTCAAAGGGGGTGAGGCGATACCCAAGCCGTACTGGGACTTGCAGGAGGTCTTCAGCGAAGCGGAGTCCGACCACCTACCCCCACACAGGCCTTTTGACTGCCAGATCAACCTGGTGCCGGGGGCAACTATACCCCCAGCCAAGCTGTACGCCATGTCAGACCAGGAACTGGAGGATCTGCGCGCTTTCATCGACAAGAACCTCAAGCGGGGGTTCATCAGAGAAAGCAAGGCAGCAGGGGGCAGCCCGGTCTTCTGGGTGGACAAGAAAGACACGCAACAGCGCCGTCTTGTGGTGGATTTTAGACGGCTGAATTCAGTGACAGAGCCAGTGGCCTTCCCCATGCCCAGAGTGGATGATCTCCTGACAGCGGCACGCAGAGGCAAGATTTTCACCAAGCTAGACCTGAGGGGGGCGTACAATTTGATCAGGATCCGGGAAGGCGATGAATGGAAAACCACGATGTTCACGCCTCTGGGCTCTTTTGAATATCTGGTGATGCCCTTCGGGTTGCAAGGGGGCTCAGCATGCTTCCAGGCCTTCATGCACCACGTCCTGGGGTCCCTCCTCTTCAGGAAATGCTTGGTCTTCCTGGATGACATCCTTATCTACTCCGATGACCCAGTGCAGCATGTGAAAGATGTCAGGGAGGTGTTGCAGCGCCTGAAGGAGAACCACCTGTATGTGAAGCTGGAGAAGTGCAAGTTTCACACCAAGGAGGTGGACTTCCTGGGCTACAAGCTGTCAGACAAGGGGCTGGCGATGGACAAGGACAAGGTGCAGGCCATCCTGGACTGGCACAGCCCCAGGACGCGCAAAGATGCCCAACGCCTACTAGGCTTCGCCAACTTCTACAGGAAGTTCATCAAGAACTTCTCTCGCGTTACGGCTCCCATCACTGACTGCCTGAGAGGCAAGCAGAAGTTCAGGTGGACACCAGAGGCGCAAGCAGCGTTCGAAAGCCTCAAGAGGGTGTTCGCCTCAGACCAGAACCTGTTCCACGTGGTTCAGGACGCGCCCCTACGCGTGGAGACAGATGCTTCTGATAAAGCTGTGGGCGCCATTTTGTTGCAACTGGACGCCAACAGAGAGTGGAGACCCTGTGCCTTCTTCTCCAGGAAGTTGACCCAGCCAGAGCGAAACTACACGGTGTTTGATCGGGAACTTCTTGCGATCCACGCTGCGTTCCAGCACTGGAGACACTTCCTGGTGGGCGCCAAGCACCCCATCCAGGTGTGCACAGACCACAAGAACCTGGAGTTCTGGAGAACTGCCAGGGTGCTCAACCAGCGGCAGATACGGTGGGCAGAGTTCTTCTCGAACTTCAACTTCTCCATACACTACATCCCGGGAGAGCAGAATGTCAGGGCGGATGCCCTCTCCCGCAAGCCAGAGTACATGGAGGAGGAGGCACCACCGGCACCCAGGCACATTTTCCCCCCGTCAGCATGGTCCTGCGGAGCAGCAGTGGTGAGCGAGGCGGAACTCACAGCACTGACGGCAGCGGATGAATTTGCCAACCGCATCTTCAGAGAACTGAGAAGGGGGGGGGAGCAGGCAAAAGACTTTGCAGAACGCAGGGGGCTGCTTTTCTACAAGGGTGCACTGTACCTGCCCACCACCCAGCTTAGACGTACGGTCCTCAAGCAGATGCACGACAACCCAACGGCGGGTCATTTTGGGAGGGACAAAACCGCTCACCTAGTCATGAGACACTTCTGGTGGCCAGGGGTGCGGGAGGATGTGAGGGATTATGTAAGGGGCTGTGACACCTGCCAGCGGGCAAAGGTGGTCAGAGCGCCACCAGCAGGTTTGCTGGAGCCCTTAGCCACACCGCACAGGCCGTGGGAAGTAGTGTCCATGGACTTCATCACAGACCTGCCGTCGTCCAGGGGCAAGACCGCAGTGTTGGTGGTGGTGGACCTCATGTCCAAAATGTGCCACTTTATACCGTGTGCCAGGGCGGTCTCTGCAGAAGAGACAGCCAAACTGTTTGTGGATCACGTATTCAGACTGCATGGATTACCTTTAAGGGTTATTTCGGATCGTGGCCGCCAATTTGTTTCCAGGTTCTGGCGGCGGCTCATGAACCTCCTGCAGGTGGAGGTCAGCTTGTCGACGGCTAGACACCCGCAGACCAATGGACAGGCGGAGAGGGTCAACGCCATTCTGCAGCAGTACCTGAGATGCTACGTCAGCCAGCGGCAAACGGACTGGGTGGATCGCCTGCCACTGGCAGAATTTGCCTACAACAATGCGGTGCACGTCTCCACAGGGGTGTCGCCCTTTAAGGCCAATTACGGGCGTGACCTCAGATCTTTCCCAGAGAGGGAGGGGGAGGAGGAGGAGGAGGGCCCACAGGCTGAGGATTGGGCAGAGGAACTGGAGACGGTGCACCAGCAGCTCAGAGAACACTTGGAGAGAGCCAAGGAAGCGTACAAGAAGGGGGCAGATCGCCACAGGCGACCGGGGGAGGTCATTAGGGTGGGGGACAAAGTTTGGTTGTCCTCGGAGGGCCTTCCCATCAGAGGGCGATGCAAAAAGCTGGCGCCCAGAAGGTTGGGCCCCTTCACGGTCACGCAACAGGTCAACCCGGTGGCATACAGGCTGGCACTGCCAGAGGACATGAGGGTGCACCCTGTGTTTCATAGATCGCTGCTGTCGCCGTACAGGGAAAGCAGCAGGCTCCGAGACAGCGAACAAACCCCTGAGGGAGGGGGGGAGAGGGAAGGCAGGGAGCAACTCAATGAGGCCACGGCCATCCTGGATTCAAGGTGGGGGGTGGGGGGACTGGAGTACCTCATGGCATGGGAGGATGCTCCACCGTCCCAGAATGAATGGGTCCCAGCCACTCAGATACAGGAGGAATTCCTGGTAGAAGAATTTCACGCCCTCTTTCCCCATAGACCCAAGCCCTGGCACATGGAAAGGGAGGGGGAGGGGGAGGAAGCACGGGAGAGCAGTTCACCATGGCGCTGGGAAGCGGAGTTTGAGGAACCAGAGGATGAGGTATGGGTGTCACCGAGATCCACCCAGTCAGAGGAAGGAGCAGATTGGCAGAACATTTTTACCCCCACCAGCTCTGACGCCACGGACTTTTTGGGATTCCCATCCTCCCAGGCGGAAGGGGGGGGCTTGCAGGACTGGGGGGAGGTGTTCACAACAACGGGCTCGGAAAGCACTGAGTTCTTAGGCTTCCAGTCATCACCGACACCTGGGGGGGACCTGGGGAGGGGTGAAGGAGAGCTTGGGAGGGGGGTGGATGTGAGGGACAGGGGATATCGCGAAGTCCCTCCCCTCCTGAGTTCAAGCCAATCACCGAGCACAGGGGAAAGCAGAGAGAGTTCCGATTCCAGTGGGGAAGCAGGAAGTCGTGTCCGAGGCTCAGGCAAGGTAGCGGAGCCAGGGTCCCAGGTGGGACAGGAAGGGGCGAATAAGGGGGGGAGACCCATCCCCCCAACTCCAGAACTACGCAGAAAGAGGAGGGGAAAGAGGATGGGTCTGCCAAAGCTTTTGTGTTGGAGAAAGACGCGCCAAAAGCCATTAGGAGGTTCTGAAACCGACTGATCACATCACTCCGTGTAAATAGCAATGACTTCAGCACTGTAAATACGCAGCACCAATAAAAGAATAAAATGCAGAGCTGCGTAGCGTCGTTACTCTGAAGTAGTCCACTCCGGCCACTGTGACAATGCTGAACTTGCTAGATTGACATGCAAGATTCCTGACCAGGGGGAGACAAGGTTTCAAAAGGACTGGAGTAAATATGTGGACTATATGGAGAAAAACTGTAGATCATTAAAAACTCTCGCAGGATTAAAATAAACCTTACGAATTGACCAATATGTTAAAAAAGGAACTGCAAAAAAGGGAATTAACAAGAAACCCGCATGAAGGGAGGGGGGGAAGTCATAGCTCGGCGGAGCAAGGTAAAAGATGTGAATATAAGATTTTGTATAAAAGATTGGTTTTGTTAATTTGTTGAATTTGGAAAATTGGAATAAAATGTATTTAAAAAAAAAAGAGTTCCCTTACTTGGCCCATATTTATTGAAAAGTTTGCAGTCTCCCCTCACCTTGGCACGCCTGGCTTTCAGAAGTTGCTTGAGTAGATGGTGTCATTATACGCTTTAGTTGCCAGGTGGCACTGGACATAGTCATATCTAGGTGGAGTCCGTAATTGCCTGTGTCTCTTATGTTCTTTTTAAAAGGCCATAAAGTTCTTATCTAGCTTTCTGGCGCTGTATGCCTTACATGACAATACTGAATTTCAAATCATCCTCACTTTGCGGAAAGGAGCAACCATGTATACTAAGACTAAAATCCTAGACTTTAAGAAAGCCGACTTCAGAAAACTTAGGGAAACGCTGGGTGAAATCCCATGGACAGAAATACTAAAAGGGAAGGAAGTTCATGATGGTTGGGAGTTTGTTAAAAGGAAGATATTAAAAGCACAACTTCAGGCAATACAATTGAGACAGAAACATGGAAGGTGCCTAAAGAAGCCAGGGTGGCTATCTAAAGAACTTTTAACTGAGTTAAGATTTAAAAGGGATATGTACAGAAAAGGGGGAAACCACCAGAGAGGAATTCAAACAAATAGCCAGCACGTGTAAAGTCAGAAAAGCTAAAGCACAGAATGAACTCAGGCTTGCTAGAAAGGTTAAAAGCAACAAAAAGGGCTTTAATGGGTATGTCCGTAGCAAAATGAAGAACAAGGAAACAGTGGGGTCACTTAGGGGAGAAGATGGTGAAATGCGAACAGGGGACAGAGAAAGGGCAGAACTCCTCAATGCCTTCTTTGCCTCAGTCTTCTCCAAAAAAGAAAACAATGCCCGACCTGAAGAATATGGAGCAGATGATTCAGCAGGGGAAACACAGAACAAGTAAGGAGGTAGTACAAGAACACTTGGCTGGTTTAGATGTATTCAAGTCTCCAGGGCCAGATGAACTACACCCAAGAGTATTAAAAGAAATGGCAGAGGTGATTTCAGAACCACTGGCAGTAATCTTTGAGAATTCCTGGAGAACAGGCGAAGTCCCAGCAGACTGGAGGAGGGCAAATGTTGTCCCTATTTTCAAAAAGGGGGAAAGAGAGGACCCAAACAATGACCGCCCAGTCAGCCTGACATCAATACCAGGAAAGATTCTAGAGCAGATCATTAAGCAAACAGTCTGTGAGCACCTAGAAAGGAACGCTGTGATCACTAAAAATCAGCATGGGTTTCTGAAAAATAAGTCATGTCAGACTAATCTGATCTCATTTTTTGACAGAATTACAAGCCTGGTACATGAAGGGAACGCTGTGGATGTAGCCTATGTTGATTTCAGCAAGGCCTTTGACAAGGTGCCCCATGATATTCTTGTAAAGAAGCTGGTAAAATGCGGGCTAGACAATGCTACCATTCAGTGGATTTGTAACTGGCTGACTTAACGAACCCAAAGGGTGCTCATCAATGCCTCCTCTTAATCCTGGAGAGAAGTGACTAGTGGGGTGCCACAGGGTTCTGTCTTGGGCCCAGTCTTATTCAACATCTTTATCAATGACTTGGATGATGGGCTTGAGGGCATCCTGAGCAAGTTTGCAGATGACACCAAATTGGGAGGGGTGGCTAATACCCAGAGGACAGGATCACACTTCAAAATGACCTTAACAGATTAGACAACTGGGCCAAAGCAAACAAGATGAATTTTAACAGGGAGAAATGTAAAGTACTACACTTGGGCAAAAAAATTGAAAGTCACAAATACAGGATGGGTGACACCTGGCTTGAGAGCAGTACATGTGAAAAGGATCTAGGAGTCTTGGTAGACCACAAACTTGACATGAGTCAACAGTGTGATGCAGCAGCTAAAAAAGCCAATGCAATTCTGGGCTGCATCAATAGGAGTATAGCATCTAGATCAAGGGAAGTAATAGTACCACTGTATTCTGGTCAGACCTCACCTGGAGTACTGTGTCCAGTTCTGGGCACCACAGTTCAAGAAGGATACTGACAAGCTGGAACATGTCCAGAAGAGGACAACCAAAATGGTCAAAGGTCTGGAAACAATACCTTATGAGGAATGGCTTAGGGAGCTGGGTATGTTTAACCTGGAAAAGAAAACGTTAAGGGGTAGCCATGTTCAAATATATAAAAGGATGTCATATAGAAGAGGGTGAAAAGTTGTTTTTCTGCTGCTCCAGAGAAGCAGACACGGAGCAATGGATTCAAACTACAAGAAAGAAGATTCCACCTAAACATTATGAAGAACTTCCTGACAGTAAGAGCTGTTCAACAGTGGAATTTGCTACCAAGGAGTGTAGTGGAGTCTTTGGAGGTCTTTAAGCAGAGGCTTGACAGGCATATGTCAGGAATGCTTTGATGGTGTTTCCTGCTCGGCAGTGGGTTGGACTGGATGGCCCTTGTGGTCTCTTCCAACTCTATGATTCTATGCCATGAGAGTACAGAGCCAGGGCAGGGGATATAAAGGAAATATCTAATTAGGCAGGAAGCTGGGAAACACAGTGCTGAATTGTGGCATCCAGGTTTTCTCGTGAAAAGCCTTGTTTGCAAAGAATTCTGTGCCTCTGTTCTCCATCTGTAAAATAGACATGATAGTCACTACATACGGTAGTTGTGAAAACATATGAGCATGCATGGAACTGTTTATAAAAAGATTTAGTATGCACCTTTTAGCATCAGGTCCCAGAGCATGTTAAAACAATCTAAAGTTAGGTCATCTAAACTCTAACTGTTCGAAACAGTTTAAAAATGAAACAGAGTCACTGAAATAGGGTGGGTCCTGTGACTGTGACTTGCACCATTCCCACCTGCTGTGTGATGTGGCACCCACAGAGGCCATTGTTCAGTGGCAGGGTGTGCGATTTGCACCCACAAGCTCCCTGCTTCAGCTCCTCCATCTCTTTTAATGTATCTCTGGTAGCAGGAACAAGAAAGACGTCTGCTCGTAAGACATGAGAAATTGGCCCAATTCAGGTGCTCCTCTCTCTGCTTATTAAGTTGAGATGCTGTTAGTTCCAGGCAGAGTTTTTGGCTGGATGTAGTTGCAGCCTGATGGGTTCATGTGTACTGTAGGCGCAAGTTTGGCTTCCTCCAAGGCAAGAGTGGAGAACCTCTGACCCATGAGCCAGCCATAAGCCATTCCCCCTCCCCAAACCATGTGCACCAAAAACTGATGGGTGGGAGAACAAGGTTTCAATCTGTATTGGCTGCACAATCTTGTTCTCAGCAAGGCTAGGCAGCAAGATTTGAGTGGAGCAAGATCTGGGGATTTAATAGGGAAGGAGGAGGAGACTTGGCAAAAGAGTCACCTTCTCTTAAGTCTCCTCCCACTTCCCTTTTAAGAGCAGTGCAAAAGGGATTTTGACAGGTGTCAGATTTGACCCATGAAGCAGATCCTGATAAGGGTCTGGCTCATGGAGCCAAAAAGGTTTCCCACCACTGCTCCAAAGGGAGCAAGACAAAATCAAGCACAAGTTCAGATTCTGGTAAGGGAAAGTTCAAGCAAAGCAGAAGCCAGGGTCCGGGAAGGCAAAGTCAAATAAACTGGGTAGCATCCTGCATAGTTGCGGCTGAAGCTCAAGCCTGAGAGGCATATGAGCAGATTCAAATATTGCTTCAATAAAACAATGAACAGGGTGGTGATACAATGTCTACTGCAGTCAACGCAAGATATTATCACCAAGGCAAATATCTGTAAACAAACAATCAACATCCATAAAAATGGCAAAAATAGTTTCTTTCCCAAATAGGTTTTATCTTAAACAATAGCAAATGCAATAAATAAATAGTTCACTTGTAATATATCAATGGTTCAGTGTCAGACATCGTTCCAGTAATCCGACATTTCGTCGCTAAAGAGCTTAGTTATCAGGCTTCTTCATGTTTCCATCGGGAGGAGCATAGAAAGAGGACGATGTCCTTCAGTTTGTTAAACCTCCTTCAAATATTGCTTCAGCAACCATCAAACCTAGACTTAAACAGAGGCACAGCTTTGTCTGGGTGAGTAGTTCTGGCTCCGGTCAGTGAAACATCTTCAGTTGACAGGGCCATGGCTTCAATAGCCATTAACCCTGGTTCAGGGGGAGGCTGTGGTTCTGCTGAACCATAAGGGCAACAATGTGACTTTCTCAGGCTAGCAGCTTGCCAATGAAACAGGCAGAGAGAAAAAGCAGTATTTTAAAATAATGAATGACTGAATAAATAGCTTGTTCCTTCAGCTCTCCTGTCTTGAGCTGCCTGAAGCTTTCCTGCCTACTTGCACTCCCCTGCTGCTCCTAACTACAAAGCTTCCCCTCTTTGGCTTGTAACCCCATTTCCAAACTCTCCTCTTCTGGACATCCTTAGTCCTCATTCCCACCTGAAATGAAGCCTATGTGTGTGCTACGGCTTCTGCTTCTATTTGTTCCTCGTATCTCCTTTTCCCTCCCTCCCCACCCAACCAGGGTATATTACAAGTGAAATCTTTATTTATAAGCTGCTTGGAGCAAAGGACTGTCTTTTGCTTATGCTGCTCTGCAAAGCACCCTTCACACTGATGGCCCTCTCTATAATAAATAGCTCCATCTCCAAGGCAGGAATCCTTCCCTTCCCTCTTAGTTCAATGATGTATCACTTCTAAAGCCAGATAAATTTTGGTTTGGGCTGGACAGTAAGTTCCCTTTTGGGCTTCCTCCAACTATCTTGATCAAGCCAATTAAAACATATTTGGCTGAGTTGCATCTCCCAAGTAGGGTATTGCTTCTGATCATAGCTGCCAAGTTATCCCTTTTTTAAAGGGATTTTCCCTTATGCTGAATAGGCTTCCTCGCGAGAAAAGGGAAAACTTGGCAGCTATGCTTCTGATTTGAAGGCAGCATGTAAGAGAGAATCCATTTCTCCTTCCTTGACAATCTGAAGGCTCCTGCCAGCCTGCTAAGCACATTCTCATTCCACAGCCCTCCTTGTGTCCTTGCCCGCCAGAAGCATTGCCCAGCGCTAGGCTGACAGTTAAACTAGGTTGTGGTACAGACCGTCTCTGATAGGTCTGTGCTCCCAATGCCTATTAAGCAACATGTGGCTTGCTGCGCTGATTAAATGTTCTGATATTGCAATGAAATGGCTCCCCCTCAGGGAATTTGTTCAGTACATGGACAGTATCAAACTCAGGGTCTTGGTCTCTCTCTCTCTCTCTCTCTCTCTCTCTCTCTCTCTCTCTCTCTCTCTCTGTGTGTGTGTGTGTGTGTGTGTTTGTGTGTGTTGGAAAACCAAGCTAAGGGAATGAGATGGATCATGTCTGCCCCACTCTACCTTCAGCCTGGCTGCACATCATTAAACCTGACCCAGAGCAAGGTTACATAGATCTTTTATAGTGCAGTTAACTAGGCCCTTGTTTGCAGTTACGAACATTTTAGTAGATGCGGGTGGAGGGTTGAACTGCAATGAGGGCCACAGTAGAAAAGCAGCTTTTGCTGGAAGCCACAGCTGATATGCTCATTATAAAGGAATGCAGTTGGAGTAACTTGGATATGTTGTTAATCAACCTGGCTGGTTGATTATTTATTAATTAAATTTCTATACAGCTCTTCGCCTGAGGACCGCAGGACAGTATACAATATAAAAACTTGAAAATACATAACATGGAATGGATAAAAACTACTGGAACAAGGGACATTCAGTGGAAACTACAGACACTATGCCCGTGGCTGAGGATAATTGTCTGAACCCTTCCAATGGATGTGGGTGGGAGGGGATGTTTAGGAAGGGAGGGAAAGGAAACAAATTGTACGGGCAATTTAAAAATTGGAATGAGATAATATAATGTATGTAAACATCCCGAACTTGAATAAAACTTATAAAAGAAAGAAAGAAACAATAGAAAATACATAACACGGTAACAAATACAAAAAATACACCCAGTTGAAAAGGCCATATATTGTTTAATTAGTCCTGGAAGAAGAATAATATTTTTGCCTGGTGCCTAAAGATAGCTCAGCCACTGCAGAAAATGCCTGTTCTTGTGTTGCTACCTCTGGGCCTCATGTGGAGGAGGCACACAAAGAAGGGCCTCAGAGGTCGGTTCATATGGGGTGAGGCGATCCTTAAGGTATTGCGGTCCTGAGCCATGTAAGACTTTCTAGGTCAAAACCAGCACTTTGAATTGAGCCTGGAAGCGAATTGGCAGCCAGTGCAGTTGGTCTAGGATTACAAAATACAGTGAGGGGAAAAAGTATTTGATCGCCTGCTAAATTTGCCTGTTTGCTCTCTGATGAAGAAATGACCAGTCCATAATTTTAATGGTAGGTTTATTGTAGCTATGAGAGACAGAATAACAACAGGAAAACCCTGCCAAGAAAGCTTTTCATCCTAACACCTGAAGTCTTATTTTAAAAAAACAGCAGCAGCAGCAACTCAGCTACTTTACTGCCCAAGCAGAGCTTTTACAGCAGGTGAGACCTACCTAGGTTCATATTTTGGCTACATCAAAAACTCTCTGGGTAGCCTTGGCAAGTCATGCTTCCTCAGCCTCCTGCCCTCTATGAAGTGGGAGAGAATATAATTGCTTGCCTTATATGGATAAAATGAATAGTCTGTAATTTGCAGGGTGAAGGCTGTTATGCAGTGTGCCATCACCACTGTTTATGTTGCAGCCTTTTGATTCCAGACTGTGCCCTCTGCCTATCTGGATGGAGACACAGAGATTTCTTGCATCTGAACTGGTGCTTTTGTGGTCAGCAGAAGGTGGAGGACAGTGTCCTTAGGTCTCATCTTGCCCATTGTAATAGCCCCAGGGACAGAATTATGGCAGGTATCTGTGTGAAACTCAGTAACAGGAACAGTTTGAACAATATTGTTTTTATCTTATCTCTGGTCAAGGCAGGACAACATCATAATGTATAAAAACACTGCTTTTACTGTTACTATTACTTGGATTTCTTACCCACCCTTTGCCATGAGGACCCAGGGGGTATTGCAACAATATAAAAATAAAATATTAAAGTCAGTTGTATAAAATATACATACTATGAAGAATAGAACGTCGTGGCATAGAATATCAGAGAATTATGTTTAGTGGAATGATACTCTTTTGGAGAGCCCTTGAGGTACTTTTTAGCTTAGAGACATATACCTCTTTCCCCCTCCAATAATGATGATCTTTTGGTTTCCAGCTTGTTTAACTGATGTTTATGTGAATGCTGTGGGCTGGATTCAACCAACAGGTCCTGCTAGCAGAAGCCAGTGCTGGCACAGTGGGGCTTTCCCCACACTCCTCCTCCTATGAGCCCCTTGCGCCTCCCTCATCTACTTTGGGGGGCCGGGGGGAACCCCCAGAACAGCACATGGAGGGAAGAGAGGGGAGATTGTTTTGTCGAGCCCTGATGGAACCATCTCCTTAGCACAACACAAAATCATTGATTTCAGACTTGCCCTGAAAGCCATGCCCATTTGTGCTTATGAATTGTGCTTCTTAATGTTTGTGTTTCTCCTTTTTTTCAGGGCTCCCTGGTATCCCGTGAAGCTAGTGATAAAGAGAAGGTAATTTGAGAATATGGCTTTCTGGGGAAAGGTGGTGTCTCTCCCTCTGCTTTTGATGTGTTGCGGAGTGATTTTTGGCTTGCTGGCTTAAACCCCAAGATGATGATGGACCTTCCTCGTTGCAAAGGAAGATAGAGGCCTGACCTGAGAGCATATTTATGTCTTAAAAAAATTAGGCAAGGGCATATATGCATTTACATTGCACTCCTGGTATCTGCATGTGCTAGGCAGAATAAACAGATCTTGACTAAACTAGAAGAAGTGGAGACTATGGAGGCTTAAAATATGAGCAAAGGGGTATTACAGGCGAGTTGTTTCCTTGGAATAAGTTTGCAGGATTAATGTTTGCATTGACATCAAATTCCAGGGTGTTGAAAGTAGAGATCAAGAGGACAGGGGCTATAACTTAGTGGTGGTGCATGTTATGCGAATGCAGAAGATCCCAAGTTGAATTCCTGGTATCAACAATTATAAAAAGGTTCCAGTAGCAGGGGATGGAAAAGGACCTTAAAGAGCAGTTACCACACAAAGGAGGCGATTCCAGGCTTAGGTGGACCAATGGTTGGGAGCATCTCATGGAACTAAGTAGCATTTAACATTATAGTCCGTGGGCTGTGATTCTGTTGGAAGCACAGCAGAATAATGTAGCCATGGGCACGGAATTCAGCTTCCTGAAAATCCTTTTGAGGCACCCTCAAAAGAGTGAGAGGCAGAAGGAGGCAGGGGGTAATTCTGCAGTGATCTCCTGGCCAAGAGATTTATTGCATAATAAAGGTCCTTGTTGCTCTTGAAAGTGATCTTGCTGAAAACTGGGAGTTATTTACGTTTTATTATTTATTTGAAATATTTAGATGGTGCCCTATAACCATGTTCTGCGAGGACTTGCAAGAAGGTAGAAAGCAAAATTAAAAAATACTTTCAGTGCGCTTGTTCATTGTTTTGGCTCCGGTTCATCCAAGTCTAGATTCCGTCAGCGGCTGAGTCAGCTCCCATGCCTCCTCTTTATTCGAAATATGTTTCTATTCCTTTCTAGGGCAAGGAGCTACCAACCCTAAAGGACATTGACTTTCGAAACATGAACCAGAAAGTGTACGTTGACGAAGAAGCCAAGAGAGATTTCATGGAGAAATTAAAGAGAGATGTGGAGGTACTGTGGCTTAGGGGGCCTAACACCTGATACAGTCACAGCAAGACAGGAGCAGCTGGTCAATGCATATCAGTAGGACATGATCCGTGGGCACAGAAAGGGATTTATTTGCAGCCATGCTTTGAAACAGGCTCCGTTTTTGAGCAATGTTCCCTGATAAAGAGCTTATTCTAGCCCCAAATGTGTTGAGTTTTAATAGGCTTTCAAGCTAGTGTCAAGAAACAGGGATGCTAGTGCAGGGTTGCATCCCTGCCCCCAGTTCCTAAGAGCTATGTGTAACTATTTGTTCAAGGATGGAGAATTGGATCTGGTGAGCAGGATGGATCCTGATCTCCCACACAGTTGCCTGTCCTGTTCATGCTCGTGCAGTTTGGAAATCGAGTTGCACAGGCCAAGGTGCTGTGCTTTGCAAGGCCCAACAAACAGCAGATTGCCATAGATCACTAGGGCTTCCCAAGTGCTGCATGTTGAGCTTTGTCACCAATCAAATATGTTACTGGGTGTATGACTACAGTTCCCAGAGTTCCCTGAGAAAAAGGATTGAATGTCAAAGCACGATGGGAATTGTAGCTCTGCGAGGGGAATAGTGGTGCCCTAACAGCTCTCAGCACCCTGAACAAATCACAGTTCCCAGGATTCTTTGGCGGAAGCAGTACAGTGCAGATAGGACTGTTTTGGGGGATTGCAGATCTTCCCCACCCACCCCAAACCCAAATTTGCTGCAATGAGATGAGGTTAGGTTCCAAGACTAGAAAAATGCTCCCAGCCACTATCTCATCTGCTATTATATTTCCTTGGGGACTGAGTCTGCAGAACTGAAAATGCTTCTGCAGTGCACGATTCACCCTATTAGCCTTAATGACTGCTAATAGCATGTGAGGTGGGGAGTGGGAAGGCTGCAGATGCTCAGAGTCTAATTTCTAACCCAGTATTCTGCACAGCCTTTCCCCCTTCCATCAGCTGAGTCCCACCCTGACATTCCTCTCCACACCACCCTGAACATCGTTTCTGACCCAAATCAGGGAAATGATAGAAAATTAGGTTTCATGATTTACAGAACTTGAAGCATTTTTGAGGACAGAAATTGGAGTCGCCTAGTGATGGCCCCTAGGAATAATCTGCCTGAAATTTTCCTCGGCATGGATGCCCTTCTGCTAGTTGGTCTCTGTGAAAGCGTCTGCACAGGCCGCATTCACATGAACAAAGAGAGGGGAAGAAGGCCTTGTATTCTTCTATTTGAATGCCCTGCTTCTGTACTCTTGTGTCTTCTCATTTACATAACGCTTCCACAAAGGATTCACAAAGTGGCTTATCCCAAAATTCCCCTCTGCTTTCCTGAGGGAGACACCCTGTAGCATCAGCGTATGCCTCCCATTCAAACTTACCTCAGCCGCAAACATCCAGTGGTGTGTCAACCTTGGCTTCCCATGTGCAATAGAAATATTTCACTTCATTAGGACTGGGGGATAGAAGTACCTGGCCCAATGTCACCCATTGAGCTTTGTGGTTGAGTGGGGGTTTTGAACCAAGGTCTCCCTGGGCCTAGTTACAGGTAGGTAGCCGTGTTGGTCTGGATCGAAGTAAAATAAAAAAAATTCCTTCAGTAGCACCTTAAAGACCAACTAAGTTTTTATTTTGGTATGAGCTTTCGTGTGCATGCACACTTCTTCAGATACAGTGAAATGGAAGTTTCCAGGCACTTATGTAGAGAAGGGGTGGGGAGGGGTGGGGATGGGGAGGGGGGATCACTCAGAAGGGTGGTGGAAATGGGTGATTGACTGACTGATAGCTGTTGATGACCGCAAACGACTGCAAATGGTTTTGCATGAAAAAGCAAGGGTTGAGATGGCTGAAGATCGCTTATCATGTATAATGAGATAAGAATCCGATATCTCTGTTCAAACCAGGTCCCTCCATGGTTTTGAGCTTGGTGATAAGTTGCAATTCAGCAACTTCTCTTTCCAGTCTATTTCTGAAATTCTTTTGTAGTAAGACAGCTACTTTGAGATCTTGTATAGAATGTCCTGGGAGATTGAAGTGTTCTCCTACTGGTTTTTCTGTCTTCTGGTTCCTGATGTCAGATTTATGTCCATTTATCCTTTGGCGTAGGGTTTGGCCTGTTTGTCCAATATAGAGAGCTGAAGGGCACTGTTGGCATTTGATGGCATACACAATGTTAGAGGATGAGCAATTAAATAGTCCTGAGATGGTATGTTGGATGTTGTTGGGGCCAGTAATGGTGTTGTCTGGGTGTATGTGGCAGCAAAGTTGGCATCTGGGTTTATTGCAGGCTCTGGTACCAGTGTCCATGTTAAGTCTGGTGGTTGTATTATTGTGGGTGAGGAGTTGTTTAAGATTGGGTGGCTGTCTGTAGGCAATGAAAGGTCTTCCTCCCAGAGCTTGAGAAAGGGAGCTGTCATTGTCCAGGAGAGGCTATATGGACTCTGTTCTGAAACCATATGCTATCAGTGCTCCCAGCTACGTACGTGACACCACAGATTTTCTGAGGAAAATACAATATTTGAACAATCTTCATAACAATACTATACTAGCCACTATGGATGTGGAATCTCTATATACCAACATCCCACACAATGATGGTTTACAAGCCATAAGGAACACCATTTCAGATAAAACCACAGCGGACTTTGCTACCAAACTCTGCCACTTTGTCCTTACCCACAACCACTTCAAATTTGGTGATGACCTGTTCCTCCAGATCAGCGGCACAGCCATGGGCACCCGCATGGCCCCACAGTATGCCAACATCTTCATGGCAGATTTAGAACAACGTTTCCTTAACTCCTACCCACTCAAACCTCTCCTGTACCTGCGATACATTGACGATATTTTTATTATCTGGACACATGGACAACAGACCCTAGAAACCTTCCACCAGACATTCAATGACTTTCACCCCACCATCAACCTAACAATGAACCAATCTATGCAAGAAATACATTTTTTGGACACTACTATAAAAATACAGGATGGACATATAGACACCACCTTATACAGAAAACCAACTGACCGACAAACATATCTACATGCTTCTAGCTACCATCCCAAACATACCAAACAATCCATCGTATACAGCCAGGCCTTACGTTACAACCGCATCTGTTCCAACTCTACAGACAGAGAATCTCACCTAAGAGATCTACAGCAAACCTTTTTAGAACTAAAATATCCACCTGATGAAGTTAAACAACAGATCAACAGAGCCAGACAGATACCTAGAGAGAACCTGCTGCAAGACAGACCCAAAAAAGAAAATAACAGAACACCACTAGTCATCACATACAGCTCCCAAGCTAAAACAGTACAACGCATCATCAGAGATCTACAGCCTCTCCTGGACAATGACAGCTCCCTTTCTCAAGCTCTGGGAGGAAGACCTTTCATTGCCTACAGACAGCCACCCAATCTTAAACAACTCCTCACCCACAATAATACAACCACCAGACTTAACATGGACACTGGTACCAGAGCCTGCAATAAACCCAGATGCCAACTTTGCTGCCACATACACCCAGACAACACCATTACTGGCCCCAACAACATCCAACATACCATCTCAGGACTATTTAATTGCTCATCCTCTAACATTGTGTATGCCATCAAATGCCAACAGTGCCCTTCAGCTCTCTATATTGGACAAACAGGCCAAACCCTACGCCAAAGGATAAATGGACATAAATCTGACATCAGGAACCAGAAGACAGAAAAACCAGTAGGAGAACACTTCAATCTCCCAGGACATTCTATACAAGATCTCAAAGTAGCTGTCTTACTACAAAAGAATTTCAGAAATAGACTGGAAAGAGAAGTTGCTGAATTGCAACTTATCACCAAGCTCAAAACCATGGAGGGACCTGGTTTGAACAGAGATATCGGATTCTTATCTCATTATACATGATAAGCGATCTTCAGCCATCTCAACCCTTGCTTTTTCATGCAAAACCATTTGCAGTCGTTTGCGGTCATCAACAGCTATCAGTCAGTCAATCACCCATTTCTACCACCCTTCTGAGTGATCCCCCCTCCCCATCCCCACCCCTCCCCACCCCTTCTCTACATAAGTGCCTGGAAACTTCCATTTCACTGTATCTGAAGAAGTGTGCATGCACACGAAAGCTCATACCAAAATAAAAACTTAGTTGGTCTTTAAGGTGCTACTGAAGGAATTTTTTTTATTTCCCAGGGCCTAGTCTGACACTAACTACAACTTTGAATACTTGAAATGTGCATAACTTTATTTATGATGATGGTTACTTCAAAGATGGATGCAGAGAAGTACAAGGGGAAACTGAGCCATATGTTGTTAATATTCGCATGCACAAGGATTTACGGTGTATTAAATTTTATTGCATTTGCATTTTTCCCTTCCTGTAGCAGAGGTAATTCTTCCCTCCTCTGTTTTATCCTGGCAACAATCTTGTGAGGTCAGTAAGGCTGAGATGATAGTGAGTTTCATGGTTGAGAGAAAACTTGAATGAGCCGTATGGTCCGTCCACCAAAAGAGCTGTTGTAGCATCCTGGTTAAGCATGTGAGATTTGAACCAAGAAGTCCTTGGAACAAAATCTCAGATATGAATCTTACAGCCTTGACCCAGCACCTGGGATCAGCAGGTGCTGCTGACCTGATCTGTGTGTACTGAGATAATGACATGAAGTGCTTTGAACATTCTCAAGCACTGTAGAAATGCAAATTATTAGCACTTGTAGTGCTACTATTATGCCAGGGTGGCATAATGGTTACAGTGTTGGCCTATGACCTGGGCGACCAGGGTTCAAATCCCCACTCAGCCATGAAGCTCACCTTGGCCCAGTCACCATCTCTTAGCCTAACCTTCCTCACAGGGTTCTTGTGAGGATGAAATGGGGAGGAGGAGAACCATGTACCATTGAGCTCCTTGGAAGAAAAAGGTGGTATATAAATGTAATCAATAAAAATATATAATTAATAATAGTACTGCATCCATTAATACAAGTTAACATTTACCGAATAATCCCTGCTCCTTCAGTGCTTTAACTTCTCTTTCAGTGAGAATGAGAATGCCTTAAGCAGCTGAAGAACTCAGGCACATATTCACACAAGCATGGACTGAGACCCTAAAGCAAAGCTCTCTAGGTCTGTAAGGCCCCATATTGGGGTGTGGGAGGGTTTGTGGCCACTTCCCTGCCTCTTGATGTCAGTCGTGTCACTTGTGCATGACATTTTTGGCTACTATTGTGTAAGTGTTCAGTCTGGAAAAGTTTTTGTGAGTTTGTCAGCTTTCTCAGCATTATGAAGAAAATACTGACTACTAATGGTGCTTCAGTCAACTGAGCGGAGGCAGAACATGGACAGGAGTCTGAGAGTCAAAACCTGGAGGCATTCCAGTTACAAAGGAGGTACACAGCTTTGAACAGCCAAGGCAATTAATCATGGGCTCAGGCTGCCAGGAGAGGGTGGTTCTCTTTTCTTCCCTGTACCTCCCCCCCCCCAAAAGAAACGCCACATGCCACCTTTGGATTAAAGCTGCACTCCCTTTTTAAAGAGGAACTGGTCTTTATTTTTCCTGATGAATCCAGAGTAAATTCTGCCCTCTGGGTTTTGCACTTGCGATCAGTAGCTGAATTCCTACACAAAAGATAATTTAATCCATAGTTAATCCTTGGTATGTTTATAAAACAGGCAACCCCCAGTTTGCACAAGGGTTTCATTCCGGATCATCGCGTGGAACGGCGGAGCATGTATAAACCCATTATGCACCCCTTTCCAGCCATTTCCAGATTGCCACAATGTACGTGTGTACATGTCTATTGGACACGTGTATCTTGGTTGTTGCCTGTATTCTGTTGGAAACTGCCCAGAGTGGCTGGGGCAACCCAGTCAGATGGGTGGGGTATTATGATTATTATTATTATTATTATTATTATTATTATTATTATTATGCATTGCACATGGCGTTGTCCGTTTTGCTCATGCAAAACAACCAGTTTTTTAGAGGCATTCCGCTTGTAATAACTAGAAAGCAAGCCCATTGTTAACTTCTTAGTTTACTGACAATTGTGTCCATATGTTCAGTTCCTAGTGCAACTAAAGATTATGGACTACAGCCTACTGTTGGGGATCCATGACGTGCAGCGAGCTGAGCAGGAAGAAGACGAGGATGTGAAAGAGGAAGAGGAGGATGGAGAGGGTGAACCTGGGGGTGTGGCATCAGTAGGTTCTTATGGAACTTCTCCTGAGGGCATTGGCAGCTATCTCAACTCCCACAAGCCTTTGGGACCTGGTGACTTTGATCCTTACATTGATGTCTATGCCATAAAAAGTGCTGAAAGTAAGTAAGGATAAGAGGGAACTTTCCACAAGTCAACTTTGTCTTTAGTCAAGACACCTTAATTATCCTCTGTGACACAGGTGTCAGTCTACCTACTTTGATTGTATATTTCACCGAAGGCGAAATTCCAGCAGCAATTCCAGCAGTACACATTGCAGCTATCTATAGCAGCTCTCCCTTTGCCCCTATGCTTGTGGGAGCCACAAACCACAATCCTTGTTTTAGGTTTTGTGTCTCAACTAGGAGTCGTGGCTAGTTTCCCCTCCTCCCCTCAAACAAACCATGATGTATGAAGCTAAGATTTGTTTTTGACTTCTATTTGCTTCTGTGAAACAAACCACAACCCCCAATTCAGATAAAACACTAGACCTAATCCAGGGGTCATGGTTTGTTGCTCCCGCTTGTAGAGAAGTGAAGTAGGAGCCATCTACATGCTCTTGGTTAACTATACTTTACCATGACATGCAAACATGGCTAAA
This sequence comes from Zootoca vivipara, assembly GCF_965207765.1. Taxonomy (NCBI): domain Eukaryota; kingdom Metazoa; phylum Chordata; class Lepidosauria; order Squamata; family Lacertidae; genus Zootoca; species Zootoca vivipara. Next base: position 2,778,077 of record NC_142584.1, read on the forward strand.
AGAGAGTTCTACCATGAATGCTGTGGCGTTAACTGGGGAAGAAAACTGCAGAAATCAGAGACAGAACTTGACTAGATTGTTGTGTGTGTGCTTGCATCAGCAAGATTGTAGTGCAAGTATGTTATCTACCCTTTGGCACCAAATTTCAATGCCTTTTGATTTTTTAAGAAAAGGTTGTAGCCCTTGAGGGTGCACACAAAAGCTGTGTCAGCTAGTGCCTGCTACAATCTGAGATGACAAAACTGATTTACACAAGATACCCATGAACAAGCTTCCAGTTTTGCCTTATGTGGATCCTGTTGTGATCCTGAAGAGCTTCTTGAGAGACTCTTCTGTTAAAAAATAGGTCTTGAAAGTCCTGTCTGGCCCTCTGAGCCAGACTTCTCTTCTTTCAAGTCATCACTCCTTCCTCCTTTGGGTCTTTCTTAAATGTGGAATCTAAATGCCAACTAAACTACACAAAAATAAGTAGATGTGTGCATCTGCTCAACTTGCTTAGTTTTGATTGCAGAAAATGTGGCTTGTGGGAGAGAGGGGGGCACACACAGCCCTTGCTGTAGGCGAGTCAGGTGGATATCTGCTTCCTGGAGAGGAGTTAAGTTTTGATAATAGGGATTCTGAAGTTCACTTCCTGCCACTGTAATACTTTCTGGATGCTACCACTGGTGGCTTCATCTGTAAAATGCAGGCTTCATTAGGAAGAAACATGTAGAAGATGAATTAATCGTTCGTGAATTGTTTGCTATACTTGGGGCAGGAAGGGATTCTTCCCAAATTTAACTGATATAATCTAATGTTCCTTATGTGACTTTTTTGTCTTTCCTCCCAGGTTGAGCTTGTTTTACTTTCTTGGGTTATTGGACATTTTTCAGTTCTTATGCTACTTTGATTTGGTGCATCCTATTAATTCCTACTTACGTCCCATATACCCTGGACGATGTAGTTTTATGCATTGAGTGGGGGGGGGGGGGTGCTGACAGGTTGCCTCCTGTCCCCACCCAGTCCTAAGATTTGGTAACTCACATTTTGCCCTGTTGGAATCCAGCATGAGGGGTGTGTGTGTGTGTGTGTGTGGAATGCGGAGGGTAGCAGTGCCCATGACTCACTTTACTTTTCCAGATAGCCCCCAGAAGGAGGTTTATTTCATGGGCCTGATTGACATCCTCACACAGTATGATGCCAAGAAGAAGGCTGCCCATGCAGCTAAGACCGTCAAGCACGGGGTGAGTCTGGCCTGCACTGTTCTTTACAATGGGCCCCCCTAGGTGTGGGCTCTGGTGGCCCACAGCTAGCCTTACTAAATCAAAGTCAACTACATCACCTACGTGAGGATTTCCAGACTTCAGGTGAATTTCATAGCATCCATGATGGTGACTAGCCACAACCTAGACCAAAAATGGCGAACTGGTGAGACAGAGTTCAGGGGGTGGGGTGATAAAAATGTCACACCCTGTGAATGACTTATTCAGAAGTCATTTTTATTGCATGATTGGCTTAATCCTTTTTGTGCCAAAGGCACTTCCTTGAAAATAAAGTGGCATCAAAACTAAACTAGGCCAGGGTTGGGGGTTATATAATGCCAAAGCAGACATTGGAAAGCACATGTGTGTGAGAGAAATGGTTGATCGAGGCCATTTTCAGACTTCTGTTCAGATGTTCTCTCTTCCTTGCCCTTCCAATATATTTGCTCCTCAAACTGTTGTTATTCCTAGTGTGTGTGTGGAAAGATAGGGGCGTTTTATGGTGGTTGTTGACACTTTTGTCTTCCATTTCAGGCTGGTGCAGAGATCTCCACGGTGCATCCAGAACAATACGCCAAGCGCTTTCTGGACTTCGTCACGAATGTATTTGCTTAGCAGCTGTGCAGTCTGTCTTGTTGGCTGAAGCTTAAGATCAAAGGCTTTCCTGCCCTCCTCCCCCCACCTGTAGTTCTCCCTCCCTCCTCTACCCCAATTCTCAGTAAGAGGGATGGTTCCCCCCCTGCTGTTTGGGTCAGCAGGAGAGTTGGGTTGACTTGAGCCCCATTGTGGCTGGTCTGGGAGATGGCTGCTGAATCAAGTGCCTTATCTTTGACCTTTCATCGGGATGAACAACCGTCCAGAGCACTAAACCTAAGCGGGAGAAAGATGGCTGGCTTCAGATTCATCCCAGCATTGATATTCTCTATCCTCTAAACTGTACAGGGGACACACTACATTGGTGACTCTGGTCAGGGCAGGATCTAAGCTCGCACATAAGGTTTAATGGTATTTTATTCAGAGACCGAATAATATGCAATAAGAATTTAGTCTTGTGCCTTGAAAGAAGGGGGTCAAGTGGATTCTTCCCCATTTATGCAATCAACTCCCTCTGAGGGTGACTGATAGTATATATTAACTTACCCCATGATACCCAGTGGTAGTGCCTATGTGTTTCAAAGTCCTCCTCCTTACTCTTTACCTCTTCTTTCCCACCCCTTGCTGGGGGTTGTGCTGTAACCCACCCCTCCTGAGTGGCGCTGGCTCCTCCTAGCACTCTAGTGAATAGCAGAGGCCTGCCACTCGGATGAGCATCCTGTGAGCCTAGCAAAACCCCCAGCAGTGCAGCCTCCACGAAACCTTGTTGCCAAAGTTCTGCTCCTTACGACAAGAGCCTCTTCCACGAAGGGCTGCTTTCATTCAGCAGTCCTATGATTCTCCCTCAGCCATCACTCCAAAGGGTTAGAACTGATTCAGGGTTTCGGAGCTACTTTGGGGCTGCCAGTGGGGATTTGAGAATGTCCCCTAGGTGGCCTGCTGTGCCTGCTTTGGTAGAGGGAGATGGATGTGTGTAGGGGAGAAGAGACAGAATTATTCTGGCCCTGTGTAATATACTGCATCCAGCTGTTCCCCTTGCTTTAGTATGTACCAGTAAGGCTGTGACTCTAATAAGTCCTGGCTTCCCAGCTCCACCCAAAGATAGCTTGTCCAGTTGAAGCCTCCAGAAAATGTCAAGGCGGAAGCCTTATCTGCTCCCTGTTTTAGCCTAGCTTTTGGGGACAGGATGATGTGGAAATGCCATGCCCAGGACTGGGATGTTTTCAGAAGCATTTTGTGTGCGCGCACAATCTTGTGAAAGGGGCTCTAAATGTTTCCTTCTAACAAACCTATATGCTGTGGGATGTCAACTTGTCTGTCAATAGCTGTGTGATGGGGTTCTCTGAGGAAGCAATTGATACTCCAAGGAGCTGTGAGGTGTCTTAAAGAGAGCATCCCTCCGTAATAGTGTATTCATTAGTTCAGCAGAGCACAGCTGTCAAGGTTGATGACAGGCCAGTTGCTCTTCCTGGCCTGGCGCACCAACGTAACACACCATGGCAGCTGTTCTGGTAAGGAGAGGGGCTTATGGCAGGCTCTGGCAGTGGCACAGCCACCCAGCTGGCTGCTTTAGGCCTGGAACTTGGGGTAGTGCTGTGCTCTTCCATCAGTTCCCTCCCCTCTGCCCCCAATATTGTGGTTTTGGGACTTGATGCCATTCCTTTCAATGCAATAAAGCTTGTGCCATGGAAACATGCTTGTGCCCTGGGGCTGTTGTACTATCAGCCCCTTTTCAATGTTTCTTATTGTATAAGACGTTGTGTATTTCCAGTTCACTCTTGTATCACATAGAAATAAATTATTGAACCAGAAGTTGTCTGCATGCAAAAATCCAGCTGTACCTGAGCTGCTCCTATTCTGCCAGTATGGGAGGAGCCCAGTGGAAGGACAAGGCTGCTCTTGCTCGTTTGGACTAAAAACTGTACCCCAGTAGCAAAGAGAAAATGCAGGGGGGCAAGGGATCTTACACAAGCCCTAATACTGGTTGCTTTGCATGCCTATACTGGCCATGGTGATGGTTCTGGACACAAAAATCATTATTACTGCTGGCAGCCAGGATTAATTAGGGGGAAGATGATGCACATATTACTTGGGGTGCACCTGCCTTTATTATGTGCTGCTTAATTGTCCTGACTTGAACTTTCTCACTGAAAATAGTTTTGGAACCTGTGCCCTGGTGTTGGCTGCCCTGCCTTTTCCGAGTGCCATGGTGTCTCGTTCACTCTCAGGCTTCATACATAATAAATCTTGTGTTCATGCATCCAGAAAGGCTACCATCCTTTGCAACGGCAGTGCAGAATTTAGTGCAGACTAGAAGCAACCCTCAGCCTGTGTATTGGATCAAATAAACACACATACTGCCTTAACTTCTTTGAATGCAATACTGAGAGGCTGCCCAGTGCTGCTGGAGCGTGTGCTATTATTAGATGTAAATGCTGTTTCTTGCTTTTCCAAGTGCCCACCTCCATGGAACACAAAGAGTGCCTGGGTGGAATGCAGTGAGCCTAAATAAATTAAAACAGAATGCTTAAATACCCATTACTACGGCCTCCTTACTTTTCATTGCAGCCAATCTTTACAGCCATTCAGAAAATTAGTATAGCTAGCCTGAGAGCTGGTGTAGTAGCCGAGGATGTAAGCCAAGAAGTTCCTGGATTCAAATCTTGTCCCAGTTGCAGACTTGCCAGCTGGCCTTAGGCAAGCAGCTAGATAGGCCTATGTCTGCCTTGTTGATCTACTACTGTAGAAGGAGTTCGTTACAGGTAGGTAGCCGTGTTGGTCTGACGTAGTCGAAACAAAATAAAAAACCTCCTTCCAGTCACACCTTAGAGGCCAACTTAAGTTTGTCATTGGTATGAGCTTTCGCGTGCATGTTATCTGAAGAAATGTGCATGCACACGAAGGCTCATACCAATGACAAACTTAGTTGGTCTCTAAGGTGCCATCACCTCCTGGCAAATAGAAGGGGAAGAAATGGAGGCAGTGAGAGATTTTACTTTCCTGGGCTCCTTGATCATTGCAGATGGTGACAGCAGTCACGAAATGCTTATTGGGAGAAAAGCAATGACAAACCTAGACAGCATCTTAAAAAGCAGAGACATCACCTTGCCTACAAAGGTCCATATAGTTAAAGCTATGGTTTTCCCAGTAGTGATGTGTGGAAGTGAGAGCTGGACCATAAAGAAGGCTGATTGCCAAAGAATTGATGCTTTTGAATTATGGTGCTGGAGGAGACACTTGAGAGTCCCATGGACTGCAAGAAGATCAAACCTATCCATTCTGAAGGAAATCATCCCTGAGTGCTCACTGGAAGGACAGATCGTGAAGCTGAGGCTCCAAAACTTTGGCCACCTCATGAGAAGAGAAGACTCCCTGGAAAAGACCCTGATGTTAGGAAAGATTGAGGGCACTAGGAGAAGGGGACGACAGAGGACGAGATGGCTGGACAGTGTACTTGAAGCTACAAACATGAGTTTGACCAAACTGCGGGAGGCAGTGCAAGACAGGAGTGCCTGACGCGCTATGGTCCATGGGGTCATGTAGAGTCAGACACGACTAAATGACTAAACAACAAGGTGCTACTGGAAGGATTTTTTTTTTTTTACTATAGAAGGATAGCACCAACCTAGGCTTAGGAAGGGATTGTGAAGATTATGGAGAAGACGACTGGGAGAGAAGCTGCACAGGACACCTCAAGGTTTACTTCTGAGCAAGCTTACACAGGAGTGGCGTCATCACACAGGCACAAGATTGCCTTGAGCTCCATGGCACTTGCAATACAGAGCAGTGTGCCATTCATCTCTACGGGTTTATTTCTGCCGAGTTCCCTGGGATTTATTCTCCAGTGAACCTGTAACGATTATTATTGTTATTGTTAAAGCTCCCCCATCACACTTCAGGATAAAAGCAGAGCCAGGCGGGAGAGGGGCTGCCAATTTACTGGGCGCGGGTCCCAGTAACGGGTGTGTGTGTGTTTCTGAGGAAGCGGGCGCAGCGATAGGATGGGGATGCGTCGCCACTTCTGAGCTATGGGCTCGGCGGTCTCTGCTAAGAGGAGGATGTCGTGAGAAACCCGAAGCTGCTGCTGCTGCTTCTACTCCCCCCTCCTTCCCGCCGCCCACCATCTCCCGCGCGCGCAGGCAGCCGGGCCTCGCGCTCTCTCCGCAGCCACGTCGAGTTGTTGCTATGGCTATGACCACCATTCCGGCACCAAGCGGGCGCCACGTGATGCGCCCGGCGATGGCTGCTTGGCGGGGAGCGGGGCGGTGATCGGCGGCGGCGGCGGCAGCAGCAGCAGCATCAACCCCGCGGTACCTGTGCGCGCTTCCCCGCGCCGCCACCTCGGGCGCGCCAAAGGCCGCCTCGTCCTCCGCTCGATCGATCTCGCCCGCGGCCTTCGCCAACGCAGCCCGGGCCAAGCTTCCGATGGACGGAGTTTCCTCGCCAGCCTCGGATGCACCGCTATGGTGGGTGCCGCCGCCTCAGGGGGGGGGGGAGAGGAGCGGGGCGGGGGCGCGCGGAACCCGCTTGCAAGAGCGCGGCGCTTTTTGCGCGGGGAGCGGGGCGGATGGAGATCATTGCGCGCTAGCCGGGCGACGGGTGCGGGGCTGGCGCTGTAGATGCTGCTGCTGCTGCTTTTTCTCGGTTAAATTAAAATAAGGACGATAATGTGGTGAATTCATCGGGCCTCATCTGCATATCCGGCAGCCGTTGATCCGAGCAGCTGCGGCGGCATCTTCATTGTGTGTTGTCAGCTGCCTTTGCAGCAGGGGGGTTGCCTTGAAGGATTGTTTTGAGGGGAGGGGGTGTGTGTGTGTGCGCGCGCGGTTGCGTTGTGTATACACACACAGGCATCGGCGGGGGGCACGTTACCAAATGGGTTCCCTCATCTTTTTGGGGGGGGGGTGTTGTACACGGAGGGGCTTTTTTGTTTGCGGGTCTTTATGTAACGACGTGCCCATCGCGCTGCCTGCTCGTCTACCTGTCAAGCGTCTCCGAATCGCGGAGGCGGGCAGGGAAAGATCTTTTCATTTGCCTCCCTCCGCCGCCCCCACCAAGGCGAGGCGGTGCTGTCCGAGGCAGAATTGGGTCAAGTGAGGATGAAACTTAATTGCCCACCTTTTTTCTCGCCATGCAAAGGTGCGGATATGGACACATTTTGTCATTCACTGTTGCGCGTCGTATTTAAGGTCTTTCGCCCTGAGGATGGTGGGGGAGGGGTCTGAAAAATAGGGCGGGGTGAAGTGGGGTGGGGACGTGGGGTGGGCTCTTTGGAGCTGGGGCGGTGATGGTGATGAAGCTATATTGATGCGAACTCCGGGCTGGGGACGTGTTGAAGAGGAATGGAGAAATAAAGCCTTATTTTCCCAGGCATTGTCTTTCACCCCCGCCCCCCTCCCCTTTGTTCCGTTTTTATCCCGGTTTCTTCAAGGAAGTGAAGGCTGCTGGGCCTCCTCTTTGATAAACAATCCCTGGTGAATGGAGGAGGCAGTCTGGTGAGATTGGCAGCTGCACCCAGATTGGGGGTGGGGGGAGGGAAATGGATTGATATAAAAATCTCTCTCACCCACACATACCCAGGGGCAGGGAGCCATCCTGAAAGGTGATTTTCTCTCTCACTCCCCAACCCCACCCAATTGCAGTAGCTTTCTTTTCTTCTATTCCCCCCTCCACTCCATGTTTGTTTTCCTCCATCACTGGCAGTGGGCTGGGGCCTTTTATCCTTACTATTGTACAGGTGAGGCCTATTGAAATGTAAGGGCCCTGCTGTGCCCAAGGTCACATAGGTAGAAGTGTCCAGGTGCAATAGGGGGCAGGGCTCCTATTGTAAAAAAATTACCTTTTTAACAAGCATGATTTCTCATCATGACACAGAGGTGAGGAAAGCCATGCCTGCTAAAATTTCCCATTCTGAAGTAGCAGAAATATAAATTGAATCCCCCCTTATAATATTTTTTGTAAAGAATCCAGTAAAATGTGGGCTGAACCAGGTAACTGTTGTGGATTTGTAGCTGGTGGATTGACCGAACCCAAAGAGTATTCATTAATGGTCCCTTGTCACCCTAGGGAAAAGTGACAAGTGGGGTGCCACAGGGTTCTGTCCTGGGCCTGTTGTTGTTCACCGCCTTTATACATGACTTGGATGAAGGAATTGAGGGGATGCTCATCAAATCTACTCATGACACCAAACTGGGAGGGGCAGCTAACGCAGAAGACAGAATCAGAATTCAAAATGACCTCAACAGATTGGAGAACTGGGCACAAGCTAACAAAATGAATTTCAATAGGGACAAATGTCAGGTTCTGCACTTAGGCAGGAAGAACCAGATGCACAAATATAGAATTGGGAACACCGGACTTTCTAGTAGTACATGTGAAACAGTTCTAGGGGTCTTGGTGGACCACAAGTTTAACATGAGTCAACAGTGTGATGCAGCAGCAAAGAAAAGCTAATGCTATTTTAGGCGGCATCAACATAGTGTCCAGATCAAGGAAAGTAATAGTACCACTCTATTCTGCCTTGGTCAGGCCACACCTGGAATACTGTTTCCAGTTCTGGAAAGTTAAAAAGGATGTTGACATGTGCTGTGGAGGGCAACCAAGATGATCAAGGATCTGGAAACCAAGCCTTATGAGGAAAGGTTGAAGGAGCTGGGTATGTTTAGCCTGGGGGAAAAGCAGACTGAGAGGAGATATGATAGCCACCCTCAAATATCTCAAGGGCTATCACATAGAAAATGGAGCGATCTTGTTTTCTCCTGCTCTGGATGGTAGGACTTGAACCAATGGCTTCAAGTTACAAGATAGGAGATTCCGACTAAACATCAGGAAGAACTTTCTGAAGGTAAGAGCTATTTGACAGTGGAACGATCTCCCTTGGCAGGTTGTGGACTTTCCTTCTTTGAAGGCTTTTAAGCAGAGGTTGGATGGCTGTATGTCCTGGATGCTTTAGCTGAGATTCCTGCATTGCAGGGGGTTGGACTAGATGACCCTTGGGTCCTTTCCAACTCTATGATTCTAAGATTAGGTCCTTTGCTACTGGACTGCCTTCACTGGCTGTCCCATATTTGCTGGTACAGAGGATTAAAGGCTACCTGTGGTGTTGCTGTTCACAAAGGGTAAATGCCTTGGCTTCCATACTGATGGTACCAGAAAATAGACATGGAAGATCACCCCACCCCAACTCTTCCCCTCTGATCTTTCAAGGCACATCCAAATCCTGTGTGGTGTTTTTTCCCTACTAAAGATCCAATAATGACTAAGTGCAGCTGTTAGGATTGAGTTAGTAGAGTTTCCTGTATGGTGCCTGGCCTGTGGTGATGGAAAACTGGTTGGTTGGTTGGGGTTGTAGTAGAATTCTCAATTGTTTAGTTGTAGAGTTGAACTCATTATTATGAGCTGGGTTTGTTCCTTCAAGATCCTTCCAAACCACAAATGACTGCATAGGCCTACTTGATTTTTGTGTGATGGGTTTTTGTTTTGTTTCCTCAACTCTAGTGTATTTGGAAAGGGTGGTGTAGTGCTCCCTAGTGACCTATGCAGCAGGAAGAGAGTTGGCTCACCTTCTCTTGCCCTCATTCCGTCTTGTTTTCCCCTCCCCAATTTGGTCCAGGCAAAAGCTCCATAAAGACTTCCAGGACAAGGAAGCTTTGCAGCGCCTGGAATCTTAGCATTTAGGAACCTAGGAAGCTGCCTTATACCAAGTCAGACCATTGGCTGCAACCACCAGTCCAGCTCAGTGTTGTTGACACTGACAGGCAGGATTTCAGGAGAGTCCCAAACACAAGGGGTGGAACCTGGAGCCTTTTTCAGGCAAGGCATGTGCTCTACCACTGAGCTATAGTCCTCGCCAATAAAACTTACTAATTACTTCAGATATTTATAGCCTGCTCTTCATGCCTACAAAGGGATCCAAGAGCGAGTTACAACATTACATCCATGAAAACACCCCCCTTACTTAGGCAGGCAGCCTTGCAAGTGAGATTTGTACCTGGTCTACCCCCAGAACTGGAAGGAAATCCAGGGGAGTTGAGCTTGCTACATAGGCAGTTGTTGCAGATTTGTTCAAGCTTTCACAAAATAGGTAGAATGGTGGCTTTTTCTCATGAACCAACTAATGTTCCTGCAAGATTGGCTTTGGAAATGGTAAAGCAAGGCTCTCTTCCAGGCAAAGGAACTTTTGATGAATTGGAGCACCCACACACAACACCACCAAAAGCATTTTCCAGCCATGTCTGAGGTCATCCAAGAGTTGCACTAGGAAGAGCTCCAGTCAGGATGTCAACAGAGCTCTTACTCTTCCAGGTCTGCGCTGGGTATTCTACATAGCTTCCAGCAACTCTGTACATTGATATGACCCTGCCATCATCCCTGGGGATCGGTTTTCAGCTCTGTGGTGGGAATGGGGATCTCCTAACAACTCTCAGTACCCTTAACAAACTCAAGGATACTTTGGGGGAAGCCATTAGGGACGTCTTACCCACAGAGGCTGGTGGTACTGGGTGCCAAGTTCTAGAGGGCGCCAGGGAAGAGGCAGAGGCTGGATGTGGCATCTCCCGGCATCAGCTCGCTGCCCTCGCCCGCCTCCGCCATGCCGCGCCAAAGCAGCTCTGTGCCTGGAGCCTCTGTCTGTCGTGGCCACCGTGGCACGAAGCGGCCAGCTGAGCTGGGAGGAGCCGCCTTTCAGCCACTGCCCTCCTCCTCCAGCCCCACTGGCAGCGCCATCCTCCCTAAAAAAACTCTTGGAAACGGGGGTGGGGTGGGCGCCGCCAGAGGGAGCTTTGCACCATGCCGCCAGATATGCTTAAGATGGCCCTGGAAGCCATGACTGTTTAAAGTGGGGCAATACTGATTTAAATGTATAGTGCAGATGAGGCAATAATAATAATGCAGTAGAATGGGGCAGTACTAATGTAATTGGGAGAGGGCTCTTAAGTGATTATTTTAATGGTCTCTGGTAGCAGAACAGGCAAAGATACCTTAGAATGAGCATTCAAAACCAGCTTCTGGGCTACAGATAGTTCTAATCTAACCACTAGCCCATCTTAAGCTTTGTTCTTTGGGTGTGTAAGGAAGAGCTGTGACCAGTACATGGTGGTAAGGGAGAGTTCTCCACCCACCCACCCACCCACCCACACACACACACACACACAGTGGCACCCTTATTCCTTATTGTAACCCTATTTTTGCATTTGCAGTTTAAAATGTTATCATTAGCTCATTTAATATCACACAGAAGTCAGAATATATATGTTGCAGTGAAATAAGAATTAAACTATTGCATAAATTCTAAATTTGGACTTGTGCTCCAAGACAAATTCAGGAGCAAATAACTTCTGCATCCCAAAAGGCTCAGTGAAACAATCCTTCATTAGGCCGAATTTTACAAATCACTAAAGCTGCAATCTTGTACACACAAGCAACTAACTCTGATTGAACTTCATAAGCATTGTAAGGCTGCAGTCCTATAACCCTCTTAGTTGAGAGTGTTACCCCTTTAAACTCACTGGTAGACAAAAACAGGATTAGTTAATTAGGTAGCGTGTTGGTCTGCCGTAGTCGAAACGAAATAAAAAAATTCCTTCCAGCAGCACCTTAGAGACCAACTAAGTTTGTACTTGGTGTGAGCTTTCGTGTGCATGCACACTTCTTCAGACAGGATTGCAATTCAAGTGCAGCAGCAGCTGCTAATCTGCCCTAATCCTTTCCAGTGCAATCCTGTGCATGGCTGAGTTCTGCGTGGCTTACTTCCAGGTATGTGTACCTAGGATTGCACCCAAAAGGAAAATGGGAATGCCCAGGTAATGTGAGGCAAAACGGCAATCTTAAAACTCACATAGTGAGACACATTGAACTCGGGATGATTTGCTTCTTAGCAGCAAACAGGGAAAACGAAAAAATTTTCGGGGGGATATTGAAGGTGAAGGTCTTGTCTCAGGATCGAGGAAGCGCTTGCACAGGCTGCTGCGCTTCTGGATGGAGCGTTGCGCTCGGGCGCAAAAAGAGAAGCTCGTCCGTGGCAGCTAAAAATACTGTATCGCGCAATTTCCCTCTCGGCGCAGCCGCGACCTAACCCGCCCCCTTCTTTCCCTTGCAGTTTCTGATTCGCAGCTCAGCTGAACTCCCACATCCGGCTGGTCCTCGCGCTCAGCCTCTCCCATGGGCTCGCCAGGTACGGTACTGCGATCTCCGGCGCGGGGGATGGGAACCTCCCTCCCTCCCTCTCTTTCTCTTTCTCTCCTCCCTCCCTCCCTCCCTCCCTCCCTCCCTCCCTCTCTCTCTCTCCTCCTCCTCCCTCCCTCTCTCCTGTGCTCTTGGGGTTCTTTTGTCTCCCACGGACGTGAATTCCATATCCTCCCATTTCTATGGCTATGGAGATTAACTCCAAAGGCCCCTTTACTCTGCCATTGTCGCCCGTAGGGGTTCATCCTTCTGCCTGAGGCCTCGACGCAAAAGCATCCCTCTTCTTTCTGGGTAACTCCGGAGAAGGGACCAAATAAATTGCCACTTAGCGTCAGGGCAAAGGCGCTAGTGTCCTCTCTTTGGGGTGCTATGAGCTAATCCTCCTCTGCATGCCAGATTAGGAAGTGTTCTTTTCCACACAGAGAGATACCCACCGAATTAACAAAGGAAAGGAAAGGAGCAGGTAAGTTGCATGTGTGTCCAAGGGGTAAATTGGCAGGAGAGGCATTCCAGAATCCCTAGTTAGGACTAATGGAACTTTCAGGAAATAGTGAGCAAATTTTTGAGGCCACTAGAATACTTCACTGGGCTGAATGTTAAGCAAGGCAGGAGTAGGGGTTGAGGGGGGGATTCGCTTGGTTGCATTGGTCAAAATTTGATTTTTGGTTGCATAGTCTTGGGTTGTATGGTACATGGGTATGAAGATTGCCTGAACCTCAAAATTCAACACTATACCACTGCTGGGTGGTTCTGAGAACATTTGTGTGGGTGTGAGAGAGACAAGGCAACAGGCAGACTTGCTATTTTTTCTCTAAACCTTGGGAAGGTAACAGCACACATCTCCCATGTAGCCCATGCCCCCCCCTCCGCTTTTAGAGGGCAATATGCTCTTCTTCATATCTCAGACCTTGCTGCAAGGGTTGGCAACCTGTAGCCCTCCAGATGCCATTGGACTCCCAAGTCCCACTAGCCCCATCGAGTATGGTCAATGGTCAGGGATGATGGGAAATGGAAACCAGCAACATCTGGAGGGCCCCATCACTGCCCTCCTGGTCATGCCAAAGAGGTGTATCTTGAGTCTAGTTGGAAGAAGGTGGCTGATTATTCTAACACAGCCTTTGCCAGTCTTGTGCCCTGCAGATGTTTTGGACTATAACTTCCACCAACTGCTGCCAGATGTGCTGGATGGGGGCTGGTGGAAGTTGTAGTCCAAAGCATCTGCAGGGCACAAGGCTTGCAAAGGCTGATTGAACAGGTTAATTTATTTTGAGTGTGTATTTGTCTGGGAACAAAAGTTGAGTTCTGCTGTTGGTTCCAGGGTTTCAGTCTGCCTATGAACTGTTTTTAATGCCCAGTTTTGAGGGTGTGGGGTGGTGATGGTGATTGAATTTTTTTTGCTTGGGGGTATTAAAATGAAAACCAAAAACTCCAAAGTGCAGAAGAAAATGGGGCGGTTGAACAGAACATATAACTAAAAGTAATGTACCGTATTCATTCATTTTAAATGTAAAGCCCAGATGCAGTGACCACCAGCTGGATAGGGGCCACTGTGTAGAAAGAAGTCTGCTGCAAATCATAGATGCTGGTCATAATGTTTCACACTTTGTCACAATTCTGTTACAGTTTCACCAGAGTTGTGTTAAATCCTTGCTTTCATGCCTGCCTTGCCAGCTGGTTACTCTCCATGTATTTTACATGACATTCTTAACTATGTTATTCTGAGAATTTCAATGCTGCCCTTCAGTAAAGCAGAGGGGACTCCATAAACCTCAGGGTGGCATACAATAAAATCACAGGGTCCTTTATCCCATTCTTCCTGAAAACAGCTATCTGTAATTGAGCATTTATTCACTAAAAAAAAGATGGGGAAATGGATGAGGGTAATCTTAAGTGACCATAGCCTTAACAAGGCCAGGCTTGGACTCAGTCTGAAAGGGAAGGGAATTCTCAGTGGTACAGTTAAGTCATTTCAGACTTGTGGCCCTCAGTCTGGGTTTAATGATCTGAGGGAGGGGGGGTGATGGGAATTGTAGTCCCAAACATTAGGAGGGCCGAGTTTGGGGATGCCTGTAATACAGGTGTAATCTGGAGGGCCGAGTTTAGGGATGCCTGTAATACAGATGTATTACAGGCATCCCCAAACTGCGGCCCTCCAGATGTTTGGGACTTCAATCCCATCATCCCTAGCTAACAGGACCAGTGGTCAGGGATGATGGGAATTGTAGTCCCAAACATCTGGAAGGCCGGAGTTTGCCTATGCCTGGTGTATTACTTACATTTTAAAGTGAATTAAGTAAGCCAGCCCTGCTGCGTGGGGGGGGGGGCGGGGCGGGGGTGGGCGGCGCTTCCTACTTGTTCTTCTGAGTGGAGCCCTGGTCTTCTGCCCAATGGCCCTGCCTTGAGGGTACCACTTGCCACTGCCAAAGACACACCCAGTGAACTTGTGTCCAATTCTGGAGATTAGACTCCCAGGCACCAAAATTGCATTGTAACCCCATCAGGCCCAGAAAGGGCAAATGGCAGTGGAGGCAGATTTAGCAAGGGCATCTGGGAAGCCACTTCTCTGCTATTTGACTTGGACTGCATTAGGTAATTCAGGGGCAGGCTTCACCTTGCATGGCTTCTGTGCTTGGAATAGAAGTCCTGGGCCAATGGACTACATAAGATGAGCTTGCCTAGATCAGATTGATGTGGTCTAGCATTCGGCTCTCACAGTAGCCAACCAAATACCTATGGGAGGCCTGCAAGCAGGATAGTACACTTTCCACACACCATAACAGGACCAGCTGCAGGGGCAGTTTTATTTTGCTTCTTATATTCTGGGAAATGACAAATTCCCATAATGCAATGTCCTCTGGCCACTTATCTCTTTCCTCCAGCATGCATAGGAGGCATTTGATAGCTGCCTAATTTTAGTTAAGTTTTGTCTATTATTCAGGGTCATTCTCTTTGATACTTGCAGCTGTTATTTATTAATTTGTGGATCACCTTCCACATGCATGTCCCAAGGCACCACAGCACCAAAAGAACAGAGTGTAGGTTGCAAAACATCACAGAACGAACATTTAGGCAGAGGCCTTTTTGTCTAGCTTGTTGAAACAAAAATGGTTTCAAATTTTCCCAGAAAGTACAGCTAGTGGGCACCTGTCATGTCTTGACAGGAATACTTTCCCACAGAACAGAGGCAGCCACACTAATAGTAACTCTTCTGAGTTCCAGTGGAACAGGCTTCTGATATCTGAAGTGGGGAGCTTGGAGGAAAAACTCCCCTGTGGAACTCAGTGACTTGCTGGGTATGTAAGAGATAAGGCAGTTTCTCGAGTTGATGTGGATGAAACAATGAAGCTGCATCTATCTTATCACATACTAAGGGCAGTTATGTCTAAGATGCCTGGCTGTGAGAATTGTGCTGTAAGAAATCAGTGAAAGACATCAAAACAACAAATTAAAAACAACAAATTATGCTGACATTATAGAAAGGGAACAACTCCACAATGTCAAACATTTAAAAAGCAGCAGTTTATACACTTGAAAAGCAAACTTTTTGCAGGTGTTCTTTCAGTGGTAATTTACAAAAAAAATAAAAAATACAACAATAACTCCATTTTCAGATGTTTCAAAAACAGTTTATAAGAGAACAAGTCTTACTGAACTTTTTGAGGATGTCTTTTGAATAAATATGCTTCAGGTTGTAATATACTTTGGCTGGGTATGTTCCACCTCCTCTGTCCTGTTAGGCTTTCTCTCTGGATTCCTCTCCCAATATGATGTCTCTCAAAAGGCTTTGAAATCTTTTTTACTAATCTTTTATTCCTAATGGATTGCTGGTGGGTTCTAATTACCCAGTAATGCTCTGCTTAAGCTTGCCAAATGTCCCTTAAAGGAGCTTGGGAGTAGATAGTGCAGATTTATTTTAAAAGGCTTGTTGGCCATTTCAGAATGGATGTCCTTTATTTCAAAACCCTGCAGTCTTTATAGTTTAATAGTTGAATGCATGGGACAATGTTCACTTGCACAGTGGGATACTCTCCCCCCTCCCCCTCTCCTTCCTCTGCACCACCAAAATGTGCTTGGGAGGGTTGGGGGAACCCCTAGAACAGGTTTTGGCAGTGCACTTGGGAAGAAGAGAGGGGGCAGAGTCCTGTTGCACAAGTGGCTCTCGTTCCATACATGCATACCCCACTCAGCACTACATTGAATTCTACCCTTTGTCCAAAAGTCAGGAGGAAAGCCATGCCTCATTTTGCAGCTGATGTTTTAAACATTTGACCGCTTTCTACACTAATTGACTAGAAGGAAGTTGCAGTGTGGGAACGGCTGGTCACTTGCCACAAAGTGGAAGTGCTCTGTGCATGACTCAGTATCCAGGGAAGACCCACAGTTTTGCATGGGGAAGGCATCCTATTCAATCCCTGTCACCCACTCCTGGCATTTACACTTAAAATATAACCTGGGCTGGGAGCAGACAGACCTCTGCTTAAGACCCAGTAGAGCTGTTTGTCAGCCAGGCGGCAAAGAGTGTGACCTTGTGAAAGGCAGCTCCCTGTGTTTGTTATGTCTCTTACCTTGCATCTTCATGGACTCAGAGAAATCAGGGTGGGGTGGGGTGGGGTGATAGGAAGGACAGTGACATTGTGCAGCAGTAGGCTGGTCTTGAAACAAACAAAATCCAGGCAATCCACTAGAGCTGTAACCACTTAAGTCAGAGATGGGGAGCCTGCAGGCCTCAGACATTACTGGACTCCCAAATCCCACCATCCCTGACCACTGGCCATGCTGGTTAGGAATGATGTAAAGTGAAACCCAGCAAGAACGTGTGTAAGGCTAAGTCTTCTGTCAGGGCAGAACTGCACATGATGCACACATCCATCCCTTTCCTCTCCCCACCCACTTCATAATAGTAAAACGAGCTGTTAAAATCCTGGGTTCCCCCAACCTAGTTAGATTTCTGATTATTCAAACATTCTGGGAGTGCTCGACACAGGGTTGTATTAAGATGGGATTAGGCAGTACGGATGTGTTGAATCAGAACAAAGATGTAGGGATTTTGAATATCTGGGGGTCTGCTAATGGGTTTCTAGTATATGTCATGCTCAGCAAAACCCAAAAAACTTTTATCAGAGCAGACAAATAACAGCCTTCAAGTCCTGACCAGCTTTGTTCCGATGATGAGAAGGGCGGAATGTGAGTGTCCAGTTGTCTTTAATCCTGCCTGGAGCCACTTTCTGCAGCTTTGATGACTCTGTTCTTCCTTTCTCTCTCTCTTCAGTATCGTTTGTTTTATCCAGGATGGCCGCTTGCGGAGGCACCACCAAGAATAGGCTCACGGTAAATAAACACGTCTGGGACTTCTTGACTAAGGAAAGCCCAGCCAAGCTGGTTAAGCTGAAGGAGGAGAACAAGGTTGGCATCTTAATTGATGGCGAGACCTCTGAGATCTACGTGCTGCAGATCACCTTGCCTGCCCACGGGCCGAGCAACGGCCTCTACCTGGCCCGCAAAGCCCTCAAAGCCCTGCTCAAGGAGACGGAGAAAGAGCTGAAGAAGGCCCAGCGCCAGAGCGAGCTGATGGGCTGCATGGCCTTAATGGAGAAGAGCCGAGAGCACGGGGCTGTGGAGCTTCACCGCCGAGGGGCTGCATTGATATCCAGAGGGCAGCAGACCTCCGGGCCCAGAGTGGTCAGTGGCAGCGGAGGTGTGGCCAGCTGCTCGTGGGGAGGGGAGGAGGAACAGGACAGCCAGTGCCCCATCTGTTTGGGGGAGATCCAGAACATTAAGACTCTGGAGAAGTGCAAGCACTCCTTCTGCGAGGACTGCATCACTCGCGCCTTGCAAGTCAAGAAAGCCTGCCCTATGTGTGGGCGTTTCTATGGGCAACTGGTGGGCAACCAGCCGGAGAACGGGCGCATGCTGGTCTCCAAGGACTCAAGCCTGCTCCTCCCTGGCTATGAGAAATATGGCACCATCATCATCCAGTATGTCTTCCCACCTGGCATACAAGGAGTAAGTAGAGTTGGTCTCTATCTGTATTCATAAGAGATTTATAAAAGGGTCGCAAGATGGCTGTTGTTGTGAGGGCCAGGGAAGTGTTGTCAGGGGGCGCAGGGGTGTGTGTGTGAGGCAGCGGAGTGTGCCTGCATTCACTGCACTGAGATATATTGTGGCACATGGGGTGGAGAAGAGGGCATCCAGTGTCAGGGCAAGGGGCATGTTTTGTTCCCCCCACAGTGGTACCCCCACATACACTGTTTATATATATATATCCCCATAAGTGAGTCAACTATTTGTTTTTGTGGGTCGTGCTAAAAGGGGTTTCTGAGAAGCACCATTGGGATGGGAATCTAAACCTGTTCCTGGTTGCCCCCTTGTCACTCAGAGGAAGGCAGCTTCCCCCCCCCCAGCAATACTGTTTGCAGCCTTACTTTGCTCCATAGAACTTGATGACAATTGGCTCTGCTTTTGTCTGTGCTGCCCCCCATCCCACACACTTAATATTTCTTAGATGCAATCCTGTGCACAGTCACATGGGAATGAGACCTGCTAAATTCTGTGTAAACTTGCACAGGATTAGTCACCTATTATCATTGTCTGAGTGGGAGAGCAAGGCCAAACTCACTGGCTCTCTTGTCCGGTGTTGTGTTGTGTTGTGTTGGCTGCCAGCCCAGCCTCCCTTCTGTCCTCATGTTGTGTCTAAAGTGGGGAGCCTGCTGTATTCGCGTGGGCACAATTTAAGCCCCTGATTGCTCAGACTCCTAAATCCCACTAGGGCATACAGAGCAGGTTTCTGCTTCTGATTGTGACAGGGGTATCATCTGCACTCTACATTTAAAGCAGTGTCATGTCACTTTCAACAGTCATGGCTTCCTGCAAAGACTCCTGGGAGCTGTCATTTGTTAAGGGTGCTGAGACCAATATTCCCCTCAGGGAGCTAAAATCTCCAGAGTAGCCTCTTCAAGTGTCTGGAAATTGTAGCTCAGTGAGGGGGGTAGGGGTCGCCTAACAAACTACATTTCCCAGGATATTTTAGGGGAACCCATAACTGTTTAAAGGGACATGATTCTGCTTTAATTGTATAGTTCAAGTGGGGCCAGAGTGGGAACCGCCAGCAAGCACAGCCTTGTGTTCTTCTTCACACTGGGGATAATTGTAGGTGTTACTAACATGCAAATAGGGCTATAGTGACAGGATTCCCTCTTCCTGGTGACTCTTAGTTCTTTGGGAGCTGGAGTGATAGGAAAATTCAGGGTGTAGAGACAACATGAAGATTTGAGAGGAGCCTTGAAGCTGGACATTGGAAGGGGACGGGGAGTTTGTTAAGTTTCTGTATTGCCAGGGGTAGGGAACCTGTGGCTCACCATCATGCCTGACTGTTGGCCATACTGCCTGGGCCTGGTGGGAATCAAATGACGTTTGAAGGGCCACAGTTTGGTCACTGTTATTGTCCTGGGAGGTGGGGCTCAGTTGTGAAGAAAAACCTTTCAGTGGGTTGCATGTAGATTGAAGGTGAATGGTGTCTTCTCCTTCCTGGAGGGGAGCTGGGGAGCTGAGAATGGGTTGGGAACATAGGGTACAGCAGTGTTTCTCAACCAGGGGCCATATGGCCCCCTGGGGGCCCCAGGATATTCCAAGGGGGCCCCAGGTGAAAATATTGTAAATGGGGGGCCATTGCACAAGACTAGGGGGCTACAGAGGGAAGTGAAGAAAAAAGAGAAGTGACTGAGAAAAGAAAACAGAAAATAAAAGAAAACCAGAGAAGTAGAGTGAAGAAAGAAGGCTTCCCAGTGGATGGATTGCTAAAGTAAGTGCATGTGGCGATCCAGCCAGCCAAAGTAACTTTCAGTCAAGAAAAACACCATTTGGGGATAAAGAGTACAATATCTAAAAAGTTTCCACAGCTTTGGGATAAAGCAAAATGGTTTTTCATGGCATTTCCTAGTTTGTATTAGGTAGAATCCGGTGTGTGGAATTTCATGAGTGTGCCTGAGGACATGTTTTATATTTTATTGGGCTTTCACGGTGTCTTCTCTTCAGGTTCCCAGTATGCAAATGGAAGCTCTGTTATTAGCAGCTGTTGTGTTTGCTACTGGAATAAAAATGCTTGTTGAAGTCAATGGAGGATAATATGATAAAGTCCCAGAGTTGGTCAAGTGATTTTGGACTATGGACTTAATGGTCATACGATCCACAGTGTGTTGAGCCTCTTTTAGATGGTAATGTGTGTTTATTCACTTGTTCCCAAATGTGACTGCTGCCTTTGTTGCTGGCTCTGCTAAGTGGATCCCTGCCCTGCTGGCACCAATATAAAGTCATTTTTAATGGTATATGTTCAAGGTATAGTTTCTCCCCCTGCATTATTTCTCTCGATCCCAATGAACTCTCTTGATGGTACGTGGAATGCAAATGTGTATTCATTGAACTTTGGAAAATATGCCAAATGGTGTTTTTCTATTGCCACCCAATTAATTGTTGTTCATTGCATTTATATTCCAAAGGAACTTATATCCTCACAACAGCCCTGTGAGGTAGGAGTGAGCCTGAGAGATGGTGACTGGGAAATAGTCTCCTCTCAGTGGGCTGCATGGCTAAGGGGAGGAAATTCAGCCTGCCACATCATGCTCACTCTCATTCTGTGTGACTGACTGTTCAGCTGCCCTGATCTTAATTACATGCCCACACCCCTGCATTCATGGAGTGCTGCATTGTAGCAGAGAATGAAATCCTGATTTGAAAGTGATAAATAGCCAATGTTTTGGTCTGCCATCTTCCCCCCCCAAAAAAAAATCTGGAAGAAGATTTAAAATGGTAGCTGAGGTGTGTCATTTCCCCTCCTGTTACTGCCTTCAGGAATCCCCAAACTCTTAGATTTCTGCAGAGGAGCAAGAGGCCTCAGTGGAAGCAGGGTGATCTAAACCAGGGCCAGCGGGCTCAGGATTAGAGCAGGCACTTGTCCCGGGCTTCTCAGCCCGTCCAGTTCACCAACCTCCTTAGGTTAACAATGGATTCTCCTTGCCCTTCCTGGGTCACCTTTTGCAGGTGGAGCATCCCAACCCTGGTGTCCGCTACCCAGGTACCACTCGTGTGGCCTACCTGCCCGACTGCCCCGAAGGCAACAAGGTGCTGGCGCTGTTCCGCAAGGCCTTTGACCAACGCCTCACTTTCACCATCGGCACCTCCATGACCACAGGCCGAGCCAACGTCATCACCTGGAACGACATCCATCACAAAACCAACTGCACCGGTGGACCACAGTTGTAAGGACCTGTCTTGGAGTTGTGGGGTGGGGGAGAGGGAGGGGGATAAGCATGGTGGCATTGAAGGTTGGGTCACCAAGGGTAGGTGAGTAGAGGCTGCTTGGAAAAGGGTTAGGGTTCTCAGTAAGATACTCCAAGAACCAGAACCATGGGGTTTATGAGACACTACAGAGTCCCCAGGAAGCTGACAGCAATAAGCAAGATCTTTCTCTGGCTTCATTAACATTCATCTTCTGTCACATGACCACTCTGGGACCCTTTTACTCAAGTTCCAGATGCATAGTTGGTTTTCCTGAACCCCAGAGAAAGAAGGGTGGGAGGTTGCCCAGGGGGCTGAGCAGGGCCATCTTAAGCATGCCCGGCGCCCCCCCCATTTCCTAGCGTGGCGGGCAGGTGGGCGCGCAGGGGGCCTCCCACAGGCGCAGCTGCACTGCGCCACCCAGCCTGCCGTAGGGCCGGCCCTGGGCCAGGGGGCGCTGCCCGCCCCCTGTTGCGATGCCCCTGCGTGTGGTGGAGGCGGCCCCAGGCCCGCGCGCCTCCGGAGAGCGGCCTGAAGCCGCTGAACAGCGGAGGCACGCATGGGGCAGCCTCAGCCGCGCCTCTCAGCGGGCGCAGTGGCGCCCCGCGCCACCGGGGGCGGGCCTAGAGCCGGCCCTGGGGCTGAATTTTTGCCCCCGATATGCTAGTTCTCTCTGGGCAGGGAGTCCTCCCCACAGCTCCCCATGCAAAGTCAGAAGTGGAAAATCTGGGAAATCACTGGCCTAAGTGGGAAAACTCAGCTAATAAGTTTATGACATTTGATCTCCATTTCCTACCAGGTTTGGCTATCCTGATCCTACATACCTTGCTCGGGTGCAAGAGGAACTGCGGGCCAAGGGCATCACCAATGACTGATCTTGCTCCCTGCCACTGTGTCTCCAGGAATGGTGTGTTGTTTCTGCCTGGTCCAGCAATTGTGGCGAAAGCGTCCTCATCTCTCGGAGCAAACCGTCTCACAGTGTGATCTTGACCCAGGATGCAAAGTGCTGGGCATTCTGAGATGACATTTTGAATGGGATTTCTTGCTTGAAGGAGTTGGGAACAGAGGCGTGGGGAAGGCTGTGTTAGAGACATGCATTTGGATTGGCTGGGTTAGAAAGTTCAAGTCAATCTGCACATTACACAGAATGAGTGAGTTGGTAGGAGTCCTGGACTGTACCACTTCAAAATGCTTGCAGGGAGGGGTCTTGTTTTTATTTGATGACAATATGTTGTGTGGGTTTAAATAACATTAATAATAATAAACTCCATATCCAGGCATGTAATAAACAAGCATGTCAGGAAGAGAGTTACAGTAAACCTTTCCCCCTGATGTGCTAGACTGCTGCATTTATTTGTTTAGAAGAATTTATAAACTGCTTAATCAAAACTCTCCTAAGTGGTGTACACAAACAGTGTAAAATAATTATCCGTGATATACAGATAAAATTAGCATAAATTTAAAAACAAATACAACTAAATTATATGTTTGGATAGGCTTGCTGCTTTTAAAAGATGTCTAAAACAGTGTAATGACGGTGCTTGCCTAACGTTAATACAAGCAGGTTTGTTGGTTGTCTTACATGGGAGAGCATTCGCAAATAAGATCACCACTGACACCAGCAACCTGTAGTAACACAGTCCAGAATTCTACCACTGCATCTTGCATCATAGTAATTTCATTACTTGGACCAAAATAGATGTGACAAAGGGCCCATGATGTTTTAGGTTTGCTCCTGTGTTTGGACCATTCACATTTTGAGAGGGGAGTTGTTTGTTTGTTTGTTTGTTTACATCAAAGAGAGCCTGCTGGTGAGAAGAGCCAAGCCTTTCCTGCCTCATGCTTCAGGCATTTTTTTACTTCAGCCAGGGTTGATTCTGGTAATAACAGCCAGGCTGGAAAAAGAACTTCAGGGAGCTTAGCCACAGTAGGGTTCTGCCATAGGCATAGGTGCAGGGGGGGCAGCTTTCCCCCATCAAGTAAATAAATAAAAATACTTGACTAGCTGACCAATCGCACCACAGATAGCTCAGTTCTGCCCCCCCCCAACATAAATCCTGGCCACACACATGGGTTATGCCCTGCACTCCACCTATGTGTCCCTGTTGATGTTAAAAATTGACCTCTGCAGCCCTGTTTCTATTATGTTGGCCTTTAGTAGGTTTGGGAGGAAAACTGCTGGTGTGAAGAAGGCACACCCATAAAAATTAGAGTGAACTGAGAGCAGTATAGCGAGAGAAAGCAAGCGAAGGAGCACAGTGTGTCTATCTTTTTGAGAAAAATCAATGGCTTACCCAGAGTGTCCATGGCAGATGTTGGATTTTAAATCCAGGTCTCCCACCTGTGAGGACATTGTTATATCCACTAGATCACACTGGATCTCATGTTCCTACTATGGGCAAGGGGTAGGGTTCTGTTCTTCCCATGAGGATGCCAAAATAAGGCCAAAATCCTCTCTGCACCTTCATTCCACTCCCTCTGTGCCCTCTGTGCTCGCAGAATGTTTAACACTTTTGGGACTGCCTATTACAGGCATCCCCAAAACATATGGAGGGCCTATTAGAATAAATTTAAACAAAATGCACTTGTAGAATTTGTATCATTTGGGCGCAGAATGTATAGTCCCTGGGGTTTGGCTTGGAGTGAGTGGGAAGCAGAATTAGCATGGATTTGTTTTGGGTAACTGATCAAAGGTGGAGAAAGAGGCCTATGTGCTGGGACTTTTCGTACACAGCCTCTTGTTCCTTTCAAGCCCCTTGCTGGTCAGTGAGTGGCTCTGCCATCTTGGCACCCCACCCACCCATCATTCCCTGTGCTGCTAATCTCCAGGATCGGCATCAACCCCAACTTGGTGGAACTTTCTGGAAACATTGGGACTGTCCTTTCGTGTAGAAAGCAGCGGCTCCTCAACTCTGGGCACAGGCAACATGCCCACCTGCCCTGTGGAGAGGATGGGTGGCAACGTTCGTGGACCATGCCTTGTGTGTATATATATACATATATACCTTCTGTGCTGGCATATCAGCTGTTGTGTATTTATTCAAACCAAGTCCTGTTTGGGACAAATCGTGTCGTTTGGGACTTGGCCAGTTTGGGACTGTTTACCCTTGTTGGCTGGCCTGTACGCTCTGGACTTTGGCGCCTACCTGTTGTTGAGTGTTTGTGGGGGACATCTCTTGGCTAAAGGTGTGCCTGTCGCCTCTGGCAGAGACAAATTCCAAGACAAATCTGTCTCCTCTGGGCAAGAGCTCCCCTCAGATGCACAGTTTGGGCAGTGGAGCTTTCTTTGCTGTTTTAAAGAGTTACCTGAAAATATGACACTTGTTCTCTTGATCTTTTCTGAAAATATGTGCTGCGGTTATGCTTGTGTTTATTATTATTTTGATAAGGGGATGGCATTTTTCCCCTTCAGCCTCACTAATAAGTTTGCAAGGCCCAGAGTGCTTCTTACCCTGCCTACCTACACTTCCTTATTACTTAATTACTGCCCTTCACCTGGTGACTTACATTTTCAAACAATGTAATGTACAGTCTGATAGACATAATAGAAGCAGGAAGGGGAGAGGGGGAACAGGGCCGGCTCTAGGTAGACCCCCGGTGGCGCGGTGTGACATGGCGCCGGGCCGGTAGGCAGGGCGCCGCACGGAAACCATGCTGCGCCCTGCGAGGGCGGGGGCGCCGGAGCGATCTCTACCCCTCAGTGCCAGGGCGCGCGACCTACTTGAGACTGCCCTGCGGGGGGAAAGGCAGATTCAGGTATCAATGAGGGGAGGGACACAAACTGCAGTCCTAACTAAGCTGATGGAGAGTGGGTCTCTTACATCTGATATACCAGCAGCTTTTAAGCAAGAACTGGTTCTTTGTTTTCAAAATGCTCCTTGCTTGTTCAGCTGGAGAGGATTCTTACTCTTGGTGACCAAGTGAGTGGCTGTATAGATTTTTAGATTGATGACCTGCTGGCACGTAATAAATAAGTTTTCCAATTTAATAATCCAATACAAACCACATTAAAACATTCCAAATTTCAATAAAAAAGCCAAATATAAATGCCAAATTTTATATCTTTAAAAAACATTTCAAAACCAGGTATTTCTCACCTCAAATTTTCTTTTCCCTTCAGTATCCCAGCACCTTACATGTTATCAGCTCTTGGGGGTGGGTGGGTATCTTAGCATAGCATTCCTATGAATGCTTAAAGCAGAGCCAGGGCACCTCCAGAAGTTGCTGGGCTCTTGACACCAATCATCTCTAATCTCACTCGACATGCTGGTTGGGCTGATGGCAGCTGGAGTCCATCACCATCTGGAGGGCCATAGGTTGCCCACCCCTGACTTAAAGCCTCATTGAAAAGGAGACTGATTGGCAGGGGGTTGGACTGGATGGCCCTTGTGGTCTCTTCCAACTCTATGATTCTATGAAACATGACACCAGATCGAACTACATGTCTCATGCAAAGGAGGGAGCAGCAAGCAAAAAATGGAAGCAACTTGTAATAAATAGCTTATTGCCAGATGAAAACCTTAAAAAATCCTTCATAAACAGCAAAGCAAGACTTAAAAGACCTAGCTGTTTGGATATGAGGCACAATGTTGTTTCTTTCATTGCACATGGAATATATTTTGCACAGTTTGGATCCCTGCAAGTATCTGCTTCTTGCCTTAAAAAAACAGTAACTAAAAACTCCAGTTTCTAGCTCCTGGGATAAGTTTCAGCATATTGTCTGCACTCCCCACACCTTACTGGTTTGTTGCTGAATGTGCACTCAGATGGCCTGTGAAATTCCTGTGGCCTGCAGAGCTTTGTTGTGTTAAATTTCTGTTACTTAACCACTGTTTCTAAACCACTGAGCCTCTTGGGCTTGCTGATCAGAAGGTCGGTGGTTGGAATCTGCGCCATGGGGTGAGCTCCCTTTGCTCAGTCCCAGCTTCTGCCAACCTAGCACTTCAAAAGCACACTAGTGCAAGTAGATAGATAGGTAGCACTGTGGCGGGAAGGTAAATGGTGTTTCTGTGCGCTCTGGCTTCTGTCACAGTGTTCCATTGCGGCAGAAGCGGTTTAGTCCTGCTGGCCACTTGACCTGGAAAGCTGTCTGTGGACAAACGTCGGCTCCCTCAGCCTGAAAAGCAAGATGAACACTGCACCCCATAGTCGCCTTTGACTGGACTTAACCGTCCAGGGGTCCTTTACCTTTAACCTTACATGTTCCTCAGGTGCCAGGGTGACCTGTCCAATTCCACACAGCTCAGGGTACCTGTGCCATGATCTTCCTACAGTGCAGCCCTATACCTGTTTACTCAGTGGAGCTTACTCCCAGGTAAGTGCACAGGATTGCAGCCTTGGCCTATCTCGCTGTTTCAGGAATGGGAATGCTATCTTTGCCAAATGGGCCTCTCGTTTGGCAGGGGTGGGGGGTACACAAACTGGAGGCCCATTTCACAAAGTGCCTGAACACTCTTCAAATGGAGGTATTCAGGGCTGTTGAGATCTGGGGTCAATAAAACTATGCAGAAACCTTAAACAGGAGGTGGAAGTTAATTTAGGAATAAGGAGCTGGTCTAATCCAAACCACAGAATTCAGCAGCTTGCTAGTAGTAAACTTGCAAGGGACTTTTGGTATCTCCCTCCTTCATGAGAAAGAGATTTCAGTGATTCTCGAGGAGATCTTTATTAATGACATCTGGTCACTTTCTCAGCCTGATACTTCCTGCGTCTTTTGCTCTGCTCTTCCTATTTCCTCCCTCAGCAGCTGAGTCCTGCTCAGGACAAAGTTTTAAAACACAAGTGTATAGCATAGCTGCCAAGTTTTCACTTTTCTCGTGAGGAAGCCTATTCAGCATAAGGGGAAATCCCTGTAAAAAAGGGATAACTTGGCAGCTATGGTGTATAGTTAACAGGATAAAACAGGACCTCGAGCTCTGTCTAGTTCAAACCCTTCAACAAAGGAAGTCACTGCTGCAGCGACCATGTTTAATCTCAAACAGCAGCCTTGGAGCTTCAACTGAAAGGGATTTATTATTTCTTTTAAACTAGTGGCTCCGCTCAACAGCCGCTGCCATTCCCCTCACATCAACCCCTGGAGCGTCTCCTTCCCACCCTCATGCAACTAGTGAGCTTGATGTGCTTGAAATGAGAGAGATGTTCACGCATATGTGGGGAAATTAAGAATTCAAAATTTGCCTCGGGAGGTTTCAGACTGAACTGTTTCCAGTAATGGCCAGCTAGATTTCCCAGGGAACCTCCTAAGCAGAGCAAGATGGAGTTGGTCCCAGCATTTCTCCACGTTATCTGGTAGCTGAATATCTAGTTATTTCTGATCATGGAGGCACCATTTTGGCAATTGTGTTTTATAACCCAGCTAAACCAAATGTCCCTGAATGTGTGGTCATCACCACATCTTGAGGCAATAAATCCACTAAGTGAATTGTATCTTGTGTGACAAAATATTTCCTTTCCTTTCTCATTTCTTGGAATTGTTGCATTGTTTACCCTGCCTGAGCCTCTGCTGAAAGTACCCTGAGAAGAGCTGTTGCCAATGATCCATTTCCACATGCTCTCTGCCACTTCAGTATTAAATTAAACTTAGTTTGCAATTCTGTGCCTACTTGAGCATTAGCCACATTGAACTCATGTGACTACATTCGAGTGGGACTCATGTTCTTACTGGGAGAATGCAGTGATATTCAGACGCACCCAGGGATTCCTGACTCTGAGTTCTGGACATTATAGCCTCATTCACACCATACATTTAAAACACTATGATGCCAAACGGGTCATGGGTTCCCCAAAGGATTATGGGAGCTGTAGTTTGTTAAGGGTGTTGAGAATTGCCAGGAGACTGCTTATTCTACAGTTCCCAGAGTTCCCTGTGTCAGGGGATTGATTGGGAATTCACCTTGGGAATTGTAGCTCTGTGAGGAGAATTGGCATTAGCAAATTACAGCTCCCAGAATTCTTTGGTGGAAGCCATGCCTGTTTAAAGTGGTATCATAGTGACATGCTGTGAATGTGGCCTATGTTGATATTTCTGGGATTTGATGTAAAGGCTTTGGTCTTCCCCAAAATAAATAGGGCAAATGTGACCGTTTTAGAAAATCTGACATGTGCTGGATTCCCTTGCCATTAATAATAATTGATGAATTGCTTCTCAAAACATTTCACATGACAATAAATACTTATATAAAGCAATAACACTTTTAAAAGAATATGGGATAAAGCAGGACCTGGCAAGATTTTGTTTTATTATACCAACCTTCTCCAACTGGGTGTGCTCCAGATGTTGTTGGACTACAACTCGAACCAGCCCTAGTGTGCATGCACACAAAAGCTCATACCAATAACAAACTTAGTTGGTCTCTAAGGTGCTACTGGAAGGAATTTTTTTATTTTGTTTAGCCCTAGCCATCACAGACTGCTTAATTTCCAGTCCTGCAATTTTTTAAACCACAAATGTCCCAGTTCATTTTTTGTGCTGTTTTTGTTGCACAGTCTTGAAGGAGTGTCCCTCCAGACAGCAATATTGCAGTAAGATTGGGGATGCATTGCATAACAAATAAAACTGAATGGTGTGTGGACAGTCCAGTATAAATTTAGCACTAATGCGTTATTATTTTGTCAGTTACATACACTGCCACAAAGAACAACTAACCCTCCCCCAACCCCTGGCAATCTGGAGTGGCCCCTCATTTAGCCTACCCAGCTAACATTTCCAGCTTTGCATTTGCTCCTCTGAGGCCAACCAGAAGCAAAATAAATTAAGCATTCCCCATTGATGTGCTGTGTTCTATCAGCAGGTGGCACTATGAAGTCAAGCAATCCCCAGTCAAGGTGCATGACTTGCAGGGAGACTGGGGCCCAGTGGCAAAACAAGGGGACTGGCTGCCACCCAGCTACCCTCTGGCTAAAAGTGTGGATGCAGACAGTGGCATAGCATGGGGGGGGGGGGCACAGGGGTGTTTGCCCCAGGTGCAAAATTGTTAAGATGGTGTAAAATTTCAACACCCAGTATTGCCTCTACAGCTGCGTGCTACTGGATCCGGCGGAAGCAAGATGGTGACCGGCACGCTTTGGAGGAGCTCCTAGGAGTGTCCTGCGAGCCGGCACCTTCCCCCCACCTTTCGAACGGCTTTTAGCCGCGGGTTTTCCGCCCGCCGCTTCCCCCGAACAAGGGGAGTTTGGGGGGCCCGGCTGAAAGTCAGGGCGATGCCTCCCCTCCGCGCCCCCTGTAGTGTAGTGGGTCTTCAGTGATTTCAGCTCAGTGCAAATAAGAAACAGGAGGCGAGGATCTGGTACAACATCTCTTTACTTCAAAGATCAGGTAAGAGCCAGAACGCAGGGAATGGGGAAAACTGGGGCTTATATAGTAACAGAGAACTACCAGGGGAAAGATACATTTTGGTGGGAACTAATGGCAAGGATTCCCTCCAGCAGAAACCAATCTGGCAGTGGATCCAAATCCTGCACTCTGAACCAGCAAATGACAGACGTTCCCGCTGGAACTTGTACATTCAAATACTCTGAAGAAGTGTGCATGAAGTGTACATATCTGAAGAAGTGTGCATGCACACAAAAGCTCATACCAAAATAAAAACTTAATTGGTCTTTAAGGTGCTACTGAAGCGTTTTTTTTTATTTTGCTTCGACTCAGACCAACACGGCTACCTACCTGTAATTCAAATACTCTGTAATACACTATAATAAACTCTATATTACAGTACATACACCCCCGACGCCCGGTCCGATTCGAGGGAGCCGCCTGGAGCGGCTGGTGTACTGGCCCCGAACGGCCCTGCAGCGACGGCTGCACTTACAGGGGAAGAAGCCCACGCTGCAGGAGGCTGAGGGAAGCCGGCGGAGCCCCAGCGTACAGCGCCCGGCACCCACAAACTCCGTCCTGTGAGAAGCCTTGACTACTTGGGAGTGAAGGGTGTCGAGAGGAAGGTGAGCAGGAGGGACAGTTGAAGCTGTAGAAATTTGATCTTATTGTTACAGGCACCCTCTGATCCCTCGGCTATAAGATCCCAAAAGGTTTGTAAACCCATTGTGCTGAGTGAGAGGGGAAGAGAGAACCTCGGGCTGGGCAAACCCTCCATATAGTGCTTACTGCTATTAACAAGGAGAAAGGAAAGGACGGGGGGAAATTAATTCAGAAGGGAGAACGTCGTCCTCTAACACAGGCCGCTGAAGACCCCCGCCCAAATTCCACTCGGCTGTGCGCTAAAGCCAACAGAGAAGGCGCCGCCCTGCTTATCATTTAAGCAAGATTTTCCCTGCGTTTATTACCTGCTTTTATATTTTTATAATTTTCTAAGATGCCCTCATAGAATTAAGACTAGGTCTGTGATGAAGATTTTAAGTATACGTTCTGAATTAGCTCGCCATTACCTCGGAGGTGGTGTAATGCATGACTGAGAGGAAGCTGTGAGCTAAGAAAAGATTGTTGACCCTCCTGAAAACTACGAATGGATTTTTATTTTAACCCTAAGATATTTTATCAGGGGAATTGTTGGGGGTAAAGGCAAACACCATCTATTAGATCCCTGTGTGAAACCTCTATTTCTTCAGCTCCCCCTCCTGGCGGTTTTAAAAATTTATTTTATTGGAATTGGTTCCTAAATTGGAATTTATAATCCTAGTAGCACTCTATTTTGAGTGCTAAGTATTAGAATCATAGAATCATAGAGTTGGAAGAGACCACAAGGGCCATCCAGTCCAACCCCCTGCCAAGCAGGAAACACCATCAAAGCATTCTTGACATATGCCTGTCAAGCCTCTGCTTAAAGACCTCCAAAGAAGGAGACTCCACCACACTCCCTGGCAGCAAATTCCACTGTCAAACAGCTCTTACTGTCAGGAAGTTCTTCCTGATGTTTAGGTGGAATCTTCTTTCTTGTAGCTTGAATCCATTGCCCCGTGTCCGCTTCTCTGGAGCAGCAGAAAACAAACTTTTTCCCTCCTCTATATGACATCCTTTTATATATTTGAACATGGCTATCATATCACCCCTTAACCTTCTCTTCTCCAGGCTAAACATACCCAGCTCCCTAAGCCATTCCTCATAAGGCATCGTTTCCAGGCCTTTGACCATTTTGGTTGCCCTCTTCTGGACACGTTCCAGCTTGTCAGTATCCTTCTTGAACTGTGGTGCCCAGAACTGGACACAGGACTCCAGGTGAGGTCTGACCAGAGCAGAATACAGTGGTACTATTACTTCCCTTGATCTAGATGCTATACTCCTATTGATGCAGCCCAGAATTGCATTGGCTTTTTTAGCTGCTGCATCACACTGCTGACTCATGTCAAGTCTGTGGTCTACCAAGACTCCTAGATCCTTTTCACATGTACTGCTCTCAAGCCAGGTGTCTCCCATCCTGTATTTGTGCCTTTCAATTTTTTTTGCCCAAGTGTAGTACTTTACATTTCTCCTTGTTAAAATTCATCTTGTTTGCTTTGGCCCAGTTGTCTAATCTGTTAAGGTCATTTTGAAGTGTGATCCTGTCCTCTGGGGTATTAGTCACCCTTCCCAATTTGGTGTCATCTGCAAACTTGCTCAGGATGCCCTCAAGCCCATCATCCAAGTCATTGATAAAGATGTTGAATAAGACTGGGCCCAAGACAGAACCCTGTGGCACCCCACTAGTCACTACTCTCCAGGATGAGGAGGAGGCATTGATGAGCACCCTTTGGGTTCGGTCAGTCAGCCAGTTACAAATCCACTGAATGGTAGCATTGTCTAGCCCGCATTTTACCAGCTTCTTTACAAGAATATCATGGGGCACCTTGTCAAAGGCCTTGCTGATATCAAGATAGACTACATCCACAGCGTTCCCTTCATCTACCAGGCTTGTAATTCTGTCAAAAAAGGAGATCAGATTAGTCTGACATGACCTATTTTTCAGAAACCCATGCTGATTTTTAGTGATCACAGCGTTTCTTTCTAGGTGCTCACAGACCGTTTGCTTAATGATCTGCTCTAGAATCTTTCCTGGTATTGATGTCAGGCTGACTGGGCGGTAATTGTTTGGGTCCTCTCTTTCCCCCTTTTTGAAAATAGGGACAACATTTGCCCTCCTCCAGTCTGCTGGGACTTCACCTGTTCTCCAGGAATTTTCAAAGATTACTGCCAGTGGTTCGGAAATCACCTCTGCCATTTCTTTTAATGGCACCTCTGCCATTTCATCTGGCCCTGGAGACTTGAATGCATCTAAACCCGCCAAGTACCGGTATTCTTGTACTAGCTCCTTACTTGTTCTGTGTTTCCCCTGCTGAATCATCTGCTCCCAATTCTTCAGGTCGGGCATTGTTTTCTTTTTTGGAGAAGATTGAGGCAAAGAAGGCATTGAGGAGTTCTGCCCTTTCTCTGTCCCCTGTTTGCATTTCACCATCTTCTCCTCTAAGTGACCCCACTGTTTCCTTGTTCTTCCTTTTGCTACGGACATACCCATAAAAGCCCTTAATTAATGGACATTAATCTCTTTACGAGAAACAAATTTTTTTCCTCCTGCAAAACAAGCCACGAGTCATGGCAAACGCTTGAGAGACTTTGATGAGCCCCTGTCATCTCCCAAACCAAAACAATCAAGGACAGATTTACACCTGAACAGAAGCGGGAGTGGCTCTATAGACCATTATTTTGCAGTGGAAACTCACAACCGCTTCCTTCCTCTAGATAGAAGATTTAGAAGTTCCTCCCACTTTGATGGCTCAGAGTTCATCACAAACAAAGACTGTAAAGGGGTGTACTAAAGAAAAACATACTCCACCGAAAGAAGGATTAGCGTCTGATATGGTGGAATGCCCTAGATGTGAACAGCTGCATCAGGTAATCCGGACCCTCCACTGCATTTTTAATAGGATGGACAAGATATCCCTCCAAGTATCTAACCTCCTCTTGAAAGTAGAAAATCTTGAACTAAAGACATTACAAACTCCAGTCTCGCCCTAGGCTCAGTGGTTTAACCACAGCGCCACCTGGGTCTTATCAAATGGCTATCCACTTGAATTTAACTATTTTGAACGACATCTGTCCACCTGACATCCCCGGTGAATTCACCCACCTGGGCATATCATCAAATAGTGTCCTAGATTATTTTTAGTCTCAAAGGACCTTTGCAAGTGTTTCTTTTATTTTAAAATAGAAAACGCGCAATCTAGTGACCATTTACCCCTAGTTGCCAAACTTGCCCTGGATTGGCAGTCAGCTGATTGCACACACCCAATTCACATGTAAATTCACAAGTAAGAGGGATTAAATGGTCTGTGGTCCAGGCCCAAAAGTATTTGGAATTTTTCCAAAAAAAGATACTTGAATCCCAAATCGCTTCAGAGGCCGAGTCGATTGATTTTAGTAAGACCCTGAATTTATTCTCTCAGTTTTCTGTGGATTTAACCGTCTTTTTTACGTTACCTGCCCATTCAGTTAACCGTGATCAGTTTAAGTTTGGCGCACCCTGGTTTAATTCCCAATGCAAACAAGCTAGACTCCATCTCTGTACAGTACTATATATAACAAATATAAATCTTCTGGCGCCTTTGTACTCCCTCCAAACTACTTACAGGCCAAAATTGCATACAAGCAGGCCCAGAAAACGGCCAAATGGGAGTGGCAGCTAAGCTGTTGGCAGGCCTTGATTGCTGCCTCTAAGTCACATAGCTCTCATGAATTTTGGAACCTGATTAACAGAAGATCAAGGAAGTAATCTTTGACGGTTATTCCCGCCCCAGTATGGGAACAATTCCTGAGGAAATATTTCTTCCTGACAGAAACCCTTACTCTTCATTTGGAATATTTATTTAGTCTTCTGCCTATTTGGCCAAACACCGACCTTGAAGAAATTATAGATTTAATATCCCAGTTGAAAACGGGCAAAGCCCCCGGGCCCGATTTGGTCCCGGTGGAGGCCATTAAGCTACATCCCGTATGGTGGGCCAAAATCCTAGCGAAAACCTTTGACGCAATTAATGCCACCGGTTTTGTACCCAGAACGTGGAAGGGTGCCATTATAATCCCAATCTTTAAAAATGCTCCCCAGATGACCCTGGGAATTATCAAAATATTAGTTTATTGTCGATCATTGGGAAAACTGATGCATGTTTTTTGTTATCCAGACTGACCCAATGGGCTGACGACACCAAACTGATTGGTCATGAACAAGCTGGTTTCAGACCAAATCGCTCTACCACCGAACACGCAGTAATCCTTTATCATCTCGCTCAGAAATATTTGCCATCTGGTCGTGGTCAACTTTGTGCTGCCTTCATAGATCTGAAGGTAGCTTTTGATAGCATCCCCAGAGAGCTATTATGGGAAAAACTTGCACAATGGGGCATTGATAGAAGGTTGTGTGGCTAATGGTCCAATTACACGAGGGGTCGGCTGCCAGGGTAAGACTAACACCTGCTGGCGATCTTACAAACTCTGTATTAATAAACAAAGGAGTCCGCCAAGGGTGCATCTTAGCCCCTTACCTCTTTAATCTGTTCATTAGTGGTATGAGAACCCCTCTAGCTGAGTTCCAAATATCTATCCATGCTCCCCGGCTTGCAGATTACCGCTGTCCTTTATTGTTATATGCCGATGACGCGATGATCTTCTCTTATTCGAGAATCGGCTTAAGGAAGGCTCTCAAGATCCTTGCTTTATATTGTCAAACAAATTTGCTTACCATAAATCATTCTAAATCTAAAGTATTAATTTTTTCCAGAAGTCGGAAACTGTATAAGTGGGAGCTTGATGGGAAACCAATTGAACAAGTCCTTAAATTCCAATATCTGGGAATTTACTTCCAATATAATATGGGATGGAAAGCACATATTGAATTCCTACAAAATAAGGCCAAAGCCCTTTCACATGCATTATTGCGTTTTTTCTTCTCTGATGGGGCCTTACATATTCCATCGGCCTTAAAGGTATTCAATGTAAAAGTGGTTGCAACAATGGCCTATGCCGTCCCGTTATGGGGCACCTTAGTAAACCTCACGCCCTTGATGACGCTGCAAAATCAATTTCTGTGATGCCTCTTAAAACTACCC
Organism: Zootoca vivipara; assembly: GCF_965207765.1. Classification (NCBI taxonomy): domain Eukaryota; kingdom Metazoa; phylum Chordata; class Lepidosauria; order Squamata; family Lacertidae; genus Zootoca; species Zootoca vivipara. The sequence continues at coordinate 2,813,392 of NC_142584.1, forward strand.
CTGTGCATTAGCAACTCATCTATACGTCTAGAATTCAAGGTCCCTTCATTAGAAATTTCTCTATGGAGGTGACTCTTTAACTACTGGCTGACCCTTTGGCATCAACTACCCAGCTATTATCTTATTCAATGCCTATGGCGAGACGAATTTACCAGCCCATGGTAAAAAAAAAGCCATGCTAAACTTTTGTCTTATGGAATATCTCCGTCTGATATGTTGAACCAAGAGCTCGCCTCAGCCAAAAGAGTCATCAAAGAAAGACTGGATGATGTTGATCTACAACAGGCATGTCAAACCTGCGGCTCTCCAGATGTTTTGGCCTACAACTCCCATGATCCCTAGCTAGCAGGACCAGTGGTTGGGGAAGATGGGATTTGTAGTCCAAAACATCTGGAGGGCCGCAGGTTTGACATGCCTGATCTACAATATAACCTTATGATGGGTGGAGGAACTTGTTCTCCATTGAACCATGGCATTTCTCCTATGCCTCAGATTCCATCATATCTGTCCTCCCTTTCTGTTGCGTCACATAGATTTGCATTCACCAAAGCAAGGTTCAATGTGCTTCCATCTAATATATTGAGCCACAGGTTCTCCAAAGGCCAAGTTTCCGTTTTATGTGCTTGCAATAATAAATCAATAGAATCCCTTTACCATATAATGTTTAATTGCCCCCTGCACATTGTTGCTCGGACCAACATTCTAAATCCAATAATTTTGGAGATGGCGGATAAACCATCTGAGTCCCATTTAGCATACGTGCTTCAAAACAATGACCCGCACAGAACATTGCAGGTAGCAAGATTTCTGATTTCGGTTCTTTCACACAAAAGGCGAACTGGAATGCTCCATGATTTTGGAATTTTAACATATTATTTGATTTATTATCAGCATCCATATGTGATATTTAAAGATTGCACCGCCACATATTGGGGGCGCAATCATTTTATAGTTACATTTTATGTATCAGAAATGTGGATGTGTGTTTTATGTTTTTGATCTATTTTTATTTCTGTGGGCTTATAGCCGAAATAAAGATCTATCTATCTGCGTGCTACTGTTGCTGGTCTCCGTTTAAAATGGCTTCTCCATGCAAACCAGGAAGTGACCTCTCCAGACAATGGAATGACTCTTCTTTTTCTCAGTCGCTGTAAGGCAGTTGCCTACTCTGTCTGATTCCCTGCCTCCCTCCCACCCCCTCCATGTGGCCCTGGATGCTGGCACCCTGTGCTATGCCACTGGATGCAGCAACATGAAAGTCACAGCACGTCCCAAGGACTGAGAAACTGTAACACATGGTAAACATTAGAGCAAATCCTCTCTTCACATGTGAGGCTTCACTCCCAAAACTGGGATGGGAGCCTGGCTTTTGCACTTCCAAGGGCAGCAGCTGTTGCTGAAGGCAGAAACTCTCCAGTCCTCTTCCTTACTCCATACCTGAATCCTGATGCCTGCAGGCCTTGATCTGTGCAAGCGCTTTATGTCCCCCACTGCTCCCAGACCTCTCCCCCACCCTGCCACCATTGCCTTGCAAATTGTGTGCCTAGTTAGGCCAGCTATTTTTAACCTTCAGATTCATCTATTTTTATCCCTGCTCCCTTTGCGCCAGGGGCTCATGGGCAGTGCTGATCCGGAGTGGCACTTTGGAAAGGCAGTTACAGGGTGCGCACACAAATGGGCACCCAGCCCGCTTTGTCGTTGCCTGGGGGGGCTCACGGGGGCCTCTCAGAAGAGAGGATGCTCCAGTTCCCTTCAGTCTCCACCCCACCCCACCCAGACTGCAGCTGGTTTGGTCTCAGCCGAGTTCCTCTCCTTTGGAGGAGGCGTTGATCCTTGCGCTTTCCCCATATTTGGCAATTTCTCTTCTGGAGCACAACTCAGGTTGGCTCCAGAAGTCTGGAACAGTCCTCCTCAGCTATGTATTCAGGTCAAGATCCTTCCAGGGGCAGAGTTAGGCAAGGGACATGGGAAAGCAGTTAATAATATACTGTATGCTGCTTCCTCACTATGCAGGCATCTACTAATGCTGATTCTCCCCCCCCCCCCAACCCCGGTCCACTCTGCTTCATTGCTAAAGACCTGCAGCAGAGGAAGGGGGAATCTCATCATACTGGAAAAGATGCCCTTGTCCTCAAAGGCTTTATAATCCGGTTGCTACTCTCCTGTGTTATGATGGCAGGACAGTAGATGTGTTTCTGAGCAACAGAAAGCCTTGGAGCAATCCCTGGGACAGGCAAGAAGGCAGGCGTAGTTCTCACAGTGGGAATCTCCAGATAACTTCAGAGTAGCCCTTAAAGTGATCATAATTAACCTGGCCCTGCCCACAGAAATTCTCTATAATTGGGACTGTGCTGGGGAAATGCAGAGGGATGAGTGAAAGACTCTGCTGTCTCCTCTTGGGAAGTGAGGCTAAGGCCAGAGGGCTGGACTTGACAAGATCCTTGGTTTCAGTGAAACATTCAGAAGCAGTTATAACACTGAACATCAAGTGCTGGGAACAAACTGAGAGGTCACCACTGTAATGTCCTGCTTGGCACATACCCGGCTGTACTCTGGACAAGACACACACTAAGAGTGAGTTGTTGAGTTGTTACCAAAATTGTAAAACAATTCTATGTTGGGGTGTTTTTTGTTGTTAAATCTGGAAGGTAATTCTAGTGCGTTGTGGAGCTTCATTTGATGTATGCACACTCGGGCCGTGTACATGCCATACATTCAAAGCAGATTTAAGGCACATGACCTCCTCCCAAAGACTTTTCCCCACATTATCTCCCTTTGATCAAAGTTAGGTGGCCTGTGAGCGCAATGTCGGTGGGCCTCCTTCCAGGTCATGGATCCCTGGTGCTCTGATGTTGCAGGTGCCACAGAAAAAAATGTTTATGCCCAAAGAGGAGTATAGGGAAGCCCTTGAATGGAGAGCTTCACAAAAACAAAAAGCATGCCTGCTGCAACTTTTAAAATGGGCTTTGCTTCCTCACTGGTGTCACAGTCACAGCTATGGTATCTGTGCCAAGGCAATCTGAATGGGGGTTAACTCACTTTATACTGAAAATAACTACACAGGGTAGACTAGTCTGAGAGGGGAGTGTCTCTTGCTCAAGGCAACACAGTGAACTTCCTGGCCGAACAGTGATTTGAACTCAGCCTTCCCACACCCGAAAGGGAGATTTGTGATGGGTGTCTTAGTCTCCCCCATGTCCCTTTCTCCCTATACATGTTTAGGCACAGAGCAGCTATTCCTGTTTGATGTGCTGATGAGCTGATGAGCTGAGATCCAGGGACATTAACAGAGAACTTGCAGGCACTGGAGACTTTGCAGACATGTCCTGGGAAACTCCCCCCCCCTTCTTCCAGGGAAAACTTTGTATAGTCCGTAGCCTCTTAAGAAAGCTGGATTTGGTCTCTCATCCCTCACACTTTTCTCCAGAAAGCCAGGGACAGGGCTGTCTTTTTGAAGAGCATCCAGCCAGCTGTCTGGGGAAGCACCTGCTCCTGCTACTGCCTGGCTTGCTGTACCTCACAGCTGCTTGCCTGGATAGTCTCACTTCCCAGATGGTCAGTCAAGAGCTGAATGAACCAAAGAGAAAGCAGGAGAGAGAGAGAGAGAGAAACGGAGAGAACAAAGTTAGAAGCAAGCTGGATTGCCATACATTCCTGCCCTGGTCTCTTTCATGCTACCAGGTGACCTGCCTGAGAGCATTCAGATGTGCAAAGTGAAAGTGGGTCTCCCCACCCAGAGAATCCATTATCACCAAGTTGGAGGTGAGAGGCACAAAGCTCTCTTCAAATCGGAAGAGAGGAGAGGTGAGAGAAGGCAGCCTGAGAAGTTCCAAATGAGGAGACTTTCCCTACTTTGATGGGACAAATGTGGGTCAGCTGTTTTGTCTGAAGCAAAGCAATACACTGTGGTGTCTGTTAGAATCATAAAATTGTAGAGTTGGGAGGGGCCACAAGGGTCATCTAGTCCAACCCCCTGGATTGGAGAAATCTTCTGCCCAACGTGTGGCTCAAACCCATGACCCTGAACCCACACTGAAGGTGTGGGGTTTGCAGCAGAGAGTGAGCTGAAAAACTAATGTACAATTTGAAGCAAGTGGGCAGGATCCAATGGTTTTGGTTTTTTATTGTGAAAATTGCAATAAACCTTCCATTCTAATCAAACCTACTGGTACATTTGCTTTCCTGCTCAAGAACACGGAAACAGAAACCATCTACACAATAATAAACAAAAGGAAGGGGTTATTATCTGGGATTGTATTTGGTTGTTGTTTTTTAAATTTAAATTATAAAAAAATGTAAAAACCACACATACACAGAAAAAACAAAAACAAAAAAGAGAAAACTAACCTTGGTTGATCCCCCCAATCCAAGCCACACCCCAGCCATCAGTTTGGAATATATTTGTGCATGTATATAGAGAAGGATGGGAGATTGTAATCTAGAGGATTCTGTGTTACAGGAGCAAAAAACTTGGCAGATTTGCCAACAACATGGAATATGTTCAATATTCTGCAATATGCTAAATATACTCTTCTAGCAGCACAGTCAAATGGAGCTGCATGGCTATTCTCATTTCCTTTTTGAGATTAAGTAGAGTGCATTGGCTACAACCATATTCTTGGAAGCTACCTGCTTATATATACAGATATGGCAGCATTGCCAGAGGGAGCAAAGTTTCTGAATGTTGCTGGAAACCTCAGGAGGAGAGTGTGCTGTTGTGCTCAGGTTCTGCTTTGCAGGCTTTGTGCAGGCATGCAGAGTTGGTCACTGTGAAAACAGGACGCTGGACCAGATGGGCCATTGGCCTGGCCTAGCACGGCTCCTCTTAATGGAAGTTTTCTTCCCATTGCAAAAATCAGGGTTCCTCCCACCCATCTTTAAATAAACATTTCACGCCAGAGCTAACCACATAACAAACATCATGTCTAGTGTGGCCTACAGCCCATTCAATTCCCTAATGGCTGCTGGGGAAATCTTGCCAAGGAAATGCATCCCACTAGCGTTAGGCCTGCCAGAGGGAAAAGTCTAAAATAAGAAACATTTTGGAGTTGTTGGGGCTGAAATATGGAGCACACTGATTAGGGTACTTCCCCTCCCCATTCTGTGGGGACTGAATAAGGTATCGTAAGACTGTGACTTAATACAGACTCAGTCTCCACCTGTGGCTTGGACAACAGCCTCTTCTCCCCCCCCCCCAATCTAGCCTGATACCAGAGTGTTGGAGACCTCGAAAGCTTGCACACTGTTTTACAATGTTTTGACTGGCCTAATAAAGGTATTGCACTAATGTGGATTTTGTTTGGAGAGAAGTAAACCAATGAGCTTGGGGTTAAATGACCCACTAAGCCAAAACACAGCTTACCGCAGCACTTGAACAGCAGGAGCACATCAGCTACAATTGTCTCTCCAGGAGCCCAGGCCTCCATGCCACACCATGGTTTGGCCTTAAGATGATATCTACCAGATCATACCGGTACTTTCTCCCCTTAGAGCAGAGCTTTCCAAACTTTTCATGTTGGTTAAAAACTTTTTAGAAATGCATCATTTTGCGACACAGTAATTCAGTTTTACTGTACTAGAAAACAGGAGAGTTAAACTAACCCTTTTCTAGCCCCAGGAGGAGCGCGACACACCTGCACACTGTAGCTGACACACTAACGTGTCACAGCACACAGTTGGAAAGCTCAGTCTAGAGCACATGAGCTGAAGTAACATTGTGGCTAAAAGGCTATGAGCAATGAATCAGTAAGTCCCTGGTTCGAATCCTCCCTTGGACATAAACTCACTCGCTAGTCTTAAGCAAGCCACCTTCTCAGCCTCATCCGCTCCAACCTTACTGGGTTGTTGTAAAGCTGACATGACGTGTCAAAGTTTGAACATTAAGGGAGCCTACAACTTGTTGCAACAGCTCAACTGCTACTGGTGTGTTTCCTGGCGCAATTCAAAGTGCTGGTTAGGCTTTATAAAGTCCTTAGGTCCAAGCTATCTGAAAGACTGTATTCCCTCATATGAACCTGCCCAGGTTTTGAGATCTTCGCAGGAGGCCCTTCTCTCCGTTCCACCACCCTCACTGGCACCCTTGGTAGGAGAACACGAGAGGGCCTTCTCGGTGGCTGCTCCCAGATGTTGGAACCCCCTCCCTGGAGAAGCTAGACTGGCTCCCTCTTGTCCTTCCAACTGGCCGTTGAAGACTTTCTTGTTCCAACAGGCTTTGGGGAACCGACTACTTTTAATGAAAGGGCTGGTGCTGTGCTGTCCTTGTGGTAATTATTGGTATAGTTTAATAGATCATACAGATTTACATAGTTTTAATTCTATCAATGTCTTAACTGTTTTTGAACTGTTGTTTTCCCACTAGGTTTTTAGCTTTTCTTAATGTTCAAAAGCATGCAGTGCAAGTAGATAAATAGGTACCGCTCCGACGGGAAGGTAAACGGTTTCCGTGCGCTGCTCTAGTTCGCCAGAAGCGGCTTAGTCATGCTGGCCACATGACCTGGAAGCTGTATGCTGGCTCCCTCGGCCAATAATGCGAGATGAGCGCCGCAACCCCAGAGTTGGTCACGACTGGACCCAATGGTCAGGGGTACCTTTACCTTTACCTAATTTTTGTCTGCAAGCTCCTTTGAGTCTCTGTCTGGGGAAAAGGCAGGATATAAATTAATAAAAACAAAATAACCATAACCAACCTGGTAACCTCTCTCTTACATCATGGATGTTGGCTCATATTATGGATGTGCAAGCTGTATGTGTTTTATTGGTGTCCGGTTTTCTCATCGTCTCCTCGGCTACAAAAGCCTGAGCCGCCGTCGGGAAGAAGTGCTGCTTTCAGACCCGTGGTTTCACCGCCCCGTTTTGGGGCGGAACTTGAGACGCCCATGAGCTCCGTCCCGTCTGGAGACGCGCACCGACTGGGCGGTGGAGCTGCCTTGGCCGCGTTCCCACCGCAGCTCTCGGATTCCGCTTCGCCGCCGCGGCGCCGGGGGACCGGGATGGAGCCGGAGCGCGGCCGGAGAGCGGAGGGAGCCAAGCGGGGGGCCAGCGCCTCCCACCCCCGCACTCAGGCCGCGCGGCGCAGGGCGGAGGCCGAGAGCGCGAAGCCAAAGAAAGGTCCTCCGCGAAGGCTCTCCGCTCCTCTTTGAGCCGGCCAGAGTTCAGTTTGAGGAGGCTGGGGGAGGCCTTTTGGACCTTTCCAGCTCAGCTCCAGGCCAGGTAGACAGGTAATAAAGAAGCGAGGGCGCTCCAGTGCACGTGCAGACTGTCTTCCGAGTAAGGCAGCCCTCAGCTACTTGAAGGTAAGGGTTTCAGTCGATAGGAAAAAAGAAATTAAGTACCTTAGAGGCAGAAGCTTTCCCCCCTCCCTCGAATGTCATGTACGGTTGTGGAATATTAGAGGCAGCTGTGCGTTACCAGAATACTCCCCCCACCCTTATGTAACCATAGTCCGCTCCCACAGACAGAAGAGAGCTTCCTTGTGGAAATGCAATATTCCAACATAGATGTGAACTCCATCTCCCTTTTGAGATATTAACCACAGTTTTCACACCTGGAGGGTGAAATAAATGTTCTTGCCTCCGGACATTTCTTATAATCCGGAGTTTCAGTTAAGTAGTCTTAGGAGAGTGCATTTGCAGTTGTTGCTTTAATATATTTAGATGGTATAGCCACTGCTGCAAATGTCTAATTGTTCAGAACATTTCAGGATTCAGAACTGCATATGCGTTTGGGAAAATAAGAGTGGATGATTCTTCCAAAGAAAAACACAAAAACTCCACCATTAATTACCCTACATTCTTGAAAACCACCTCCACACCCCTGGCTTGGAAGAGTTGGCAATGGTTACTCAGTGGCCAAGCAAAATCACTCTACACATGCTCAGAAAAGGCATCCTAAGATTTACAGTTGTACCTCGGGTTACAAACGCTTCAGGTTACAGACTCCGCTAACCCAGAAATAGTACCTCAGGTTAAGAACTTTGCTTCAGGATGAGAACAGAAATTGTGCTCTGGCGGCGCAGCAGCAGCAGGAGGCCCCATTAGCTAAAGTGGTGCTTCAGGTTAAGAACAGTTTCAGGTTAAGAATGGACATCCGGAACGAATTAAGTTCTTAACCAGAGGCAGCAAGCCATTGGAAAATTGCTTCAGCCTATGCCTAGGAAGCACAAGACAAGCAGAAAATCTCTCAGACCCATGCTCATAGTTGCCAAGTTTTCACTTTTCTCGCGAGAAAGCCTATTCAGCATAAGGGAAAATCCCTGTAAAAAAGGGATAACTTGGCAGCTATGCATGCTTTCTGCGTACAGGACAAGAGGAAGCCTTCAGTGAGCAGTCTACTGAACTAGGTGCCCCGGGGGGGGGGGATGATTATAAGGCATCTTCCTGTGCTCCTAGTAATGATTGATTGATTGATTATATTTCTGTGCTGCTTTTCATTCAAATGAATACCAAAGCAGCTTACAAATAACAATAACTTGATATGTTATATGAGATGCACTCCGCAGAAGCAAACTCAACTGGTTTAACACCAGGTATGCAAAGAGGACAGACATAAGGGACCTTGCACAGGAGAGGGGAGAGATCAGTAGATTTACAGGTGAAACTCGAAAAATTAGAATATCATGGAAAAGTGCATTTATTTCAGTAATGGCAACTTATTATTTTTTCTTTTTCTTTTAATTTTTACAAATGTTTCTTTTGGAAATTCCACAGTAATAAAATAAATAGTTACAATAATACACAAAAATAAAGGTCGGTATTACATTTCATTAATTACATTCCATTTATAATTGACCCGCCTAATGACAAATAATTACAATTGCAACAAATAAAGGCTTGACATATCTTGCTTTGCATGTCATGCATCTATCCCATATATTGGTTTCACCTTTTAAGTTGCATTACTGAAATAAATGCACTTTTCGACGATATTAATTTCCCGAATTTCACCTGTATATTGTAGTCATCCCAGAACAGAAAGGACCAATTTGAATGTCTCTGAAAGAGGCTTATACATAATTATGAAGGAGAAGGATATCAATGGCTACTCAACTTTGCTCAGCTATGTAGACCTGGTATTTCAATACTGTATATTTAATGTATTAGTAAAATAAAAAAATTCCTTCAGTAGCACCTTAAAGACCAACTAAGTTTATATTTTGGTATGAGCTTTCGTGTGCATGCACACTTCTTCAGATACACTAGAAACAGAAGTGTCAGACCCTATATATATATACAGAGGGTGGTGGGGGTGGGTGGGAATGGGAGATGGGCTGATGGGAGTGGTAAACCTGTATCTGAAGAAGTGTGCATGCACACGAAAGCTCATACCAAAATATAAACTTAGTTGGTCTTTAAGGTGCTACTGAAGGATTTTTTTTATTTTGCTTCGACTCAGACCAACACGGCTACCTACCTGTAACATCCCCAAACTTTGGCCCTCCGAAGTTTTGGACTACAATTCCCATCACCCCTGACCATTGGTCCTGTTAGCTAGGGATCATGGGAGTTGTAGGCCAAAACACCTGGAGGGCCACAGTTTGGGAATGCCTACCTTAGCTGTTTAGAGATCCCGTAAGGCTGAATGCAGCCCACTCCTACCTTAGAAGGTGCTCTCAATCTCAGCTCTTTAGGGTGGCATATTCAGAATGAAGTTGCTGGGTGGTGGTACACCCTGCTTAGAAGGACAATGAGATGGGCCAATTAACTGTGGAGAAGCAGGATATGCATTGGGGTGAAAAGACACCAGGGAGCTGTGCATGTGATGCACATGCCATAACCCTTTTCCTGCAGCTCAATCAGGCTCTTGCACAGAGGCAGTAATCTGGTCTCACCAATCCTCTGGCTGAAATCTGACACTGTAGGTAGCTGTTCCTTCTGCAGGGCAAGCTATCTGCATTTGTAATTTCCCCACAGTTGGAACATAGCCACTGCTGAAGCTGGTGCTGCGTTGCAGCTCTGGAGAATTTTAATGGATCCCTTACTTAGGAAGCAGGATCCTTGCAACGGATGTGGTTGTAAAATGTCTCCTACTGCAGCACACTTACCACAACTGAGATCCTGCATGTCGTCTATTCACAAGCATGTCCACAACATCTCAAGGGCACCTGGCTGGAGAAAGCTGGGATAAAATAGTGTACTGGATCAGAAAAGGTGGGGAATGGCACTGTGTGGCCTTCTAAATCTTGTAGGACTGCAACTCCCAGATGCCCTGGCAATGGTCAGGGATGATGGGAATTGTAGTCTTAGTCTAGCAACTTCTGGAGCGCTACAGCAGTGTTTCCCAACCAGTGTGCCTCCAGATGTTTTGGGACTACAACTCCCATCATCCCTAGCTAGCAAGACCAGTGGTCAGGAATGATGGGAGTTGTAGTCCCAAAACATCTGGAGGCACACTGGTTGGGAAACACTGCGCTACAGGTTTACCAGCCTGGCCTTAGGTAAGGGCAGGACGTAAATAAGAATATGTGGGGGAGGGGTGCTGTTTTTGTGTTATGGTATGTGTCAAATTGTAAACCACCTGATCTCTGATCTTCAAATGAAGGGCAGTACAGAAATAATCATCAATCAATCAATCAATCAAATAAATAATCCCCCCCCCCAAGTGCTGGTGGCTGCAAAGGCAAGCCTGGTGATTCTGGGCATCAGCCCTGCTGGACGCCTAATCCTAGGAAGCGACTGTTGTCAGCATGTGCTGTTGTTACAGGGCGAGGAGCTGGTTGCTGAAGGGGGAAAAGAGGGGGCTCTTTGGTGCTAATTCCAAGGGGAGGGGGGCAGTCTTTGTGTATTTAGCACAAGAGGCAGGCTAGGGGGTTCAGAACTGGAATGGGAACCTTAAGGCAGGACCCGAGCTATGCAAGGGAGAGAAGCTACTCAGAGAGCCTTGCTAGGCTGGCTGGGGTGGGGTCAGAATTTAGTGGCTGCGTGGCAAGGGGGTGGGAGAGGGGTACTGCTGCTCCGATCCCTCAAGGCTCCCCCCTCTCACTCATGGCTCATGCTTTGCATTTTGGCTCCAGAAATGTGTTTTGTCTCTCTGGAAAGTGGGAATGAAAAACTACAGGAAATGAACATCCCGCAAGGGGGAGTGGAATGATGGGGGGAGCCCCATTACCGTATTTGCAGGGCTATAGTGGGCAACAGAGAAAGGAAGCAGAGGTGGCTCTTGCAGTACCGTAATTGCATTGCAGATGCAAAGAGGCAGGGCAGTTGCAGAAGCTGCTCCTTAGAGAATATAGAAAAGAGAACTTTGGGTGAATCTGCACAGTGGTAAGGGTGCCCTTGGGAGGTGGGGAGGTAGGGCAAACCCCCCAAATGAGAAAAGACTACAAGAAGTAATCATTGCCATTATTATAACCCTTTAAACTAAGGACATCAGCAAAGAAGGCATAGTGGCCCCCATATGATAATGCTAGGGAACAGGGTGGGGATGGGATGTGGCATATAGGCCATACATTTAAAGCACGTGCCCCACAAACAATGCTAGGAACTGTAGTTTGTTTAGGGTGCTGGGAATTGTAGCTCTGTGAAGGGGTAAACTGCGGTTCCCAGAATTCTTGGTGGGCAGTGAGATGTGTTTTAAATGTGTGGTGTGTACACAGCCTAAATCTTCCTTCTCTCTGAATGTAACATTGAGCTGAAGTTCTATGCATACTTACTTGGATCAAGCCCCATTAGCCCCTGTTAGATTTACTCCTGAGTAAACATGCACATAGATTAAAAAGAGCAACAGGGAACAAAGTGACCTAATCTTGGCTGTTGCTATTCTGATGATGCAATAAATGCCCCCTGACCATAACTGGTCCTTTTAGATGTAATGCATCCAAGAGGTGATGTAATACATAGCATAAGGTGCTATTCTGGATGCAGGTGGAGAAAACAGATGCTCCCCACCCCCTGAAGCATCTCAGGCTGCTCAATAGTGCACCACAAGTTCTTTGCCAATCCCTTCTTGTTGTGTGCGATAGCCACCCTCAAGCTGTTGTATTGGCCTGTTCTAGAAGAAAGGGAAGAGGAGGCTCTTGGTCTAGATTCCTGCAATCCAGTTTAGTTTGTGGGTAGTAGATCCAGCAATTTGTTGAGCTGCTGCGAAATTGCTCTTCCAGTGATTCTGGCAGAGGGGGTTTAAATGGCTGTCTGGGGCCCAACTGCAGTGCTATTTGGTGGAGGAAGTAATGGCAGACTACAACGGCTTGCTTTCCTTTCTGGGCTATACAACAGGGGAGAGGAACCTGTGGCCCAGCAGACATTGTGAGGCCCCTACTCCTCAGGCATGATGGAGCTGTAGTCCAGCATCTTCTGGAGGACCTCCAGGCATGTTGTAAAAGAATGATTGCTCAGCTGCATCTGGCAACCAGCTACATGGCCACCTGTTCTCCTGGACACATTCCCCTTGTGGCCAACGACAGGACTGAGAAGCAGCAAGACAATGCTGCCTGCATGGGTCTCAGTGCAACCTGGGCTGAATCATTAAATGCCTGGTTTTTGCCACCTTCTTTTTCCTCCCACCTCTGCTGCAATCCCCAATAAGCTTCATTAACTACAAACCCCCAAATTTGGGATCCCTTCCAAACCCTTTGTAGGGTTTTGTTGTCAGATTGTAGGGTTTTGTAGGGTGAGCCCCATGTTTTCTGTGGCCTCCCAAACTGAGTAATTGATACTTCAAACCAGGGTTTTGTAGTTAACACCCAGAAAGCAATACTTGTCTGATTCACTTCAAACCTGTGCCAGTGTTTTGCACAAAACGATTACAAGACCGAGGAAAGGTTTGGCGGGGATCCAAATTTCAGGGTTTACAGTTAACTAAGCTCCCTCCGTGTTTTATTTAAGCTAGTTCCTGTGTGTGAGTCCTGCAGTTTCCTAGGGCTAGCTGGTTTGCCCCTTCTGCTGTTGCTCCCTCTACCACAGCGCTATCGATTTTTTCCCATATATAGACTGAGCTTCCAGCCCTGGCTAAGCACTCAGGCTTTGTCCGTAGTGTCCTCTCTGCCCCTCCCTGGCCCTAATCCATTGCTATCTAGGAGGCTGGATCTTCCCAGTGTAAATAAAGATGATGTTAAAGAGATAAAGGGCTTAGAGTCCAGGCAGGGAGGGGTGCGGCTGGAAAGGAGCAGATTGTAGAAGGGAAGTTATGGTAGCTGGAAGCGGGCTGGCTGGGAATTGGTCTTTACTTGGCTGTCCCAGCGCCCAGCACACAGGCAGGGTGCCCAGTCTCCTCCCAGTCTCTCTCTCTCCCTTTCATGCCTCTGGCTCTGAAGCCAAGGGCGGTGGGAGAAGGTGAGCGGGACCCGCTGCATCATGAAAACCCCACAACAGGCAGGGGGGCGCACGGACCAGATGCTGGGGGCAATGGGGGATATCCTGACATCGCTGGCGCTACCCAGCCAACAGTGGGTAAGGGGGAAAGAAGACTTGGCCAAGGCAGCGAGGCAAGGAAAGGGGCAGACCTGACTGCAGAGTGGAGGATGTTTGGGAGAGGCGGGAGATGGATAGTTTGTGGGCCAGCTCTGTTGTTGGTTGTGGTCTGCCCAGGAAGGAGTGCCCTGCTTGAGAGGCGGTTCTGCTGCCATGCTTTGACTGTGCATTTGCGGAAAGGTGGGGGGTGGCAGGGATGGCAAACCGCTCCTCAGCAAAGCAGACTGGTCCTGTCAGAAACCCTTTGCTCCTCACCAGGCCCAGTGTGGAAGAGAGGCTTGGTATAGCTATACATTAACTGAAACTCCCTGGCCAGAAACTAATATGTTGCATCTGGCCTTTTGTACAGCACCTAGCACACAGACAACCCCAAAGGAACATTCTCTACTGATCCCTTGGCTAAGGCGTGTCAGGGTGCCTTGTGGTGCAGATAGACACTTCTGCTTGTTTGCTTGTTTTGAAAGTCTGCAGCTGGCCCCAGATCAAAGGTTTCCCAATCCTGCCTGCCTAGGGCCCTTTCTCAATCTTCCAGACACCTCCAGCCCTGAGGACAAGGGAGAGTGAGAGTCTCTCTGCTTCCCGTTTTCCCTGCTTCAGACTAAGCTGAGATCCCTAGGCATTGGGGTGAGTGTTCCCATTCCACCCCACCCCACCCCGCTTGTTATTTAATAATTATTACTGGCCCTTGTGAGGCTGCTGGACTCAGCGATGTGGCAATGTGCTCTCTGGGGATTTCTGTTCTGATCTTTTGCTCCAAGCTGGAGCTGTGCCTCCCCCACCCCCAGCACTGATATCCTCAGTCTGGGATGGAAAAGTCAGCTTGTGGGGTGTGGGGTGGAGCAGTGCTGCAGGGTGGGGCAAGCACAGCTCTAGTGGAAAAGTAAAGCTTGGAAGGTTGGGCTTAAAAATATATGTATTCTCTTCGGAAATCTCCAGTCTTTGCAGAACTAAATGGGCTGCATTGGACGAGGCTGGTAAGTTACTGGGAGAGCTTTTCACAGCAGATGACAGTGTTCTATGGCCTCTGTGGGTTTTGTGCAGTACAGTGGGGTTTTTGTAGGGGTTTTTCTGAATCAGCGATGGATGGCGCTTGTTGGGCTGGTGGGGTGGAAGGTTGGGAGCCCAACAGTTAAGTGGGGCCAGAGCCAATGACAAGCAGTGCCAACTCATTCTTGTTTTGACACCGTTGCCCTCCCTGCTGAGTTCTACAAGGGCAATGTGGAGACTAAGGAGGATGAAGATGTCAGGAAAGGGCCCTCCTGGACTGGTTGCAAGGAGGAAGGCAGGCAGGTGGCGGCTTAGCTGAGGGCAGACTGAGGTTGTTGGGGAACTGCCCCATTTGCCCTGAGGGACTGGCCTCCTCTGTTCTGAACTGTCTATAGTGGGTTTTTTGTGCTACACTGGCTAGAGAGCCCTTTAGATGTTACGGGGGGGGGGCGGTGTCACTGGGGTCCTCCAGTATCTTGGTAGATCGCACTTAGAATCATAGAGTTGGAAGACATCACAAGGGCCATGCAGTCCAACCCCCTGCCAAGCAGGAAACACCATCAAAGCATTCCTGACAGATGGCTGTCAAGCCTCTGCTTAAAGACCTCCAAAGAAGGAGACTCCACCACACTCCTTGGCAGCAAATTCCACTGCTGTACAGATCTTACTGTCAGGAAGTTCTTCCTAATGTTTAGGTGGAATCTTCTTTCTTGTAGCTTGAATCCATTGCTCCGTGTCCGCTTCTCTGGAGCAGCAGAAAACAACCTTTCACCCTCTTCTATGTGACATCCTTTTATATATTTGAACATGGCTATCATATCACCCCTTAACCTTCTCTTCTCCAGGCTAATACCCAGCTCCCTAAGCCATTCCTCATAAGGTATTGTTTCCAGGCCTTTGACCATTTTGGTTGCCCTCTTCTGGACACGTTCCAGCTTGTCAGTATCCTTCTTGAACTGTGGTGCCCAGAACTGGACACAGTACTCCAGATGAGGTCTGACCAGAGCGGAATACAGTGGTACTATTACTTCCCTTGATCTAGATGCTATACTCCTATTGATGCAGCCCAGAATTGCATTGGCTTTTTTAGCTGCTGCATCACACTGTTGACTCATGTCAAGTTTGTGGTCTACCAAGACTCCTAGATCCTTTTCACATGTACTGCTCTCAAGCCAGGTGTCTCCCATCCTGTATTTGTGCCTTTCAATTTTTTTGCCCAAGTGTAGTACTTTACGTTTCTCCCTGTTAAAATTCATCTTGTTTGCTTTGACCCAGTTGTTTAATCTGTTAAGTCATTTTGAAGTGTGATCCTGTCCTCTGGAGTATTAGCCACCCCTCCCAATTTGGTGTCATCTGCAAACTTGCTCAGGATGCCCTCAAGCCCATCATCCACATCATTGATAAAGATGTTGAATAAGACTGGGCCCAAGACAGAACCCTGTGGCACCCCACTAGTCACTACTCTCCAGGATGAAGAGGAGCCATTGATGAGCACCCTTTGGGTTCGGTCAGTCAGCCAGTTACAAATCCACTGAATGGTAGCATTGTCTAGCCCGCATTTTACCAGCTTCTTTACAAGAATATCATGGAGCTCCTTGTCAAAGGCCTTGCTGATATCAAGATAGGCTACATCCACAGCATTCCCTTCATCTACCAGGCTTGTAATTCTGTCAAAAAAGGAGATCAGATTAGTCTGACATGACTTATTTTTCAGAAACCCATGCTGACTTTTAGTGATCACAGAGTTTCTTTCTAGGTGCTCACAGACCGTTTGCTTAATGATCTGCTCTAGAATCTTTCCTGGTATTGATGTCAGGCTGACTGGGCGGTAATTGTTTGGGTCCTCTCTTTCCCCCTTTTTGAAAATAGGGACAACATTTGCCCTCCTCCAGTCTGCTGGGACTTCGCCTGTTCTCCAGGATTTCTCAAAGATTACTGCCAGTGGTTCTGAAATCACCTCTGCCAGTTCTTTTAATACTCTTGGATGTAGTTCATCTGGCCGTGGAGACTTGAATACATCTTTTTTGGAGAAGACTGATGCAAAGAAGGCATTGAAGAATTTTGCCCTTTCTCTGTCCCCTGTTCGCATTTCACCATCTTTTCCTCTAAGTGACCCCACTGTTTCCTTGTTCTTCCTTTTGCTACGGACATACCCATAAAAGCCCTTTTTGTTGCTTTTAACCTCTCTAGCAAGCTTGAGTTCATTCTGTGCTTTAGCTTTTCTGACTTTGTCTCTACATGTGCTGGCTGTTTGTTTGAATTCCTCTCTGGTGGTTTCCTCCTTTTTTCCATTTTTTGTACATATCCCTTTTAAATCTTAACTCAGTTAAAAGTTCTTTAGATAGCCACCCTGGCTTCTTTAGGCACCTTCCATGTTTCTGTCTCATTGGTATTGCCTGAAGTTGTGCTTTTAATATCTCCCTTTTAACACACTCCCAACCCTTCCCTTTTAGTATTTCTGTCCATGGGATCTCACCCAGTGTTTCCCTAAGTTTTCTGAAGTCGGCTTTCTTAAAGTCTAGGATTTGGGTCTTAGTATGCTTGGTTGCTCCTTTCCGCTGAATAATAAACTCCAGAAGAGCATGGTCACTCCCAACTAATGATCCTGCCACTTCCACCCCACTAACCAGGTCATCACTATTGGTTAGGACCAGATCTAAAATGGCTGACCCTCTTGTTGCTTCTCCCACTTTCTGGACAATGAAATTTGTCTGCAAGGCCAGTGAGGAATCTGTTTGACCTTATGCTCTTGGCTGAGTTTGACATCCAACAAATAACAGGATAGTTGAAATCCCCCATTACTACTATTTCACTTCCTTTTGAATGCTTGGTCATCTGTTCCAGGGCCTCTTCATGGGCATCTTGACCCATTTTTATTAACGAGGCTTTTTAAAGGGGGAAAAACCCATGCCTCCATTGAGACATTGTTCCTTCATTGACTAAAATGTATTCTCTGTTTCAAATTGGCTCCCTTTCACTTTCTGATTTGCATCAATGACAGTAGCCCATGGTGTGCAGATGTCGAGCAAGAGATCACATCTATATAATACAGTACTTTCGAAGCACCTTTATACCACTCTAGCCATCCTGGAGAATCCTGGAGATTGTAGTTTGTTAGAGAGTGAGAGGTCAACACCCTTCAAAACAAAACAGTGCCCCCTGTGGTTCTCTGGATGCCCCATTACTGTTGAAGTGATATAATAGTTATTTCAGTGCATGGCATGGATGTGACCAGGGAGAGAGAGGAGGAAAGAAAGTACAGTAAATTCCAAAAGACAAATGTGCTTTCCAGTTGGCCAAGGGTGAGCTAATGCTCAGCAGTCTTCCTCCCCCCCCCTCCCCAATAGCGCCGGCTTCTCATTTGTGATGCAGTTTGAATAGGTAAGAAACTGCTGCTCCAGGGGTCTCCTCCAGGTACTGAGAGGGACCCCTCCTGTTCTTGCATTCTCAACATACTGCAATGTTCAGGGGAAGGAGCAGCAATTACAGATGATGTCTGGCCAGTAAGCCAAGCCAACAGCTGAGGACACCTGCCCAAAGGCCCTTTCTGTATCTACAGGTGGGGGAGAACATCCTTGAAGTCCATTGAGTTACTGAAGGCCACCCCCACCCCACCCTTAGTGGACTGCATCTTGCATGGTAGCACTTTACTAGCTCACAGAAATCCTTCCTAGCCTATTTGCACAGCCACGTCTTCCAGGTGCACGTTTGAAAATGCTTGCTTTCACAGATGAACACACACTGGCCCATCCCCAGAGTTTACCACCATGGAATATGTAATCTGTAGCATTTTGCTGGCCAGAAAGAGAAAAGAAGTAAACTTTCTCCCCTAGGTAGTCACCTACAGGAGAACTTTTACTCACTGCGGATAACCAGATGGTGGTGAGGGGCTATTTGCAAGCCTGATGTGATGCTGCAGGTGGGTGTCTTCTAACACCTGAGTTTTGCTGGATGGGACAGTGACCCTTCAGCATGGAGCATGGGGTGGAGCATATGCTTCTTGAAGGGCACGGTTGCTTTATATAGGCTTACTTACATGCCAGAACCCTGATGCCTCTCCAGCATCTTCCGCCTGATGTGCCCACGTCCACTCTGCCTAATGGTAGGGCCAGATCAGGCTATATGGAGTAGGGTGACAATAGACAAAGGAGGACGGAGTATCTGTAAATTTTAACGGCTGCACAGGCATTCTAACGTATTATGCCAGAGTGCTGAGAGAAACTGTATCTCCTGGGATACTTTTTCTCCACACCTCTAAAAGATAGAGGAGTCCTGTCCTCCTTCAGATATGGTCATTCTAATTTGGAGGTGTTTGAAGGAGATGTCAGATCCCAAGAAAGAGGCCACAACAGTGAAAGGGGTACCACAGAGTCAAGTGATTAGCAATAGACTGCATGGCAGGTAGAACAAACTATTCCTCCCCCCTCCCCCGCCCACCATGCACATTTAACCTATTGGAACCCTTTGCCACAAGGTGTGGTGGCTGCTGGCTTAGATTGTCATGAATTCATAGATGATGCAACTGTTGATGGATGTTAGCTACAGCTCAGGGATGTGGCCTTTCAGTTGTCTTGGACCACAGTTCCCAGCATCCCTGACTACTGGCCACACTGGCTGGGCCCAATGGGAGTTGGAGTCCAACACGTTGGAGTCATTTCTCTCATGTTTGTACCACTTTCACTTGATTTTTCCACACATATTTGAGGCGAGTCAGGTGGCTCCCAGGCAGGGGCTTCTTAGTGATGGCACCTCAGTTGTGAAATGAACACTCCAGAGAGGTCCACTGGTGCTTACTTTGCTGCCCATTGGCACCAGGCAAAGACTTTTCCATTTTTCTAAGCCTTTTATAGATTCAGTTTTTATCCTGCTCACTGTTTAACAAAGGATATAATAAAATATTTTTGGCCGAAATCTGTTTGCTCTCCTTTTACCCTCTTGTTTCTGCTCTCCTCTTATTTACCTGTAAAAACCTCTTGTATCATCCCAGTTTCTACATACCATCTTCCAGTTGCTTGGTCAAAAACCTACTCTAGGGCTCTGACTTCCTTCTCTCACTCCAAAGAGCATTATAAAGATCTGCAATTACAAACTACCCAGTCATGCCAAAAGTCCATTTGGCCTGGAAGATAAGGCTATCAACAGATGCTGGTCATGGTGGCTATATATTACTTCTAGGCAGGAGTGCCAACTTGAATAAAAGATGGGAAGGGAGGGCAGGTAAGTCCCACTCCACATAAAAGAGCACAAGACATGGCACGCACACCATTTGAATGGTAATGCCCATCACCTTTGAGGGGAGGCCCACTCACATATATTATTGGGGAGACATCTGCCCTTAGGGGTTGGCTCCTGTGCCTCCAGGCTTCAGAGGACGTCTGCCTCACCCTACCAGTTGCTAGAGACTACAGGCAGGAGAGTGATGTTGCCGTCAGGTCCTGCTTGTGGGCTTCTGGTTGGCCATTGGGGTGTCAAAATGTCAGACCAGATGGACCAGGCCAGCTAGGTTCCTAAAGTGGCCAGATGAATGCATCCAGGACACCCAAAAGCAGGAGTTGAAGGTAATGGCATTCCCTTGTTGTTTATCGTCAACATTTGGTATTCAGAAGTATATTTTCTCAAAACATGGGTGTGCCTTTTAACTTTCAAGTTAATAGCTACTGATAGGCCTCTCTCATTCAGTGGGAAAAGAGAGTTCATTCTTAATCTCTGTGGGGCAAGACCTCTTTCTCAGGTCCCCTTCTCTTTCTCAACCCATCCCAACTGGGATCATCTGCATAATATAAAATATGGACTGGATGCCTCCTTTTGCAAGGCTCTGAGAATCACAGCTTTCTTATCTGCACTGATTCTCTTAAATGTAAGATTCTAGTCCTCACTGCTGAAGATGTTTGAAAATGAGTTGGCCACAAAATAAGTAGAAAAGAAATGAGACCGTAATGTTTTTCAGCTGCCATTATGTCTAAAGCTGTATAAGTTTCTCCCCTCCCCTTCCCCAGGCTCTCAGATTTTTCTCATTTGTGGGAAACAACAAACAACTTGAATAAGAATATGGTGTGATGAGTGCAATATGTCTGCCAACTGTAGTTCTGGCATCCTCCTGCTAATGAAAATGATCTGCAAACGATGCTAATTGCCTGCATCTAAAATATGCCCATTAGTGGCTGCTCGCCAGCTTGTGATCTATATCCTAGGTCTAGGACCTAGGCTGATCCTCCCCATAACAAACAGCTTGCACACATCCATCCCTAAAAACCTGAACTGTTTCCCCCCTCCCGGGCTATGCTTAATTGCAGCTGCCAGACCTCTGCTCCCAAAAGGAGGGAGCTGAGATGCAGCCCCAGGCCAGCAGCAGCATTGAGGCTTCCTCCAAGGACAACAGGGAACAGCAGCCTGTGGAAGTACAGCATGCAGCCCAAGCCATAGAAGAAGGTGAGCACCACTGTCTCATGAATATGCTTTGTCCCGTGTTAAGCTGGCTCCCCAGCCTTTCCAGGGCTGCTGAGAGGGAAAGAGGCAGCCTGGCCATTTCATTTTCTCTTACCATAAAGTTACCAGATTTTTTTCAATGAATCCGGGGACACTTTTCAACTTCAATGGATTTTGTATGGGGACTGATTCCCTGGGAAATGGGGACATCTGGTAACCTTAACTTACCGTGCTCCAAGCACCCCTGTTTATTGTGCGTCCAATACGGTTTACTGGGACGGACCTAAGCCTTCCTTTCCAATAGATGTGTGTCCCGTAGCTTACTGCTGAAATCCTGTAACGTTTCATGCCGCAAACGCTTCTGTGGTTTCTTTCTTTCTTTTCACCATGCTTGGGTTGTGCAGTAGTGCAAAAGTGCCCCTCCAGACGGCAATAACATGGTAACACTGAGGAGGCATCACAGAGCATCTAATAAAGCGGAATGGTGCATGGACAGTCCAGTAATGCACCTTCCACTGATACACTGTGATTACATCAGCGACATGTTGCTGAATACACCTGTGAAAGAACACCACTCTGGAGGGGCCTCAAGGCATGTTCCCTCATTCCAAAGCTACCAGGCTTCCCTGGGGAGCTTCCTCCATGAGTGGAGCAGCTTTGCATTCATTGCCATTAGCCTAGTGCTGTCTATTGTGGCTGTAGTAGTGGTTCCCCAAGGCTCTTTCTAGCCCCCCTGCCTGAGCTCCTTTAAATGGAGGTGCTGGGCTCTGACTTTTTGCAAGCATGGCATCACAGTCTCCATCACTGGAATCAGAACCTTCTAGCCTGGTCCATCTAGCTCAGTATTGTCCACCGTGACTGGCGGTTGCTCTCCAGGGTTCCAGACAGGGAATATTCCCAGCCTTTCCTGGAGGTTTGAACCTGGGACCTGGCACTGATCTGCAGCACCTCCCAAACAGATTCTAAAGCTGGTCCTAGGATGGTGGGGTAACCACTCATGAAAGAGTGGTTCTTCCCTTGACATTTAGAGGATCAAGCAGAAAACCACTTGGACCCATCTTTTCTAGGCAGGGTGCAAGCGGGAGTGTGAAGGAACCCTCTCACCCAGGGCAGGGCCTTTCCTGTGTTTTGCAAACTTTGGGCCTTATTGATCTGCAAACCTTGGGCCTCATTGGCAGGAAGGGTGGGGTATAAACCGAAGGAATGAATGAATGCTAAATATGCTGCTGTGGGAGCTATTTTTTGTTTGTTTTTGGTCTGAAGGGTGAGGTAAAAATGCTTGAAATAAATAGATACATGCATGCAGCTGTTTCTGTTGGGGGAAAGCAGCTCTGGGGAGGGCAGTTTGAAGCCATGAAGCACAAGCTGGGTGATAACTTTTCACCTGGCCACTTTTATCCAGAGCAGTTACCAGTATTTCCCCCAAAGTCCTTTTCCCAAAAGAGGCTCCAGGCTCGTGGTTATGGTAGAGTACCTGCTTTGCATCCAGAAGGCCACAGATTGAATTCCCGATCTTTTCAAGTAGGGTAAGCTCCTGTCTGAAACCTGGAAGAGCTGCTACCAGCCAGTGTAAAGCAGGGATGGGGAACCTGTGGCCGTCCGGTTGTTGCTGAACTCACAACTCAAGGATGGTGGGAATTGGGGACCAACAGTATTTGGAGGGCCACAGGGCCCCCAACTCTGGTGCAGATTTCTGAGCTAGGCGGACAAATGGTTTTGATTCTGCACAAGGCATCTTCCTATGTCTTTGCAAACAGACATTTGGAATCCTGTTGTGCAATAAGTGGTGGAGGTGGGGGATATGTTTCAGTTGAAAATGGCCGGCAAAGCATCCTTTCAAAGCATCTGCCTCCCCAGGTTGCTTTTCAGTTCAAAGCAAAACTGATGAGCTGTTATACACAGGTATACATATGTGTAGTTTGCTACTATGGTCTGTGATTAGATTGTCAGCTTTAAAAATAATAATAAAAAAATCTTAATAGCAGCTGTGCAGGTGGGGAAGCGGGGTGTCAAATCCAATTGAGACCACAGCTCTGTAGAAGGGGAGATTTAATACTTTACCCCCATGCTGTTTCCCTAGTTTATAAAAACCCTCTTCTCTGAAAGCTACCAATTGCCCTAGTTGTGCCCTAAATCATGTATGAATGATATTGCAGTGCATTAATCTGACTCTCAGAGCATCATTTTGGTGATTGGCTTCAAGGGATTTTCCCCACATTTGTGACTTCATAGCCTAAAAGCTGCTCCCCACACTGTTTCCATGCTGTGGCATAAATACATGTTTTGTCAGCTTGTCACATGTGACCAGTTGTAATGGAAGCATAAATACCGGTAATATAAATAATCATAGAAGTTGGCCGCAGGCTGCCCCTGGGCCAAAACTGTCTCAGTAAAGGTAGCTGGTCATCTTGGCAATCCAAATCCCCCTCCTGGGTCCTCCTGGGTCTTCCTGTGCTGTGTTGCCTGAAATGGTTGGTGCTCCTGAAAATGTAGCCAACACCTTCATATTGGCAAGAGGCTTATTGTGCATCGTGCCTTGCCATTGTGTTATTGCTGCTTTCCTATTGACTGAAGGCTAATTGAGATGATATATCAGGGGAGGTTTTTTTTTACATCAGTTGCATGCTGTGTACCACTTGAGATTGTGGGAAGGATAAATCAACAACATTGAACTGGGAAGAGGAAATGGGGACGGAGGGGAACTGGTGGCGATGAAATGGGCAGCACGGAAGTGCAAGTGAGTGGTTCTTCCTGACAAGTGGGTAGGCCTTTAGTGTAGGGATGGTGGGAAAAGTCTGATCCTCCAAATGTTACTGAACTCCCTCCTCATTGACTGTTGGTCATGCTTGCTGGGGTTTATGTGGAGTTACTCTAACCTAGAAGTTACAGAGCGTAGACAACCGAGGCTAAATTATCCCTGTCCAGATAGAGTCATAGCTGGGCCATCAGAGGAGGCTGATGGAAGGCACCCCATGCCATAAGGCCACTTGCCTCAAGTGACAGAAGTGGATCCAGAAGTAACTCCATGGTGCACACCTGCTCCTTTAGGGGGAGTGTAGCCCCATCCAGGACAGGTTGAGCTCCACTCAACTAGTGCCTCAGCCTTATACCGTGTTTCCCACATTTTAAGACACCGTCTTATAATTTTTTTACTCAAGAAAATAAGCCTATGGCTTATTTTCGGGGGGTGTCTTAGTATGGTTCCTGCCTCCTCCTGCCGCGACCGGCGTTGCTGCTGCTGGGCTGGCAGCACTCTGCGAAGGCAGGAGAAGCCGGCCAGACCGCTGGGGGGGTGGGGTAGAAAAAAGTTCGGAGCGCGTCCCAATGGCAGCACTCCTCATGCGCCACAAAAGCTACCAAACAACTGGGGGGGGGAGGTTAGAAAGGTGGCCGGAGCGCAGCCTTATGGCAGCGCTCCTCACACACCACAAAAAAGACGCAGAAAACTGGCAAACAGCTGGAGGGGGCTAAAAAGCAGCGGCGGCCACAGCTTTAAATGGCTGGATCGCGCCTTCCGTCCCGCGCCTGCGCTGCGCGCCAGGTTTTGCCCGATCCGTCGGGGAGCAGGGAGCGCTCAGAATCTGGTGAGGGGGGTCTTTCTTCCCATTTGGGCGCCCGAGCATCGCCGCTCGACTGGCCGGAGGCTCTCGGCGGAGTGGTCTGGAGGAGCGATCGCAAGCTCTTGGCTGGCTGGCTCGCTTTCTTTTTGTTGCTCACGGAAGGCGGAAGGGGCCAGCAGGGCTCCCGCCACCGTCAGTCGCCCCGCCGCCCCTCTGCCTTGGGCCATGCAGCCCACAACGTTCCGGCAGCGCGGCTCCCGCTGCTGTCAGTCGCCCCGGCGGCGCGGAAGGGCCAGCGGACCTCCGGCCGCCGCTCTGCCATGGGCCATGCAGCCCACAATGTTCTGGCGGCGCGGAAGGGGCCAGCAGGGCTCCCGCCGCCGTCAGTCGCCCCACCGCCCCTCTGCCTTGGGCCATGCAGCCCACAACGTTCCGGCAGCGCGGCTCCCGCTGCCGTCAGTCGCCCCTGCGGCGCGGAAGGGCCAGCGGACCTCCGGCCGCCGCTCTGCTGTGGGCCATGCAGCCCACAATGTTCTGGCGGCGCGGAAGGGGCCAGCAGGGCTCCCACCGCCGTCAGTCGCCCCGGTGGCGCGGAAGGGCCAGCGGACCTCTGGCCGCTGCTCTGCCTTGGGCCATGCGGCCCCAGAACGTTTCGGCGGCGCGGCTCCTGCCGCCGCCTGTCACCCGCCGCCGCTCTGCCTTGGGCCATGCGGCCCCAGAACGTTTCGGCGGCACGGCTCCTGCCGCCGCTTGTCACCCGCCGCTGCTCTGCTTCGGGCCATGCGGCCCCACAACATTCCGGCAGCGCGGAAGGGGCCAGCAGGGCTCCCGACACCGAGGGGTTTCCCCGTCCGGGCTCTCGAGTGTAAAAAATTTCTGGGAAGTGTGGGGAGGCTCCCAGCGCGGCTCGCCTGGCGACGCCGAAAGAGGGCCGAGCGCGCGGTGCTTATGCCTCCTCCTGCTTCTCCCCCCCGCCCGTGTGTGAGGGAGAAATTAGCAGTTGAGGGCGAGGACGGATAGAGAGCTGCACGGCGCTTCAGCAGCAGCAACAGCAGCAACCAGTTCCAGGTGGCTCGGGGTATGGCTTATTTTCGGGGTATGGCTTAATTCCGCAAAAGTGTAAAAATCCTGCTACGTCTTATAAAATGACTACGTCTTAAAATAGGGGAAACACGGTATGTTGGCCAGTCCATTTGTTGATCAAGACGAGGGTCTTAAGAGGCTCTTAAGCACAATCATCAAATGAATTCATGTACCCTGTGAACCACAGATGAATGAGGAGCAAGTCTCTGTCCTTCAACCTTGGTCCAAGTAACAGCGCAATACATGCAAGTAGAATTCGAGTGAAAGTTCGTTTGTTTGTTTAGAGTAAATCATAGGAGTGGGAGCTGATCTGGATGAGGACTACAGTGGGGGCAGGAAAGGAACTAAAGCCTACTTATCCCTTGCCGAGGTGTGATCCAGACTGGGGTCTCATGCCCGCTGCGTACTCTTGCAAAACAACATTTCATGAACACTGACTTGTCTAGAATGGCAAAATTAGTGGACCACCTTGTGGGGCCAATTGTGTGGGTAAGCAATATAAAGGAGTTGGCATTCAAGGTCTATTACCGTCAAGAAGTTGTTGCTGTTGTCCTTTCTGTGGGACCTCCATAAACCAAGCAGCGCACATAAAACAAAGTAAAAAGACACAGCAGGCTCTGCCCTCAGGCTTACATTCTGAGTAGAACATGTTGTATGAGGGGGATGCTGGGAAAAGGGCAAGTTTCAAGGAAGATGAAGGGAAGAAGCCAATTTTTTTAAGATGGAATTTTGCACAGTGGAAGGAGCCAGACAGATGCCAGAAGGGGAGCAGATGTTCCAACGGTGGCAGGCAGCAAGGGAGAAAGTGTGCAGTCAAGGAATTGGGGATTTGATTCTGCCTTTATGGGACACAAGACTTCCAAAGGATGGAGAACGGGCATAGAAAAATATATTTATTTATGGCCGGGTGGGGGGGATATCTAAGCCAGTGGGAACAAGGGAATGAAGATAGAAAGAGGGAGACACATTCATGAAAGAGTAACGTGATCATAGCAACGAGCAGAACAAATTAGGCGAGTGGAATA
Organism: Zootoca vivipara; assembly: GCF_965207765.1. Taxonomy (NCBI): domain Eukaryota; kingdom Metazoa; phylum Chordata; class Lepidosauria; order Squamata; family Lacertidae; genus Zootoca; species Zootoca vivipara. The sequence goes on from NC_142584.1 coordinate 2,839,876, forward strand.
ATTAAAAGCAGAGGCAAAAGGATTGGTGGAAAAGGCAGGAAGACCAAGCAAGAGAGTCAGTTCAAGAAGGAATGGGGAGAAGGAGCGAAAGCTTCAGTTGGCTGTGGAATATTTGTTCTTAGAATAACTAACAGCTTGCAGGATGGTTTCCATGAACAACAGGCAGGAAGGGGAAAACAAGATAGGAATACTCCAGACCCATTTACATCTCTTTATGTGCAGAGATGAAAATAGGAAGCTGCCTTGTACTGAGCCATAGACTATGGGTGGAATTCAGTGCAGCACTATGTGGGTTATGCACTCTGGTAGCCAGGTCTGTTTGTCCTCCCCCCCCCCGCCCCCAGCTCAGTATTATCTGCACTGACTGGCAGTGGCTCTATGCTCTCAGGCCCACCTTGAGATGCCAGGGATTGAACCTGGAACTGTTCCATGCAGAGCAGATGCTCTACCCACTTGGTTACGGACCTTCCTCAAAGTGGATGGAGGTGGAGGCAGGCACCCAGCCTGTTCCATATGCTTGGCAGTCAGAGAGGTGGGAACATGAGTGTTTTGCCTCCCTTGGTTCTCCAGTAAATGCCAGGTCTTACTGCTATTAACAAGTTTCTCCTCACATCTAGGGTGCCAGGGGTGCGGGGCAGAGAAGTAAGTTCTTTGTAATCCATGTGCCCTGGACATGAAACCCCAGCTAGCATGGCTGATGGTCAGGGATGATGGGGGTCGGAGTCCAACCACATCTGGAAGGTATCACATTGGCTACCCATTCATTGTTGTATGAAGTAAGCCAGACTCCAACAACCTGGATTTGGAAGAGGGCTGGTGGCCTCCAATTCTGCATTAGGGTCTTGGGGAGGAATGTTTTGTTCTGCCAGGAGCTGGGCTGGTGCCTCCGTTTCTCATCCAGAAGCAACCTTAATTGACCATAAGCTTGCTGTGGCCTAAACAAGAACAAGAGTAGCCCTGCTGGCCTGGCCTTCTCCTTCTTCTCCTCCTTCTCCTTCTTCTCCTCCTTCTCCTCCTTCTCCTCCTTCTCCTCCTTCTCCTCCTTCTCCTCCTTCTCCTCCTTCTCCTCCTTCTCCTCCTTCTCCTCCTTCTCCTCCTTCTCCTTCCTCTTCCTCTTCTTCCTCTTCCTCTTCCTCTTCTTTGGCGATCACTCATAGCCGAGTAAGTTTGTCTTCCATAAACACGGTTTTAACAATGGGTCCGTAAGTGACTGTGGAGGCCAATTCTGGATCCACACATCCTTCCGCAGTGGGGGCATTGGTTTCCAGGCGGGAGTTGATCACGGTGTGGATTTGCCAAGCGTGCCTTCCTCTTAGCACGTTTCTCCCTTGCGTCCTGAGATCAAGTTTCTTCAAAGCACATGACACCTTTGGTAAAGGCTGTTCTCCAACTGGAGCGCTCGCAGGCCAGTGTTTCCCAGTTGTCAGTGTTTATACTACATTTTCTAAGATTTGCCTTGAGACAGTCTTTAAACCTCTTTTGTTGACCACCAGCATTACACTTTCCATTTTTAAATTCGGAATAGAGTAGTTGCTTTGGAAGACGACCATCAGGCATCTGCACAACATGACCAGTCCAATGAAGTTGATGTTGAAGAATCATTCCTTCAACACTGGTGATCTTTGCTTCTTCCAGTACACTGATATTAGTTCACCTGTCTTCCCAAGTGATGTGTAAAATTTTTCGGAGACACCGTTGATGGAATCTTTCAAGGAGTTGGAGATGGCGTTTATAAGTGGTCCATGTTTCACAAGCATATAGTAAGGTTGGTAGTACAATAGCTTTGTAAACAAGCATTTTGGTTTCCCTGCGAATGTCCCGGTCCTCAAACACTCTGCACTTCAATCGGGAGAAAGCCGCACGCACAGAACTCAGGCGATGCTGGATTTCGGCATCAATGTTGGCCCTTGTGGAAAGGTAACTGCCTAACTAGGAGAAATGATCAACATTTTCCAACGTTACACCACTGAGTTGAATTTGTGGCGCTGCAGAGGGGTTATTTGTACTTGTTGGTGCAGCACTTTGGTTTTTTGGATGTTGAGTGATAGGCCAAGCTTTTCGTAAGCTTCTGCAAAGATATTTAGGATGGTTTGGAGGTCATCCTCTGAGCGTGCGCACACTACGTTGTCATCAGCATACTGAAGCTCTATGACGGAAGTTACGGTAACCTTACTTTTTGCTTCCAGCCTGCTCAGATTGAGGAGCTTTCCATCAGTTCGATATATAATTTCTACTCCGGTGGGGAGTTTTCTGTCGACAAAGTGTAGGATCATGGCAATGAAAATAATGAATAGAGTTGGGGCAATAACACAACCCTGTTTAACCCCTGATCCCACTGTGAATGGTTCACTTTGAGAGCCATTGTTATCTGCGGTTGTTGCTGTTATATTATCATGGAGGAGCCGAATGATGTTTACAAATTTATCTGGGCAGCCAATTTTCAGAAGGACAGTCCACAGGGCATTACAATTTACAGTGTCGAAAGCCTTCGTCAGGTCAATAAACGCCAAATACAGGGGTTGGTTTTGCTCTCTGCAATTTTCTTGAAGCTGTCAAGTGATGAAAATCATGTCCACTGTCCCCCTAGAAGGCTGAAAACCATTTTGGGATTTAGGAAGGGTCACCTCGGATATTGTTACCAGACGGTTTGCTAAGATCCTTTCAAGAATTTTGCCGGCTGCAGCTAATAGAGAGATGCCTCAATAGTTTCCACAATCAGTCTGTCACCTTTTTAAAAGAGATTGATAATTTTGGCGTCTCTAAAGTCTGCTGGGATTCCTTCTCTTTCCCAGATTTTTTTGATGAGCTTGTGAAGTTGTGTAAATTCAATTCCGCCCACTTTGAAGATTTCGGCAGGTATCCCATCAGGTCCACTGGCTTTGTGGTTTTTCATTTGGTTAATAGCTGTACACAACCCTCCCGGATTTGGAGATACTGCAACCTCAGCTCTAACTTGTTTTTGCAGAATTTGTGAGAGGACCTCAGCAGCTACGGGGGAGTTGCGGTTAAGGAGATGTTGGTGATGTTCTTTCCAGCGCAGTGCAATAGCTTCTTTATCTTTTAGAAGTGTGTTACCGCTGCTGAGCGTAGGGGGCATATGCCATGATTTATTGGCCCATAGATAGTCTTTGTGGCTTTAAAGAAACTCTGTGCATCATGAGTATCTGCTAAATGCTGGATCTCTTGAGCTTTTTTTTTTATCCACCAGGTGTTTTTTAGTTCTCTGGTTCTTCTTTGAACCTCAGCCTTAGCATAGGTTTTTTTTTTTTTTTTTTTTAGTAGCACAGTTTCTATCTCTGAAAGGCCTTCCTTTTCTTGTCAATCATGCATTCAATCTCACTGTCATTCTCATCAAACCATTCATGGTGTTTCTTGGTCTGGTATCCAATAGTTTGTTCACAGTCTGTGATAATGGATGTTTTTAGTTTGGTCCAGTGTTCATCGATGTTATCAGGGAATTCTGAAAGCAGTTGGTCCTTAAGAGTCGTTTGGAAGCAATCCCGCTTAATGGGATCTTGAAGGGCTTGAGTGTTCATTTTGCGCCTTGGTTTCCTTCCTTGAAGCCTGCATTGAGGTATATTCTTGATAGCCATCATGGAGCGTATTAGTCGGTGATCTGTCCAGCAGTCGCCAGCGCTCATCCTAGCTCTGGTAAGGAGCAAATAACGGCGATCTTTAGCACGGAAAATAACATAGTCTAAGAGGTGCCAGTGGTTTGACCGAGGATGCCTCCATGAAGTTTTAATTTTATTTTTCTGTCGATAGAGTGTGTTGGTAATAACAAGGTTGTGTTAACATCCTGTTCTCAGTGGCCAACCATATGTCTTTATGGGAAGCCTGCAAGCAGGACATGAGTGCAACAGCACTCTGTATTCAGAGGCAGGATGCCACAGGTACTGATGGTAGTTCACAGCCAGCATGGCTAGTAGCCGTTGATAGCCTTAACCACCTTCCTCTTTTGAAGCTATTATTTTGATGCAGATGGCCATCGCTGCATCTGCTGTGGGATAGCAGAGCTGCTGCCTGCTGTGTTTCTGGTGAATCCATTATCTGAGGCTTTTTCTCACCCCTTCAGGAGGTTTTTGTCAAGTGGAAAGTAGAATAGCCAGCTAATTAAAAGGGCAAAGCTGAGATATTCTAATCCACTTGAGCAATAGTGATCATAGGATGATCATAGGATGATCCCAACCCAGTCAGATGGGCAGCATGCAAATAATAATTTTTAATATTAGTATTAGTACGTGGCAGGGTTGTTTCCACGCCCTCCCAATGTTTCACATCTCATTTGCACATCTGCCTACACATCTGTGTCCACACCAGAGGGCTGAGAAAGGGTGTGGATATCTTCATGTGGCTTATGTTTTCAAATCAGATCAAAGCCGGGTTGTGGTAGAAAACATAAAAATGCATTATTTCTCAAGAAACTACAGAATAGATATGGACTGGGGCTAACGTCATAAGCTCACGGCTTCGCAAACCCGTAGTGGGAGCATGCTGGATACAGATTAAACAGGAGTGTCTGCCCAGCATAAGGCTGTGATGTCATGTGTGTGGCTCAGTCCCTTTCCCCAAGGATATTCTCCTGCATACCTGGCTTAGTATTGCTACAAACTGATCGGACTCTGTTTTCCCCATTTAACAATGCTAACCCGGTGGGCATTTTAGAAGAAAAGTGTCTTGTCCAAATATGTTCTGGTTACAGGTAGGTAGCCGTGTTGGTCTGGATCGAAGTAAAATAAAAAAATTCCTTCAGTAGCACCTTAAAGACCAACTAAGTTTTTATTTTGGTATGAGCTTTCGTGTGCATGCACACTTCTTCAGATACAGTGAAATGGAAGTTTCCAGGCACTTATGTAGAGAAGGGGTGGGGAGGGGTGGGGATGGGGAGGGGGGATCACTCAGAAGGGTGGTGGAAATGGGTGATTGACTGACTGATAGCTGTTGATGACCGCAAACGACTGCAAATGGTTTTGCATGAAAAAGCAAGGGTTGAGATGGCTGAAGATCGCTTATCATGTATAATGAGATAAGAACCCGATATCTCTGTTCAAACCAGGTCCCTCCATGGTTTTGAGCTTGGTGATAAGTTGCAATTCAGCAACTTCTCTTTCCAGTCTATTTCTGAAATTCTTTTGTAGTAAGACAGCTACTTTGAGATCTTGTATAGAATGTCCTGGGAGATTGAAGTGTTCTCCTACTGGTTTTTCTGTCTTCTGGTTCCTGACCGCTCCCTTTCTCAAGCTCTGGGAGGAAGACCTTTCATTGCCTACAGACAGCCACCCAATCTTAAACAACTCCTCACCCACAATAATACAACCACCAGACTTAACATGGACACTGGTACCAGAGCCTGCAATAAACCCAGATGCCAACTTTGCTGCCACATACACCCAGACAACACCATTACTGGCCCCAACAACATCCAACATACCATCTCAGGACTATTTAATTGCTCATCCTCTAACATTGTGTATGCCATCAAATGCCAACAGTGCCCTTCAGCTCTCTATATTGGACAAACAGGCCAAACCCTACGCCAAAGGATAAATGGACATAAATCTGACATCAGGAACCAGAAGACAGAAAAACCAGTAGGAGAACACTTCAATCTCCCAGGACATTCTATACAAGATCTCAAAGTAGCTGTCTTACTACAAAAGAATTTCAGAAATAGACTGGAAAGAGAAGTTGCTGAATTGCAACTTATCACCAAGCTCAAAACCATGGAGGGACCTGGTTTGAACAGAGATATCGGGTTCTTATCTCATTATACATGATAAGCGATCTTCAGCCATCTCAACCCTTGCTTTTTCATGCAAAACCATTTGCAGTCGTTTGCGGTCATCAACAGCTATCAGTCAGTCAATCACCCATTTCCACCACCCTTCTGAGTGATCCCCCCTCCCCATCCCCACCCCTCCCCACCCCTTCTCTACATAAGTGCCTGGAAACTTCCATTTCACTGTATCTGAAGAAGTGTGCATGCACACGAAAGCTCATACCAAAATAAAAACTTAGTTGGTCTTTAAGGTGCTACTGAAGGAATTTTTTTATTTTGTCCAAATATGTCCATGAAAAATGGCCACTCTCGTTCCTGCCTTGCCTCCAAAGCAGATGTACGATCCACACACACACTGCTGCTCTGCTTCTTCTTTCCGCCACTCTTCTGTGCTCTTTTTATCTACTCTTCCTCAGTTGTTGCTGGACTACAGTTCCTATCATCCCTGACCATTACCATGCTGGCTGGGGCTGATGGGAGTTGGAGTCCAACAACATTTGGCAAGCACCAGGTTGGGGAAAGCTGCCCTCTATTTAAGCTGATTTGCCATCAAATATAACTGATCAGCAGACATCCAGCCACTCTCCTGTTCCAGTGGCATTCTGGCTCCATTGAGCCTGGTCATCTCCCTTGCCTCCCTCCTTTCCCTAATTAATTTAACAGCCACCCAATTAATTTAACATTCATTTCCTCCTGGGAATTGTAGTTTGGAAGGGGAAGGAGGCAAATGAATAAAGCTTCCAAACAGATCATTCTTAGCACCTTCTAAGAAACCATGGTAGCTCATGTAATACAAAACTAAAATAGGTTTATGATCAGGGACATAGCATTACTAACTTGGCTTGAGGAGTGACGACTGATGAGCATATAATAAGCTCTTTGAAAATTGGAGTTTATTCATGAATCGTTAGCATATAAAACCTCAGGATGATGTACAGCTATATGTATTACATTTATATAAATCACTTGCCATATACTGTGTTAATCTTAAGGCCATATGAACATTAGAAAACTGTTTGGCTCTCTGGTCCCCCCCCCTTTCTGTTTGCTCTTACTCTCATTTGTATCATTTAGAAAAAAATATTGTTGACAATTGTAAATTTGTTTATTGATAGTGGATTGCCTTTCATTCTTTCTGGATGTTTATATTGGAAATTAATCTTTTGCATTCTTTTTGTTGCTGCAGCAGCAAATATAAGCTTTGCCAATGTGGCTACAGGGTGAGGCCAGTACCCAAGACTGTCAGGGTGCTTATATCCAGAATTATAATTTATTTAACTGCATCTGTACCCCACCCCTTTGCCAAAAAGGCTCTCAGAGCAGCTAACAAAAATCAGTACTGAGACTGCCATCAGGCTCACAGTCTAAAAAGGCATGACACACAAGGAAAAAAGAAGGGGAGGGAGGAGAGGAAAGCAAGTTCTTAGTTGTAGGTGAGGTCAGTGGCAGCTCTGGTTGTCTTGCCTTTTGCCAGTATCAATAGCAGTAAAAAGCAAGCATTCCTGGGATCTTAAAACAAAAGAGCCAGGCTTTGAGCTATGCCTGAAAGCAATGCTCACAAGAAGCCTGTCCTTGTCTCCCCCAATATTTTTGGATTTACTGTGACAGAAAAGGGCCCTAGAATGCTGAGTTGGTAGAGTGGATTGTACCACATCAAATTTCAGGTGAAGGGTGTCCTTTCTGAATGCTTCCTTATCTAAGGACTTTTATCCCTGCAAGTAAAATGCACAAGGGGGAAAAGGTTCTGCCCAAACCTATTTCTTGATGTGCTAGTTTTCTATTTACTGGGAGTTTTTTATATATATAAAAATGAAAGATAACATTAAAAATGTGTTTGCTTTTATTGAAATCTGAATTCAGCCTCCCCAGAGTTCTACTGCCTCATTTGGCTGCTTGTGTAAACCAGCTCAACAAATGTGAAATTGAGTTGGGCAGGTTTAAAGTGCCCCTGGGAAGAGATTTAGCCTCTGGGCACCCCATTCTCCCAAGGCCAACACTAGCCATTGCATTGTGCTGATTCTAAGAAGCTAGGAAATGTCTTCAGGTGAATACTCAAGCAGCTTGTATAAGGGCTATATGCTTCAGCTGAACTCTCTAAGGCAGGGAGGGGGAACTTGTGGACCTTCAGATGTAGGTGGACTATGGCTCCCATTATCCTTGAGTCTTGACTAAGTTAGCTAGGGCTGATGGGATTTGGAGTCCATCCATTTGGTCACGAGGGAAATAGAGTTCTGTTCCCCATACATGTTGTTAGGGGAGGGTGGTTCAGTGCTTGTGGCAGGGAATGAGCTCAACACCCCACCCCACCCACCCACCCACCCACCCCGGTGTGAAAGCATGGACATGGTGGCCAAAGATGAATGAGGTAGGGGTTCTGTGTCTTTGTTATGAAAAGAAGAATTAACAGACCATGCAATGGACTGGGACTGCTTAAAAATGCAGCCAACATTTCAGACACTCACCAAGCACTTTTGTGTCACATGGTGGCATACACCACCCCCCATTTTAACTTCACAACAAGCCTGCAAGGTAGGTTAAGAGTTAGTGGCATGCTTCGTGGTTAAGCAAGGATTTGAAGCTGGATTTTCCCAGTCCTAGTTTGACAGTCTTAACCACCACCCTGACTTGGACAATCGCCACATGTATCTGTTTCACTTGAACCTGGGGCTCATAAACGCAGCACTCCTGATTTGTGCACATCACAAAATGAATGTGTGTGTGTGATTGTCATGTGACTGTTTCCACATGCATTCTGTTTTCCTGCGTGGAATTGCTTTCTGCATAGGAAACGTGGAACATTTGCAAGCAGCCCTAAGCTCCCACCCAGCACCCATTCACCCACCCTCGCACAGTGGGGAGAGGAAACAGCTGTGCAAGGAGGCCATCTCAATATGGGATAGATCCTGGGGGTGGGAGTAGGTCTGCCTGGCTCTCTTTCCACACCTTTTTATGGAATCCTGATTGTGTGTGTGTGTGTGTGTGTGTGTGTCTGCCTGCCTGCCTGCCTGCCTGCCTGCCTGCCTGCTGAAACAAAATACAAGGGTGCTGAAGCCCCGCAGCCTAAAGGCAGCCAGGAGTTGTTTGTTGCCCATTCCTGGGCATTCCCTAACTTTGTGATTTCTGAATATCCGCCCCTCTTTTCCCTTGTACGTGCGGAACCCCACTTCTGATTTGTTCCTTCTCTCCTCTCTTCCCAATGCTGGCATGATCGTGGCTGCCAGGCCAGCTCCTGACCCCTGCGCTGCGCCCACGGAGTCTTCCTCTTCCATCTCTGCCCGCCTCCCGCTCGTCCTTACCCTTCGCTCGCCTGCAGGGTGGCGGCGGGGGACGCAGAGAGCTCTGCCGCCCCCTCGCCCGCCGTGCCCGCTGCAGGCTCCCCTGTCTGCTGCAATGGCTCAGCAGCAGGAGCGGGGAGGGAAGGAAGGAGCGGGCGGGCGGTGGAGGCGGCGGCGGTCTGGCTCTGGGAAGCTCTGGAGATCTCGATGAAGACAGAAGGAGGGAGGCAGAGATGCTGGGGGTGGCGGCGGGCGGGCGGGCGGGCGGGAGAGAAGCTGCAGAGGCTCCTCCCCGCCCTGGGCAGCACCAGCCCAGCCCTGTTGTTCTGTCACTGAGCGCAGGCAGGGCTGCGGTGGCGGGAGTCGCCCCCTCCCGCGGGCCCCCTTCCCCGCCCGCCCGCCCGGCCCGCCGCCGCCGCGCTGCCCCCTGCTCCATGGCTGGCACAGTGGGTGACAGAGCCCAGCGCGGCCGGGCGGCACCATGAGGGGCGGGAGCCAGCAAGGCTGCGCCTGCCACCACTTGTTCCGCAAAGTCCTGGCCAAGTGCAGCTGCTGCCCCTCCCGGGCGCGAGGTGAGTGGGGTGGGCGGGCGGGTGGGTGGTCCTGGCAGCGGCGCTGCTCCCCTCCCTCCCTCCCTCCCCTCCTCCCCCCGTCCACTATCCCTTGCACGGTCAGGGCTCTTATTCTGCCCTTCTGCCTGCAGAATGTGAGCCCGCTCCTCCCTGCCCACCCCCTGGGTGGGTGCCACCTGCCGGATAACCCAGCACTGCTTCCTGAAGCATCAAGGAGCAGGGCAGGGGCGTTGTCCTTCCTCCCTGCTGGGCAGCCTCACCTGGTGGTCCTGGCTGCTGCCATCTCTTTGGAGCCGCTCTCGGGCCCCTTGGGCTGGGGCATCTTCATTCTCCTGCTACCTCCTGGCACTAAAGGGCATTTGCTTTCTATGCTGGGCATCTCTGCGGTTCACTGGTGCCCAGGCTCTGTGGGATGACTTTCCTCTTGTGGCGCTGGGATGGGATCAGCTTCTCTCCTTGACACCACACACACACCCCGTATACTAGCCTTCCACTTTTTGCTTCCAAGCAAGGAATGGCACAACACAATGTCTGTACGTGTGCCAAGCTCATCTTAGAGGTGCCACTCCCTTGTGGCCAGAGTTGATGGGTGCTAACAGGAAGATGGAGTGAGGTGGGTGTGGGTGGGGAGGTGTTGGGAAAAGTTTCTGGCAAGAATCAGGAACGTTTGGAGAACTGGTGGTCCTATGTCTTAGCTGCCAAATTGGGGGTGGGTGGCGACAGAGGTGAGAGAAAAAGTGTTTGTGCATTCTGTGGGTTCTGGTCGTTGCTTTTGTACACAAGTATTATTTTTAGCATATATAAATATGCATACATCATGCAGAAGAGAGCATCCCTGCTTCTGTGTGTGCGTGATTGTGATCGTGTGTGCACCAAAACAGTGTATTTAGAGTTGCAGAGGTATTTGTGAATTATAACTCTTCACGCATCTCTTTAGGAACTGTGTGCACATCTCTGTGTACATAGGTCTGTCTCTGTGTTTCACCATGCTTCTGGGAGGCTGTGTGCATACAGATGATGTGTGTGCATGGGTGTGTGTGTGTGAAGAGAGACACACACACACACACACACACACACACTATGTGGGCGGGAGGCTGTTTGCATGTGTGTAGAGACAGCTGAGCAGGAGGAAGGTATGTGTGTGTGTGTGTTCTTTGTATGTTCTTTGTGCCTGTGAATGCACATCTAGCAGGCGCTGAATGGATGGAGCTGTGTGTTGGGCTCCAATACCCTTTTGGTGTGACATGCTCTGTGTGCAGGCTGGAGAGAGTATACAGCACACTGTGCATGGACACACTTTAAAAACAGGAGCGACACAGTTTACAAAGCACTTGGTATGTGGAGATGCCAAGCCAGCCCTCCAGAAGTTGCTGAGCAGAAGGGGGGCAGTTATGGTGTGCATCAGGAGCTGGCTGCTGGGTGGCCTTACTTCCCCACTGCTTGCTACTGCCTCTGTTTCCAGCTGGACTTCAGCGCCCAGAAAGTCTAGGTTAGGGTTGAAAGCCATTAAGATTGGTGATGGGGAAATGAAAGGGTTATGACCTGAGGAGCTGTAGTGGTATGGTGGGGATGGAGGTGGTGTAGAGCCAGGAGCTGTATCCCTGGCATTCTAAGAGTTAAAGCTGATCTTGTATGTGTAGGTATAGAATCATGGGACTCTAGAGGTGGGTGGAAGTGACCATGGATGTCATCTAGTCCAACCCCATGCAATGCAGGAATTTTTTACCCAACGTGACCCTGAGATTAAGAGTCTCGTGCTGTACTAAAGATAACCACAATCTCTCCTTTGCTGATCCTTATGCAGAGGCATAGCTATGGAGGGCATAGCTGGCTTTTTTGCCCCAGGTAAAGCCTCCAGAGGGGTGCCATTGAGGTTCCCAGATAGTGTGTACACAAATGCACTGGTTATTATGGCACTGGTTATGTCTGTGGTTTTTTTATTTCAGTGAATCCTTTCCCCATTGACTCTCTGCTTGCGAGCATGGGCGTAGCCAGGATTTATGTTGGGGGGGGGCAGGACTTCAGTTAAGTATTTTTATTTATTTACTTGATTTAGGCGGGGGGGGGCTGCTCCCCTGCCCCCTCTTGGATACACCCATGCTTGCAAGTGTGGGTGGAGGATAAGCACCATCTCTTCTTACACATAACTCCTTTGCTGACCGTTATGTCTAGAACTCCCTGCTAACGGCTTTCAGCCTGCCATGTGGAACCTCAGGAAGTTGCAGAGGATTCTGGGCCATGTGCTTGGAAGCAGTGCAGTGCCCTGTCCATGTAGGGTCCTGTCCAGGCCTGTAAGGTCCCTCTGGATGAGAGTGCACCCCGCCCACAGCACACCTGATACTCCTCCCTTGCACATTGCTAAGGAAGCTCCAGGAAACAAAAAAACCCACATCTGAGCCTGAGAAGGGCCCAGTGGCAAAGGGTATCTGCTTTGCATGCAGACGTTCCCAGGATCAATCCCTTGCATCTCCAGGTACATTTGGGAATCCTGTCTAAAACCCTGGAGAGCCACTGGCACTTAGTGAGCTCCATGGACAAATGATCTGACACTGTATAAAGCAGCTACCTTTGTTTCTGTGAAGCTTGCCTCATGGAGAATCCTCGGAAATGAAACAATTTGAACACTGGGCTTATTTTTGTGTGGAGCAGAGCAAGATGTTGTATATCCATATTATATATGAATGTAAAGGTTCTGTGTCTGTGTGAATTGTGATCCTATACTTGGCTCTAGAGCAGGGGTAGACAACCTAAGGCCCAGGGGCCGGACGCGGCCCAATCGCCTTCTCAATCTGGCCTGCGGGGGAATCAGCGTGTTTTTGCAAAAGTAGAATGTGTCCTTTTATTTTAAATGTATCTCTATTTGTGGGGCCTGCCTGGTGTTTCTACATGAGTAGAATTTGCGCTTTTATTCAAAGGGCATATCTGGGTTATTTGTGGGGCATAGGAATTCATTCATTCCCCCCCTTTCAAAATATAGTCTGGCCCACCACATGGTCTGAGGGACGATGGACCGGCCCACAGCTGGAAAAGGTTGCTGACCCCCCCCCCTGCTCTAGAGTCTTCTCATGTCTTCTGCCCAGGAAGTTCTGGGAGGTGTACATGGTTCTTCTCTCTCCCAACTTTATCCTCCCAACAATCCTGTGAGGTAGATTAGGCAGAGAGACAGACTTGCTCAAGCTCATTTGGTGAGCTTTGTGGCCAAGTTAGGATTTGAACCCTGGTCTCTCAGATCCTCAGCTTTGTGGCCAAGTTAGGATTTGAACCCTGGTCTCTCAGATCCTAATCCAGCACTCTATCCATTGCACAAAGTGGATCGCGAGGTAGAATCTGGATGCTGGGTGTTGACTCTGGATGGGGTTGCTCCCCTCCAAAAGTAACAATGTGTGGGGAAGACAGACTAATTCTGGCACTAGTGACTTATTTGGGGGGGAGCCCCACCTTAATTCCATTGTTATGCTCAGACTCTTAACAGATGAACATTTGGTTGGTATTAAATAAGAGTATTAAATAACTCAGAGAGAGCTGGGGATTTTTATTTTTTTAAGAGTGTTATACATGCTGGTCTGAGGACCCAGGTGGCGCTGTGGTTAAACCACTGAGCCTAGGGCTTGCTGACCACAAGGTCGGCGGTTCGAATCCCTGTGACGGGGTGAGCTCCCGTTGCTTGGTCCCAGCTCCTGCCAACCTAGCAGTTCGAAAGCATGTCAAAATGCAAGTAGATAAATAGGAACCGCTACAGCGGGAAGGTAAACGGCGTTTCCATGTGCTGCTCTGGTTCGCCAGAAGCGGCTTTGTCATGCTGGCCACATGACCTGGAAGCTATACGCCGGCTCCCTCGGCCAATAATGCGAGATGAGCGCGCAACCCCAGAGTCGGTCACGACTGGACCTAATGGTCAGGGGTCCCTTTACCTTTTACATGCTGGTCTAGTGCACCTACACCTGTAAGAAGCACTTTGATTCTTCTTATTCTAAACGTTGGGTTTGTATCTTTTCATTCATTCTCAGACTTAGGTTACCAGACGTCCCTGTTTCCCGGGGACAGTCCCAGATTTACAAATCAGTCTCCATACAAAATCCATTGAAGTTGAAAAGTGTCCCCAGATTCATTGGGGAAAAAATCTGGTAACCTTATCCCAGACGCTCTGTGGGTTTTCCTTTTCAAGTTCTCTGCTCCATTTCAGCTGGGCTTCCTGTCTGGTTTTTTTGATTTAATGGGACTGGAATTGGGCCTCTTGGGTCTGATGAGCGGCTGTAATGATGGTGGCTGTGGTCCTTAGTGAAACTGGAATAGAAGCTGCGGGGATCCAGGAAGCTTGACTTCTGTTCCCATCTCTGAGAGAGTAGTTGGGACTTGTGGAGAAGCAGGAATTGAGGGAATAAAAGCTGGTATTAATTTCCTCTTCCTGTTTCAGAGATCAGAGGTGCTAGTCCATGTCCTTTTTCCCACAGTCAACTGGAAGTGCAGGAGTGTCCATTGCTTCCACATTCCCAAGCCCCCTTGGGATCAAGTGAGAGGCAAACTAAGCTTCCATTGAGGAAAAGGGGGGCACTCTTATCTAGGAGCGCCCCCCCCCCCAATTTAGACCTCCTGGTATCGTTGTTGTTGTTGCTAAAATTTCAGAGAGAGGAGCTCTGTGTTGGGAGTGGAGGTTTGAGGAAAGAGTGCCTTTAAGCATGTGCAGTATGCCTTCTCTCAAACCTTGGAGTGACTGCAGCCAATTCCGGGACATTTCGTGGGATCAGGAGCAAATGTGTCTGCCACAAAGACATATTTCAGCCAAGCTTACGACTCTGCACCCCTTACTTTAGAAATTAAGTATTGTGGAATGATGAGGGTGAGTAGGCAGGACAGAGCAGCTCCTCTTGCCTGCTCCACACCACAGGATGTTCCTTGAGAATCTGACCCTGGAATAAATCCTGGCCCAGGCCCAGGCTTCCGTGACTCACCATTCACGCTGCAGCTGGCTGCTCCGATTACCAACAACTCCCCCAGTTTAGATATGGCTGGAGCTGCTCCCAGATCGGGTGGTGGTGGGGGGAGCACTTGATATACACTGCCCCCTTCTTTTTCTCCCCACCTCCCTGCTCCCTCACCCATGGCCTCAACAAACAAGGCATGGAAACATTTCCTGTGGCGAACACTACAAAATGGGTGGAAAATCTGTGAGGTCTGGTGTGAGGAGGCTTCAGGGCTTGAGTCAAGCCAGGTATCGCCAGGGCTTGGATCCGGGAATTGGTCTCATGGAGAAGGCAGGGACTCTGAGCTTGCGCAGAGAGCGTCTTTTCCTCCACATTAAGATGGCTACATGATCTGAAATAGAAGGAAGAGGTTCCAAGTCAGAAAGTATCAGGTTTTTGGCAGGCCCGAGGCTTGGCATTTCTTGTTTTAGAAACTCCATTCTGGCGATGGGGTGTGTGCCTGTGTGTTTCTTCTGTCAACCCTAAATAGGGAAAGAAAAGAAACATTATCAATCAAATATTGCGTTTTTATGCCACCACCTTTCTGCCAAGGCAGCCAACATGGTCCGGCTGGATTGCAGTGAATTGCCAGTCAGCACTTCTCTCTACCTCTGTGGAGTTTAATGCATTAGAGTTTGGGCTATGAGAGAACATAAGGAGAGCCTTGCTGAATCAGGCCATAGGCCTCTCTAGTGCAGCCTTCTGCAAGAGAACACCAGCCCTCTCCCCTCACATGAGTTCCAGCAACTGGCAGGGAGAGGCATATTGCCTCTGGAGGTAATATAGTCACAGTGACTAGTAACTATTGATAACCTTATCCTCCAGGGATTTGTTTAATTCCTTTTAAAGCCACATCACCACAGCCTGTGAATTCTTTAGTTTGTTTGTGGTGTGAAGAAGTACTTCGTTTTGTCTGTCCTGAACCTCCAAACATTTGGCTTCCCTATATTATGAGAGAGGGAGGAAAAACTTCTCCATATCCACTTACTTCACACCATGCATACAGTGGTACCTCAGGTTAAGAACTTAATTCATTCTGGAGGTCCGTTCTTAACCTGAAGCACCACTTTAGCTAATGGGGCCTCCCGCTGCCGCCACGCCACCGGAGCACCATTTCTGTTCTCATCCTGAAGCAAAGTTCTTAACCCGAGGTACCATTTCTGGGTTAGCAGAGTCTGTAACCTGAAGCGTCTGTAACCTGAGGTAACACTGTAATTGTTCAACTCTATCACTCAGCTTTCCCCCCTCAACTAAATAGTCCCAAATCTTATAACATTGCCTCATAGGAGAGTTGCTCCAGCCACTTTATTCACTTTTGGCTGTTCTTTTCAGCTAGTATATTTTGGTTTTACTTCTCTCTGGTGAAGGAGCATTGAATTGGAATATCAGTTGGGGGCACAAACTCCCTTTGCATTTTGCCAGTGAGGAGCGGACTGTCTGAGCAGGATGAAAATTCCAGCTGGGCAAAGATCTGCTGATTGGAGCCAGGAGCACCGAATACTTTCTACCTCATACCACTCCTGTATGCTCTGTGTTAACTGATTCAGAATATAACACCCACTTAGTGCCATACCTGCTGCCACAAACATGGATTAGAATCCTTACTTTGCCCCTAAGCATTCAGTGAAAATCTGGGAGAATATCCAACCCTTTCACCAGTTCTTTAGCTGAAGGTGGTTGCAAGGTGGTAGATAACATGTTAACTAAACCTTAGTAGAGGCATAGCCAGGCTGTCACTATTTTCAGGTGAGATTAAATCGCATGCTACCCAAATTCATGTTGCACAAGTATATTTGGTTAGGAAGTCTAGCACAGCAAACCTGTTTCCTCCAAAGATCAGACTTTCTGTGATATGGAAAGTGATGGGAAAATGAAGTGGAAAATGTGATAACGCCTTCTTTGATGCAATGCCATTTAACTTTCCTGCGAACAAATCAGAATGAAAGCTCCTTAATTAGCCAAAGTTGTCTAATCTCACTTTTAAAAAATCAGGATGAAGGCTCAGTAAACAGGCCATCTAGAAGCAGCTTGATCTTTAGCATATGATGGCCAATTAATCTCATTATAGGCATTTGTATCTCTCTTTTCCCTTGAAACTGTTTGTCAGGTTCAGAATCAGCCAGGCGAACTGGCCTTACTCTGTCTCCTATCTCTACTCTGGTGGGTACCCTCCTGCCAAGCTTCCAGAATCTTCTACAATTCCTGTCCCAGACAGGAGTGGAGTTGGATGCTATTAGCAGTGTGGATGAAATGGAAGCAGCTCTGCTTATTACCCCACCATAGCTGCCAAGTTATCCCTTTTTTACAGGGATTTTCCCTTATGCTGAATAGGCTTCCTCGCGAGAAAAGGGAAAGCTTGGCAGCTATGTACCCCACATTCCATCCTTCCAAAACTATTGCTGTAAACAGTAAATAATTCAGGACGCTGGTCCCTTTATTTCATAGTATAAAGCAGGCTTCCTCAACCTCAGCCCTCCAGATGTTTTTGGTCTACATCTCCCATGATCCCTAGCTAGCAGGACCAGTGGTCAGGGATGATGGGAATTGTTGTCTCAAAACATCTGGAGGGCTGAGGTTGAGGAAGCCTGGTATAAAGGAATAGCCCAGCAAAGCTGCCATGTAATAAGGATTAATGCACAAGACCCCATTTTTCAACAGTCATTTATTTGGGTCATCATGCCGATTGTGTAGAAGGGCTTGTCTGATGAGTAGAAACCGCCATTTGGATTGCCACGGTGAACATGGAACTGCCATGTGATGAAGAAAGAACGTAGCTGTAGCAAGCAGACCAGCTGTGCAATATCAGTCCTAATAAATGAAATAGGATGACAGAAACGGTGTGTTTCATTGCAGTGAGGTAGGAATGACTTGTACCAAGTCAGACCATTGGTCTATCTAGCTCAGTATTGTCTAAACTGACTGACAGCTCTCTAGGGTTTCAGACGGGACAGTCTCAACCTAACCTGGAAATGCCAGGAATTGAACCTGGGAACTTTATCTACAAATACAAACCTCATTGGAGGTTTTTAAGCAGAGGTTGGATGGCCATCTGTCATAGATGCTTTAGTTGAGATTCATGTTTTGCAGGAGGGATTAGACTAGATGACCCTCAGGGTTCCCTTCCAACTCTACAATTTTATGATTCTCCCACTGATCCATAGCCCTTTCCCAAGCTATTTTGGTGAAGCTTTTGAGTTTTGCTGAGCTTTGTCTGGAAGAATAGAAAGGTGACCTCTGTGTGTGTGGTTACCTCTAGCATTACTTTTTCCTTCCCTGTATTCTGAAGAGGTGTCTAGAGATGGACGCAGATGAATAGGCTTTTTAAACCAGAAAATGATCTCTGAGGATGTGACTCAAGTTTGTGTCTGCCTGCCATCCTTTCAGATGGTTTGTGATACATAAGAACTGCCTTGCTCAATGAGCCTGCTCCAAAATTCATTAGGCAGACATGTTAGGCAGATACATAAATTCTAAAGCCCCTATGAGTTGCTTTCCTTATGCACATCTTGACCAGAATGTGAAATCTTGGTCTAACACATGGTTCTATAGAGAGAAAAAGGGGTTCTTGCTAAAGCAGATTCTTATAGCCATTTGAAGTTGAGAGTGCTTGAAGTTGCTCTACCTCAAGGAAACTTATCTGGTGACCTACTCTAAACCACGAGATTCAGTGTGTGCAACTTCTGGTCTTTAACAACCTGATAGGAGATGAGGTCTGTGGAGCATCCTTAGGACCTGGGAAGGAAGGGCTATTCTGACATGAAGGTAGAGTAGTCTAGTGGTGAAGGTCCAAACTAGAAATGATGTTAAATGTGTAGTTGCATTTAAAATACCTAGTTCTTCTTCATAGCCCATGCAGGTGGTGTTCTTTAGTTCTTTAACTAGTCTGATTACCTTAGAAAAGTCACACTTTGTCAGCCACTGCCTGCTAATCTGCAATGCGAATTGGTGCATGGTTTTTGACACTATATGCTAGTGCTGTATAAATACTAACTGTGGTTACAATAAAAAGCAGGAATGGCTTTGTTTGCTGGATTTCTTTTTGCCCAGTTACTTTTCAAGATACAGGAGTGGGGCCAGTAAAATCAGGTGACAATCCTATCAGTCTTTCCAGAGGGGCCACATATGACTATCCTGCTTTATTTCCCAGATGCCCAGGGATGATTCTGTACTGGACAGATGAGGTCACACTAGGCTTTGGTCATGGTAGAACCAATAATCTGCACTGTACGGTTAAGGTTTATGTTTCCCTGAGGTCAACATTCCCCTACATTGATGCCAATGCAGCACCTGCTGGTTGACACAACTGCAAAGCAGTGTTAAAGCTGGGAAAGAGGAGAAGGAGTCAATTATGGCAGGAAAACAGATATGGCTTGGAGAAGGAGGAGGAGGAGGGACTTAAAGTGCAACAACAAATTCTGCGGATGCATCTCAGACCCAGTTCTGATTTACAACTCCCTGAATCTTGTTGGCTTTGTTTGAGTTATCCAGGAACATATGTGCCGTGTTTCTCCAAAAATAAGACACCGTCTTATATTTATTTTTCCTCAAAAAACACACTATGGCTTATTTTCAGGGGGTGTCTTATTTTTTTTCTCCTCCTCCTGCCGGCAGCCGGCATTGCTGCTGCGCCTATCACTATGTCTTATTTTTGGGGTATGGCTTATATTCCTTGAATGCTTAAAAATCCTGCTATGGCTTATTTTATGGGTATGTCTTAAAATATGAGAAACAGGGTATTGCTTGTCTGCTGATTGAGACTTATTTGCGGGAGTGTATGTCCCAGCCCTGAGAAGGTCAAGACTGTTGAGGTTTTGAGTGGCCATATCAGAGTATTCTCTGCATGCGTTTGTTAAATTGTATTCTGCCGATTGGGCATTCCCCCCACCTGCAGGTGTGTTACCCAGAGTCCTTGTTCACATTACAAATACCTTTAATTCTGTTTGAACGTTAACAGAAATAGTACAAAAACGGCTCTGGGGTCTTGTAATGGTTAGAGTGTTGGAATGTAACCTAGGAAACCAGGGTTTGAATCTCTTCTCAGCCATGAAGCTCACTACAGCCTAACCTACTTCACAGGATTGTTGTGAGGATAAAATGGGGATGAGAACACTTTGGGAGCAAAGGTGGTATATAAATGTAATAAGCAAGCAAGCAAGTAAGTAGTTTTCCTGGCTGACCTGACCATAAACCAGAGAGAATTCATTACCTCAAACAATGTATTGTGGGCAGGGTGGGGAGCAAATTAAAGGGAAACTTGTGCCATTTTGGTGGCACCTACAGTATGGGAAAGAAGGAAGGAGCAGGATCATACAACTTTGTGAGAGGAGAATGAGCAGATGAAGAACCTACCCATTTGACACTGACATAAAAGCCCTATACATACACTATGCAGAAGAAGGAAAATCATTACCCCGCTTCTCTCTCCTCACATCTTTCTTCCCCCCTCAACCTCACAATGCCTATGCTGATACCAACGTCTCCCCCCAAATGTAACTGACCTATAGATAGGACTCTATGAACTGAAAACAGAGATGTTACATGCAGTGCTATTTTCCTAGAAAAAGAGGTGCCAGAATTCACTGAACGGCTCCCTTCTTCTTTTGTAATGGCAATGGCATTGGCACCCACCAGAGAGGTGCTGGAATGGAGTTACGCTAAATTCCAGCTGAAAAAAGCTCTGGTGATATGTACCTTTGTTATCCATAAAATCTTTCAATCAAAACAATTTAAAAAAATCTTTAGTGAGGGGACTGGGCCTGCTGCTTTCTCTTATACAATCATTAGGGATAAAGGGCACTTCCAGACTGTTGCTATTTTCAGGTGAGATTCAATTACATACTGGCAAATTCATGCTGCACAATTATAGTTCATTGGGAGTTCTTACACAATCTGCTTCAGCCCCCCCCCTATTTTGCAATAAGGAAAGTGATGGGGAAATGGACTGTATAATGTGGGATAACACTTGCTTTTGACACAACATCAAGCTTATCTGCATCAGAACAAAATGTGGGCCCAATGTCATCCCAGGCATTTCTTCTTTTAAATGCAAGGCTTTTCCTATTCTGACTTTACAATGATTCAGTAAAAACGTATTTAAAGTGTGGGAAGGTCTGGGGGGAAATTGAGATGGGAGGATATTGTGTGGGTGCCTCTTCATTAATGGGGAGACAGTTCAGTAAGAATAAACATCTTCCCAAAGTACTTACAGTCTGTGTACATGTATTTGAAATACATCACGCACATCAGATTGGAACTTACGACACTCTACCTACGAGTGTCATTCTGTTGCCTACTTATATGGGCCTTCTTTGCAGGAAATGAAGTGGCCCTCTAAGGGGATTTGAAGGGATTATTCACACAGTTTTCTTTTGTTTTCCTGCCTGGATCCAGCTGCACTCATGGGAAATGGGTTTTCTGACCTTGATCAGAATCTACGCTGCCTCAAACCTTCAAAAATGGGTTGAATGGGGCACAGGGATACAACTCCGCTTGTAGCAAACTATTCAGATACCATATTTGTGAGGAAATTGGTTTCATTCTGGCAAAACCTCTCTCTCACTCGCTCTCACACACTCCAGAGTAAAGTGGCTTAATGCAAGCATAACAATTGTGTAAATTATAACCTGTGGCCCCCAAGATGTTATGACTACCATAATTCCTGAGTATGCCCATTAGGGCAGGGGCTGATGGGGGAGCTGGAGTTGAACAAGAAGAAGATGATGATGAAGAAGATGATGATGATTAAATTAAATTTATATACAGTACTGCACTTCATCTGAGGATCACATGGCAGTTTACACTATTTAAAATGATAGGGTGGCTAAAGGATGTCAGAATATGTAATTGACATTACGCAGCCATGAGTCGGTTCTTTTACTCTTGCTTGGTTGCTTCTACCGAGAAACAATTATTATTGCCTCTCTAGTCCTATTAGTCATGGTGGAGAGCTGGCTTGCTTTTTCTTTTTAAAAGATGATGGACACCTGTGGGGTTTCATGGAACTGTGGGGCATTTGCATCTTATGCGTTCTGTGTCTTTAAAAAGCTTTCCTATTCACATTTGTGATCCTTGGTAGAGCAAGGGCACCTGGTGTGACTCTGAAGCTGACCTTTGTGCACTGCTAGTGGTAATACTCTGAAGGCACAGATCTCCACTGAAACTACAGTTCTCTTTACTCCTTGCTACAATAGTAAAAGGCTTGAAACTATTGTTCAATCCATGGTGGTGGTAATGCTGCTATTATTATCAACGGATTACAGAGTGCTTTGTATGTGCAAAGAATTTTGCAGTTTTCGTCTGTTTTGCCTTCCCAACATATTTGTGAGGTGAGTTGCAATTATTCCCAGATGGAAAAAACTGAGGTTTGGGGACAGGTGCGTCTTTGCCAAAGGCCGCTTAGCTAGTCTGTGACTGAACAGGGATTTGAGCTGGTGTCTTTAATCCCCTCCCTAGCCACTAGACCACATAGGTTTTTTGCCTACTACTCTGTGGCTGTGACTTTCAACCTTTCCATATGTCGGAGTGTCAGCATGGGGCCTTCTCTCAGTTCTTTTTTGATACTCTTGCCTGCTCTATCCGAAATTATAAATATTTGCTGTTTCCATCTTTCTCCTTCTCGCCACCTTATTTTCTCCCTTTTCTGCCCCTCTGCTGTTGTTTTTGTATCTGTGGCCAATGGCACATTGGTCAGGTCACAAAACTCCACAGCTGAAGATCAATGTCCTATGAGATCCCATAGATATAGAGGATATCTATTCTATTCTGAGTTTTCATCCCTCTCTGAGGAGAAAAAGAAAGTGCTACTGCTAATTATGCATTTTAATTCATTTAAATGCATGCAAATTTAAAATGACACACTGTTTTGCAAGGAGGCAGAGCTTGAAAAGAATGGTTAAAAAAATTCCTTGCTTGGTAACTCCCTAATTCTGTGGGTGGGTTGTCTGGTCTATGTAGTGCAATGGAGAAAGGATACATTATTCTGATTAAAAGACGGCTGACAATCTTATAGTGAAATTGTGGCATATATGGTGAAGACAGACACAATAGATAACAAAGACTTGTGAATTCCTCAGCTGTGGGGGCAAGTCCAGCTTCCACCTGGCTTTACAGTTTGAACTACTGTATAAAAGATATATATCAGCATAACAATTGCTGCTTCAGCCATGTATCTCTCCCCCCTTCCATTTATATGTTCATCTGTAATTTCATGCTTAAACTTCAAATTTCTGTAATAGTATTTAAACTGATATGTTAAAAACAATTGTTCTAAATTACTATAAACCAGGCATAGTGAACAGGGTGTGTTTTGTGATGTCATAGGTCCATCAGTACAATCCACAGCTGGCTTCTGCTGTAAAAACTTGCTCCCCTTGAGTTTAGAACTTAATGTGCTGAGTCTGCTTGCAAATTGGTTCCATTGCTGTGCAAACGTTACACCAAAGAACAGTTATTGTTTCACTTGCTGAAGGTGTGTCCAAAACAGCATAGTCTGCAGCAAAAACAGAAGGAAAAATGAAATGCAGGTGTAATCCACACCATACCTTTTGATCTGTTTGAATGCCACTTCTTCTTGTTGTTGTTCTTCTTCTTGTTGTTGTTGTTTACACAATTTTTTGTATAGTTGACCTGGGAAGAATGGTGACAGTGTTCTTTCCCCCTAGGTCATTTTCCATCCCTCTCTTTTGTGATC
The DNA here is from genome assembly GCF_965207765.1 of Zootoca vivipara. Taxonomy (NCBI): domain Eukaryota; kingdom Metazoa; phylum Chordata; class Lepidosauria; order Squamata; family Lacertidae; genus Zootoca; species Zootoca vivipara. The sequence continues at coordinate 2,863,152 of NC_142584.1, forward strand.
AGAGTGTTCCTCTATTTATTTATTTTTAAGAGATGATTGCACCCATTCAGTGCCAGATCCACTTTTTTGTGTGTGTTTGCTTTGGCAAGATGCTCTTCTGAGGCTCCTTTCCAACAGAGAGAGGATGTGTAGGAAATGTGGATTTGTACTGGTACACTGAGAGAACACCTCCACAACCGACTTAAAGAGATTTAAAAGAAATTCCCTAGGAAGTAAATTTGTGAGTGGGACTAGCAATCTAGGGGAAAAATAGGGGAAGTGAGCAACTGGCTTCGCAAATGGCCTGTCCACCACTCTTCCTTCTTCGTCCCCTGCTGCCCCCCCACAATTCTCTAGCAGATACACAATGCCATCCAACTATGTTTCCACTTTTCAGCCCTATCACAATTTTTAATCCCCATAGATTCTGACCCCAGTATGGATCCTGCCCTCCCTCTCTCACTGGGGGGGGGCATTATTCCACACTGGTTCTTCTTTGAAATCGAGCATGAGTCTTGTCCCCCCCCCTCTCACAGGGGGCACAATGTTCCATGCACTTTCCTCTTCTTCTTTACGTTCAATTGCATTGTCCAGGCCTGATGGTTGTTCGTCTTTCTTGTCAGCAATCTCTGTTAAAGTTAGTCCTTTTTCAGTTTCCACACAGTTCTGATTTATTTTTCCAATTGGTATTGAATTCTGGTGCACTTCGCATCTTAAATCCCAAAGTAATCTCAGGAGTTGCTCTTGAAAGTCTACGAAGTCAGATGATATTATGTCTACTGACATCTTGCTCATCTTAGGTTTCATGGGAACAGCACAGATTCCAATGCAGGAAATGGCGCAGTTCATATTTCCAATCTTCAAAAACAGAAATTATGTCTGAACTGGTTGCAAACTCGCATTTTTAATTCTTCTTCACACCTTAAAACTCTTATGTCCATTTATGAAAAGAGCATTATCAAACTTGTTTTTCACAGCCATATATTTTGCGCTCTCTTCAATGTTGATAGTTCCAGACCTCAAAGAGGTCACAAATTCCTTCCTATTGTGATGTCATAATGGCGGCTCACTGATCCCTCCAGGGACCCAACTCCAGCTTCCAGGGGGACTTTCCCCAGTCCAAAATAGAATTTTTTACAGGGATTTTACTGAGTTTAGCCCTTCTCCCCTTTACCCTGCCTCAGGGGGAAGGTTTTAAGTCCAATCTTTGGAAACTGAAAGGTTCCTGTCAATCTTTCCAGCTTCAGGCAAATTAACTGCGTCTCAGTTCTCTCAATGGGGGAGATTGACTTCCTTTTTTAATCTCTTCCCGTGGCCAATTCTTTCCAATTAATTCAAATTTTAAGAATCCTTTTATTTTACTCACGGTGTCCAATGTCCTCGAATCTCTTTGTATTAGGGAAAATCCACCACTGCCGGCTTGGAGCTTCGCTCTGTGAGAGTAGCGATTAACTCAAAAATGGCGCCCGCGACTCTACTCCGCTCGCTCTTGGGGCTCTTAAAAGAGCTTACCGGGGAGTGGCGGATTCGCTTCTGGGCGCTGCCGAGCTCTCAAGCCCCCAGAAAGCTCAATCTGGGGTTCTTTTGGGGGTCCACGTCGCTCTCGCAGCTCCCCCCTCCCTCACAGTGCCAGGAACCTCGGACCTCGAGGATTCCTCGCCAGTCAGCGCTGGCGGTAGACCGGAAGTCTTGTGACCTCTTCTCTCCTCACTGTCCTCTTTGCCCCATCCAATCTTCTATATATATAAAAATGTTCCCACTGTGTGTGCGGATGTCCCAGCCCTTCACCGTAACCGCTGAACCGAATTGCATCAAATTAGGACGAAGCGTACCTTGCCCATTAGGGAGGGATCTTGCATAATTCCCCCCCCCAAAAGCACACCTTTCATACCTAAAATAATGATTAAACACAAAAAGTGGCACCCAAATTATACATCACCAGCAGAAGCTCTGAAGACTCCAGCAGCATCCAATAGAAAGGCAGATCATGCGCTGTCACCAGCAAAAGCTCTGAAGGGAGCGCCAAATAATGACGTCATCAACCGAGCAACTGAAACCACCAAGGCGGCCATTACCAGACAACCCACAGAGTCAGGCCGGGGCCAAGGAATGGATATACAGGGCGGAGGCCTCAGCTCACATTTAAATACTAGCCCAAGCCAAGGCCGACAGACTAGACCTCGTCTCTACTTTAAAGCCTACAAACTAGGCCTCAGCTCTACTTTACAGCCCACAGATTGGCCTCAGCTCTAATTTACAGCCTACAGACTAGGCCTCGGCTCTACTTCACAGACTAGGCCTCGACTCTACTTTACAGCTTAAAGTCTAGGCCTCGGCTCCACTTTACAGACTAGGCCTCGGCTCTACAGCCCTTTAAATACTATCCCGAATGGAGCCCTGGGTGGGTGGTAGGGAGAAGAGGGGCCCAAATAGGTCATGGGCTGACGTAGGGTGGGGGGAGGGGGAACGGGATACCTCATGGGTTGCTACAGGATGGGAGTAAACACAGGGATGAGACACATCCACGGGGGAGGGGGGGAGGAAAAACACATAATCCTGGGGGAAACGGACACATCCTCCCCCTTTCCTGGGAAACATTGACCCTGAGCTTGGCTGTCCTTTTCTCGTGAGGAAGCCTATTCAGCATAAGGGAATTTCCCTTAACAAAAGGGAGAACTTGGCAGCTATGACACTGAGTCAGGCACAGCAACGCGTCATAGATCATCACCGGGTGGGGGCAGCCACAGGGATAACCCACAGCAAAGAGTGGGAGGGTCAACAAGTATGACATAGGAGTCTAGAGGGGGGTGGGGGAAGAATCTGCTTACCTCCAACTCCCTTGCTATACCTGAGTTTCTTTTCATTACTGGGGTATAAACAATTTTTTTCTGGCCATATTACCTTTGGAGCACAGTTTGGGGTGAGGCCTTGTCTTTGAGGTTCACACAGAATCATAGAATTGTAGAGTTATAAGGGACTATGAAGGCTAGTCCAGCATTGCTGCAGTTCAATTTTAATTGAAATTTGACGGAGATTATAAATGTTGTTTTTTATGGTTTTTGTATTTTTTTATTTATTTCATGAGCCACCCTGGGTTCTCTGGGAAGGGCAGAGATCCATCAGATTTCTTTAGGGGTTACTTGGATAGGAACAGGAGCAGGGACGTCTTTACCATTGAGGGTAGTGGTGCGGGGAACCTGGGCGCTAGGGTCTTGGGGGGGCGGCGCCAGAGAGTCCGGGGAGAATGCAGGGAGGTAATCAAAGCAGAGCAGGGGTTTGGTGCCTGCGCTGCGCGCCTCCAGCGGCAGGGTCATCCCTGTGGCGGGAAGGCTCCGGATGCTTTCCCGCAGTCCGGAGCTCTCCCCGCTGGCTCCGTGGTGGCGATCTAGCCACAAGGTTGGGATGGAGGAGGCGGTGGTGGTCGCCGATGCTGCTGCTGCCGTCTCCGTAAGACGGGGAGCAGGAGGCAAGCCTGGGGGCTGCTGCGGGTGCAAAGGGGTCCGTGGCTGCCTGCTCTGTGAGGCCGCTCCACCCCTGCAGGTACCACACATGGCATCGGAGGAGGAGGACTGATGGTGGGGGGAAGTGGGTGGGTATTCAGGGGCGAGGGAGAAGGTTTGGAGGAAGTGGGGAGGTGACATGGAAAGAGGAAGGAGGGGGAAGGAGCCTTTGGCCCTGGAACCTCTTCGGCCCAGGGGCGTGCAGAGTGCAGGTGCCCACCGCGCGGGCAGTGAGAAATTGCTGCAATAATAGTAGTGGGTGGGAGGAAAGGGGCCGGAGGAGCCACTCCGCTGCAAGGAAAGGTTTGGGGCTCTTTTGGTTTGGGGAAAAGGCGCAGGGAAAGTGACACGATCCCTTTTTCCTACTTCTCTCACCTAACACTCGAACTCGCAGACATCCCACAAAGCTGAATATTGGGAGATTCCAGACAGAGATAAGTGGAAAAGGCCTTCTTCACGCAGCACATTGCTAAGACTGTGGAACTCGCTTCCCGTTCATTAATGTCCATGAAATGAAATACTAAATGAGGATTCTTTCGAAGCGTTGATTCTGTCATGCAAAATAGATCTCTCGGCTTTGGAACACATTTTTACAAGGAAAGCCCTACTAGGTTTTCAGATACCTTTCAGTTGAATAACTTGTTAAAGAAACGCCCCAAGTAACTGATGTGGTAGTTTGAAAGTCTTGTTTATTCCACTATATTTTACTCCAAGAAGACCCATATATCCTAAATAAAACCTAATAGGGCAGATATGTATGTACAATTTTTAAAATGTGTTCCCAGTGAGATCCCGACTCTGGGAAACGGGGGGGGGGGCCTCCAGAGGGATGTTTGATCCACGGTGCTGGATAGGCTTAAGACGGCCCTGAACAGGAGTTTCTGGCGTGCAACTAGTTTGACTGTTGCCCATGATCATTCATCACTTCTCCTCTCAGAAATGGCCCATGTGCCTGAGGCAGACAATCCAAATTATTCCCCACCCAGTGGTAAAAAACAAACAAACAATTGACCATTTGCTTTTCTTTTATTGGTAGCTTAAAGTCTTCTGCCTGAGGCAAGTTGCCTCATTCTGTCTTATTTATATATGCTGTTTATATATTGACATTTCAGGCTGACCTCGCAAGGAATTGTACATAGAATCATAGGATTGTAGAGTTGGGAGGGATCTCGGCGGTCATCTAGTCCAACCAACTGCAATGCAGGAATCTCAGTGGAAGCATCCATGACAGATGGACATCCAGGCCTTGCTAAAAACCTCCAAGGAAGGAGAGTCCTCTGCCTTCCGGGGGAGTCTGTTCCCCTGTCAAACCGCTCTTATCATCAGAAAATAAAATTATTTACAGTGATGAGCATCAATTAAAAATATATACATACATTAAAACCAAAAAGGACTGCTTGCCTCAAATAAGCTGTATCTGCTTTTTCTTCCCTCGGGGCAAGATAATGGTATTTGAGGTAGGGTTGGCATTTCGACTTCAGCTCATGCTATTTTTATAATTGCTATTGTTTGTTTACTGGTTTTATATGCAATTCTCTACATGTTTATTAAGAAGTAAGACCCATTGAGTTCCATGGGACTTAGAGTGGCCATGCGTCCTACTTTTAAGGTGTCTTCTGTTTGAGGGCTGCCTGACCAGGTCTGTTTTACAGATAAAGAGCCATAAGAAAGGAGAGCAGGGGCCCTGAAGTTGCCCATCAACAGCACCACCTGGTCAGCAGACTCAGAAGCTGATCACCTGGTGTCTTCCTCACTATGGTGAGATGTTGTGAACTCTATTGAAATTTTAGCGATTATTTCAAAATTTGCATCTGTACATAGAAAGAACCATGTGCATTTTTTTTTTGTAAACTGATGTCCTCTTTTTTGTGATGCAAATTATTATTATTTTGGGGGGGGGGACTTCCTCTTGAAGGTATAGGGTGTATAGGGCTGCAGCCTTGGAGACTGAAGATCTCTCACTGTTCAGCCAGAGTTCTTGCACAGCATCTTAAGGTACAGGGAGGGAAAGCTTTGCAAAACCAACAAGGCTGTTCCCTCCTCCCCCTCCACACTGACCTTGTGAATCCCTCCCCTCCAATGGGCATGGCCAAGGAGGGGGTGGGGGCAGCTGCCCCCCATCAAGTAAATCAGTAAAAAATACTTAACTAACTGAGGACCCCCATAAAGCCTGCCCCTCCAAACATAAATCCTGGCTACACCCATGCCTCCCTGCTCCTTTCTGATATTGGGTGCACACATCTCTTTTCCATTTACAGGTAGGTAGCCGTGTTGGTCTGGTATAGTCGAAACAAAATTAAAAAATCCTTCCAGTAGCACCTGGAAGGAATTTTTTTAAAAATCTCTTTTCCATGTTCAGTAGCAGAAATAAAAGAAACAGGTGGGAACTCTGCAGGCAATTTCCCTACTGCCCTGGCAGCAGAAGCCTTGCAGCAAGACTGCCCCCCCACCCCTCCATTGTATAGTACTGGATCTGGATAAGGTTACTCCTGTCTTTAGAATGAAATACATTTCTTTCATGATCTGAGTAGTGGCAAGGAGATTAAAGAGCTTTAAGAATATACCATTCTGCACAATGTCTTCTTGAGTGAATGCTTTCAAGAGGTTGTAGGAAGGAGGAGGATGGAGCATACAGTGAGAGCTTGAGATAAAATAATTATTCTGGATTTCATTACTGGGGGGAAAGGGTGCAATCCACATGGCACTCCTTCTGTATGCCTATGCATTTTCGTGAGCGTCCACAGCCAAACTTCCCAGTGAATTGGGCCCTGCATTAAATTGCAAACCGGCATACTTTGGCAGGGGTATGGTTTAGAAAATACGAGTCTGCCTGCCATTAATGCTGCAGTTTCCCAGAGGCATAAAGTTGACATTTTGTGGTTTTTAAGAATTTTAAGATAAAATCTCTTAATCATAATGTTTTCAGCAGTCTGGGATTGATGATCTAAGAGCTGGCTGGATAGCTACATTCATGTTGCCAGATGCCCCTCATATTAGATTAATGCCTCTTATTCTTGAATACAGTGGTACCTCGGTTTTTGAACGTCCCTGTTGACTAACATTTCGGTTTTCGAACGCCGCAAACCCGGAAGTAAATGCTTCGGTTTTTGAACGCGCTTTGGAAGTCGAACCAGAAATGTGGCTTCTGTATTGAGTTTTCCGTATTAAGTTTTCCATTTTGAGGCTTCCGTACTGAGATTTCAGCTTTTAAACGTTTTGAAACTTGAGTGGTCTTCTTCCGGAACTGATTATGTTCGAAAACCGAGGTGCCACTGTATTATAATCCCCTGGAACCATTCACCATTCACCTAGTGCTAGGCTTACTGTTGTATCTTACAAGCTGGAATGGAGGAAAGTGTCCTGTGGAAAGGGGACACATTTCCCCTTGGAATCTCCTATCTCCATGCCTTAAACCTTTGCAGGTCAGGCAGTTCCCAGCTTGGAGATGCTTTGATAAGGCGGTGAAAGCACAAATTTGAATGGCTGAGGCTCATGAAGCTAATGTCAGAGCCATTGACCCATCTTGTCCAGCACTCTGTTCTCTCAGTGGCCAACCAGATGGCCGTGGGAAGCCCACAAGCAGAATCTGAGTACAACAGCACTCTTCCCACTTGTGATTCCTAGCAACACAGGTACTCAGAGGCTGTATAGAATCACAAAATTGTAGAGTTGGAAGGAAGCACATGGGCCATCTAGTCTAACCCCCTGCAATGCAGGATTATTATTTTTTGCCCAACATAGGGCTCAAACCCACAACCCTGAGATTAAGAGTCTCGTGCTGAGCATACTGCCTCCAACACTGGCTAGTAGCCACTGGTAGCTTTCTCTTCCACAAATTTGTCTAGAGGCAAAGGAACGTCTTCTGTAAAATGTAGCAAATGGATTTAATGGGTCCTGCATCCTGTTCCCACAGTGGCCAGCCTTTGGGAAACCTGGAACTGAGCAGGGCATGAGCCCAGTAGCCCTCTCCTGATGTTGTTCTCCACCACACTGCCTCCAATACTAGTCTACTACAGTGTTTCTCAACCAGTGTGCCTCCAGATGTTTTGGGACTACAACTCCCATCATTCCTGACCACTGGTCTTGCTAGCTAGGGATGATGGGAGTTGTAGTCCCAAAACATCTGGAGGCACACTGGTTGAGAAACACTGGTCTAGTACACAGCCATTGTGGCTAGTATCTGCAGACAGCTTCAGCCACCAATGAATTTGTCAAAGTTTCATGGAGGAGTCCATAAGTTATTTTGTCCTAGAAGACGCTCAGTCCTGCTTGGAAATCACACCCAATAAGTAAGAAGGCCCTGCTGTCCAATCCCAGTTATGGAGCAGGTGAAAGGAGAGACAGAAAGACCCTTTCCACATGCTTGCGAGTTTTTCTGTTCCATTATTTTTGTCTCACATGTTCTAGGGGCTGAGCCTTGATGCTGAAAAATGGGCTCTGGAGTGCTGCCATAGTCAGCTCTGGGCTCAGATTAAGCCCATCTCAGAACCCTCCCTGGGTGCAGTTTTTGATACTGACTGAAAATAGAAAGAATGGAAAAAATTCCCCACTGGGTGGTTGTACAGCCTGAGGGAACTGTTGTCTTTAGAAATCCCTGAAAAATTGGTGCTGAATAGAGGGAGAAAATGTGTTTTTAAAACAATAAGCCTTTGAGTTCTGAGGCTCTCCTTCCCCCCACGTGGCTCCACCCACCAGCACATCCTGAAAAACAGATGGTGGATGGCGCAGCCAGAGCTATGCAGGCCTTGCCAAGGAACGTGCCGTGCACATTCCTCCTCCGCCAATATTAGGCTGTTGCCCCATTGGCGCCCATGGAACTAGGGGGTGGAGGTGGGGAGGGAAAGCAGCAGAGGGACATTAGCTTGGTTAGCACGCAGCTAAGGGTGGCCTTCTTTTGTGGCACAAATCTTGTCTGAACGTGGCCAGAGTGTGTGATGATCCTGTGATACTTCTAGCTAGCGAGAATCAGATTGCAGGAAATGACGCATTTACAGACAACTTGTACAAACAGTTGTCACTTGTTGAGCTCAGCACCACCTTTACACACACTAGTCACATATTGTGCCCAAATATGTAGCAACTTATTCTTTTTTTGTCAAGTTTAGTGCTGGCATTAGACAGGGTAAGCCTGAGGTGGGGAGCTATTTAATGGTGAAAAGGCAGCTAATGTTGTATTATTTATTTTATCACAGTGCAGAGTGCCATTTGGACTTTCTGCCTCAGGCACCAAAATATCTTGGGCTGGTGCTGCTTAGTGAGCTTCTGGAGGACTGCCTTTGGCATGATGAGCTCCTGAAGTTCTGCAAGCCTAAATTACAGTTGCCCCAGGGTGTCTCAAGGTGCTACTGGTAGCTGTAAACAAGGCTCTCTTATAGTTGTGGACTGGACTCTCACAGGAATCTTAGGGACAGTGTCCTCCACTGCACCTGAGAGCAGCAGACATGGCTCTGGTCTCCAATGAAAGAGTACCGGTACTCTCAGGTGGCCTGAAGCATCTTCTACCTGAGATGGTCAGCTCTGTCTGCCTAATGGTAGGACTGGTCTTCCCATATCTTGTGGTCCCACACTGCCTAATCCACCCCGGCATCTGTAATTAAAAACAAAGAAAGAAAAAGCATAGGTGGTGCAGTGCAACTTTTGACCTGGTTCATATGTAATTCTGAGCTGAATTATGGTGTACTACCGTATTAGTGCAATAGTGTGCAGATACTCAAAGAGGAGATGGCAGCTAATTTACCCTTCCTCCAGTCTTTTTGTTGCTGTGCGTGTGGTTTTCAATCCCCAGCTCACAGTTTGTCCCTCAACCTGTACCTGTTTGCTTGCTTGCCTGCCCATCTGACTGGGTTACCCCAGCCACTCCAACAAATTAAAACACAATAGGACATCAAACATTAAAAACTTCCCTGAACGAAGGTTTGTTCTATGGCTTACTGCTCATGGTTTGTCTTGAAGAGACAAACTATGAGCCCCAATTCAGACAACACACTAAATCATGGCTTCACTCATAGCAGCAAGAGTACCAGAGGGAGGAGCAACATGGCAGCGATCTCACTGGGATCTCACTGGGAGTCTACACAGTTTAAACTAAGCCATGGTTGGACTGGGTGTTATTTGCAAACTGCGCCCATGTATAACATGTCGTTTGGCCCTTTGTTTGAGGGCTTTGTTTTCTATTGTGTTTTTACTATTTTTTGTTGGCAGCCGCCCAGAGTGGCTGGGGCAACCCAGTCAGATGGGCAGAATTGTTTGTTTGTTTGTTTGTTTGTTTGTACCTCCTCCAAAATACTGTATGTGCTTCACACCAACATGAGATGTGAATTAAGTTTAGCTGTGATAGATCCAATTTTGAGAAAGAAGTATTTAAACCTAGTGCTCTAGTTGAGAGTACAGAGAGTGGCTACACACACTCTTTCCAGGTGTCATTCTAGACTGCCGGCATGCTTGGGTCTTGTGTTAGCTAGTCTTTCTCAGGGGTCCCCAGACTTACCGGGCTTCGGGCCGGTGCCCGCCGCACCGACCGCGCGGCGGAGAATAGGGGAGTGCGCGCGCAGCGGGCCGGAGGGCGGGGGAGTGCGCGCCCGTGCGCGTGCGCACACGCACACGGCCGGGGAAAAATCGTCGAAAATCACTTGTGCACATGCGTATGGGCCTCCCCCGCCCCGGAAGTGCATCGGAAATGACCTCTTCTGGGTTGGGAGAGGCCCATACGCATGCGCACAAAGGATTTTCGGCGATTTTTTGCCAATTTTGAAGATTGCCGCCGCGCCACGCGCCGTAAGAGCGGGCGGCGGCAGCGGGCGGCGGGGGTCGTCGCGGGCCGGATTGGGAGGCTAATTGGGCTGCATCCGGCCCAGGGGCCGTAGTCTGGGGACCCCTGGTCTTTCTGATACTTTCTTTAAAGAGCCTGGAACTAGAGATTGTATGCTTGTAATAAACAAACAGGATGAGGCAGGGCTTTACTAGAGTCTCATTCTTACTCTGGTGGTTGGTCTGTTTCTGGGCTGACCCAGATTGTAGATGGGGAGTCTTGGGTGACTGAATGCTCTTGCAGACAAAATAATTTTCTCCACATAGATTTTTTTTTAAAAAATAATTATCTCCACATAGAAATTTAGGGTGTTGGAGTGGTGTTGGTGGTGGAGACTAGCTTTCTATGTGGTGGGATTTTTTAATATGGAGGAGTATTCAATCAATATGACCTCTCATCTGCAGTCTGAAGCAGTTTAGCCCAGATGCAGGTTCACCACCTGTGTGGGCAGTTGGCCTAAGACTTTGGGAGAATGAGGTCGCAGGCTGCAGAGAAGGCATTGTTTGCTGCACTTTGCAGGTGCTAATTGGTTATTTCTAAGCCTAGCAATTGGTCCTAGCAATGTCATAGACATGTGTACTGTGGCCAGTTGCCATAGCAACATCCCTCACACTGACATGTCAGTTTCCAAGGTGGGGTCAGGTGCCTGTGGCTTGACACATCTCGGGTTCCTGATGCAGGTAGTTATTTCAGAAGAAGGTGTCATCCCGCTGCATTGCATTATTGCCTTCTGCTGGATGCTTGCTAGGCTGTTCCTGCAGAGTTCCTCTGGGGGAGCATGGCTGCCCCTTTGCTCACCTTTGCCTGCATCGCTTTGCTTATGTGGACATCTTTCAGCACATGCCCACCTGCGTGCATTCATGATCTTTCTAGGCATATGGGGCCACTTCACAAGACCATACAGAAAATGGGCTAAAGGCAAACTTCTGCTGTTGACGTTAAGCAGATCATCTGTCCCTCTAAAGTTAGTTAGATGGGACACTGACTTGGACCCACACCTGAGCCGCTATTACATATGATAAGAGGATTAGTTTGCATCTTCCTGTTGATCATTTCATGACTGCAACATCAAGGGGTTGATTTGCATGTGCAAACAGGCAATCTCAGACCCATTAGAACATTACTGGCAACTTTCATGAAAGTCCATTCACAAATTCGGTATGGTTAAGTGAGAGAGTCTCTGAGTAGGACTAGGGAGACCCAGGTTCAGATCTTTCCCTGGCCATGCAGCCCACTGGGTGATCTCCTCTCTCAGCCTGACCTATCTCAGCAGGGTTGTTGTGAGGCTAAAATGGGAGGAAGAGAAGTGGATACAGAAGTACTATATGCACTCTTGGTGGCAGGATGGGATCAAAATGTCATAAATGGATTACGCTGCCAGTCATCAGTGCCTGGGGTGTGTGTGTGTGTGTGTGTGTGTGTGTGTGTGTACGTGCGTGCATGCATGCAACGCTCATTTTTCTTAAATCTGATGACTGGTAGCTGAATGTGGGAAATGATTATGTATAAAAGCCTTGCATTGTGAGATGATGTCAAGTGAAATGAAAGTTTCACCTGCGGATAGTGTCTCTGGGATGGTCCCATTCACAAGTAGTTCCAAATAATTACTAAATCGTACCCCAAGCATATAATAATGAAGGGTAGAGAAATACCAAGTGGGGCACATGCATATGTGAAGTAGGCACAGCCCCTTTGGAGGAAGAGCAAAGTGTCTGCATGATGTTAAACAGTAAGTGGGTATCTTGAGATGTGAGCTGCTTGAACCTGCTGTCATAGATCTGTATGCCTGTGTTGTTTCTCCAGCTTACACCACCATTTTCTAATAGAACAGCTTTCCTCACACCAAATCTTTAAGGCCATTTGCTATGTTTATCACAGCTTTCAAGGGAACATAACCCTGCAATTTCCAGCTTTTCATTCTAAATGTTGAGATTGGGCATTACCATTTTCTAACAGTGCTGGAGTGACACTAATATACTGTATGCTTTTGACCACTTCCAAACTGTGTTGACGTTGTTCCAACTGAGTTTGCCAAGGAGATGGATGCAGAGCTGACCTTGTAGCCTGATCAGGCATCATGTGTATAAGAACCCAAAAGGCCATGCCCCATAACAGTGCAGGTGTGGAGCTTAGCAAAGTTTAGCGATGTTCAGTTCTGACAAGGGGAGTGCAAGGTGATGTCTTCTTAATAAAGTGTTAATGGCTCTGAAGGAGGTAATCTTAGCTGCTGAAGGAGCCATGTGGGGTTTTGCCCTGTGAATAGCAGTGAATTGAGAGAAGCAGAAACCACCCACCTCCTTCCCATGGCTTCTTTAACCATATTGTGCATTCCAATACGTCTCTGTTCTACAAAGTGGAGATATTCATTTTAGCAGGGTGGAGGGTGGGAACCATCAAAAGTGATGTAATTCTGTTCACTTCTGTACTCACTTTGAATTCTCACACTGATTGGGCAGAGGCTGTAAGCTCCAGCAGCTATCTGAAAACGCAGAGCAGGTCTCACAGGCCAGGGCTACGATCTGGAGAGGCTCACAGTACAGCAGTCTTGGGGGTATGTGTGTGTATTGGATTGTTTGCTTGTTTTTGTTGTAGTTTTTATCATGTATTTTGTGCTTTTATATTGTATTTATTTGTTGTGAACTGCTCTGAGATCTGTAGCTGAAGGGCAGTATGCATATTTAATAAACAATAATTTTCTGAAGCTAAGGGGGTCTGGGTCTGATCAGTACCTTGATTTAGACTGCCTGGGAATCCCAGGCAGGTCAGGAAATAAAAGTACTGTAATAGCAAAGGTCTTCTACAGGCTTGCTGTCTGAGATCCATTTTACTAGAAATATCAGGGGCCTGAATCTGGGAGTTTCTGCCTGCAAATAATGTGTTTTCATCCCTGAGCTATGGCCTGCTCCTTCTAACGCCTTGGATCTCAGGTGGAGCACTTCAGGTCAATGAGGTCCTCCAAGCCTCTCCAATGCAGCCTCTCCCAGGCCACACTTGCCCCTGGTCCTTCTGTAGACCCTCTTCAGTTGCTTTTGCATGTCCAGAATTGTCAGGATGCTGTCAGCGGCTCCTGGCTGGTTGCCCAGGAAAGTATAAGACAAGAAAATGTTTCTTACATGTTTTTTATTTCAGTCTTTACAGAGAGAGGCTATAGAACCCAGCCTCTTGGTTAATGGCATTGTCCCGAGTGAATGAGGTGTCTTCATTCGTCGTCATCATCACCTCCCCTATGGGTGCTCCTATGTGCCCTCTGTCTTTGAGCTCTTTGCTCTCCTACTTTTAAGGCTCACCGGGTTCTGGGAGATGGAGGGTCTGGAATGCTTTCAATGATATGTCAGCCAGGTGTTGCTCCGGCTCTCCCATGGTTTCCCAGCTTTTCCCCTCATCTGCCTCTGAGCTGTGACCTCCCTCAAACCACTGTCTATCCTTTCTTCCTCCTCCTCCATGGAAGGCTCAGGATGGGGAGGCCACCTCCACCATTCCTCCTCCGCCCAGTCCCTGACAGAATGTGCCATTGAACTGTAATGACAACCAGGCTTGCCTGGTTGGAGTGAGATGGGTGGATATGGAGTGTAGCTTACTGTGCAAAGTTAAGAGTTGCATGTGCCATTGAGAGGATGCCTGTGAGGGCTGCAAAGTGTTCCGTGCCCTGCCTTGTGCATGCATTTGGGAGGAAGGGTTTCCAGACCAAAGGGTGTGCCTTCGTCTGGGAAGCCTCGAGACCAGCCTCCTTCCCCTTTCCAGATTTGTGTGTGCTTTGAGTACGTTACAAAATCCGTCCATGTACTCACTGGTTGTGCCTGTCCTCTTCCTGCAGATCCTTACTCCATCGCAGGCAGCGATGGCAGCCTCTCTGCCTCCGTGGCTTCCATCCAGCCACAGGCATCCAGCAGCTCAGCTCCCAGCTCCCCCGCCTCCCGCCACTCGGTCAGCACCCTCAAGAAATGGCTGACCAACCCCGTGCGCAAGCTAAGTGCTGGCGGGCTACCTCGGGGCGAACGCCCACTCAGGAAACAAGATGGCCGGGCTCGGCGGCATGGGCGTCAGGAAGATCGTAAGAGCATCGACTTGGGCCTTCTGGGGCAAACAGAGGGGCCCTTTGCTGTCCCGCCGCAGGAGTCGGTAGGCACGGTGAGAGCAGAAAAATGCAGAGCTAGAAGCTATCTTGTTTCCCTTCTGGACTAGCTACCCACAAGCCCCCTGCAGATGAGTTTTGGTAACTGAGACAGAAACATGCCAGAAGCAGGGGGGCTAACATCCTACATAAGTATGCCCATAGAGCAGTGTCCATCAGCTTCCACCAAACTAGACATGCTATCTGATGGGAGTGGCAGGCAAAAACATCTGGAGGGTGTTCCGAGTTGGCAGAGGCTGTCACAAAGCAAACAGAGCACCTCTCTGTGGTGCAGTGGGTCAGTGTCTCTGGCCATTAACCAGAAGGGTTTGAGCCCACCCAGCGCTGTGGGCAGGTTTCCTGCATTGCAGGGGGTTGGACCAGATGACCTTTGTGCTCCCTTCCAGCTCTACAATTCTATGATATCATAGGACAAGTAAGTCAAGTCACGTGATGTAAGAGAAGACCACCACCATAATCTGCCCAAGGGAGCAGGGGGGAGGAAAATTGCAAGGCCAAATGTGGTCATTGGGGAAATCCTGAACATGAGCAGAACTCATTGACAACACCCATCACTGAATTGTCCGAAGGAATATGTAAAATGACCTCTGCGCCATCCAGCATTCTTGCTTCATTGCAGCTTTTCTTTATGTCCGCAATATATTGTGTATGTGTGTGTGAAGGAGAGGGTGTGGGTTTCTCCTTTCTCATCCCAGCTGGTAACTACTGAAGCACCAGAGCTATTGCACTTTCCCCTGCATGAATCTCCCCTGGTTACTAATTCTCCCCTGCAACTTCACCCCTCTCCTGCAGAGAGGTCACTGAATTTCATTTTAATATGGAACCAGGCTGGGGAATGTGAAGGTCTGTTCTGTAAAGCTTGGTTGGCACTGTGTACCTAGCAGCAGCACTTAGCTCTGGCACTGCAAATTGGGTTGTCAACTTGGTGTCCCCCAGATAATGGGAGTTGTAGTGCACAACATCTGGATGGCACCACGTTGACTAGCCCTGCTGTAGACGCAGTTGTAGGGGGAACAGGAGGGGAAGCCAAAGGTCCATAGTACCTATTAGACCTTTTGCTGTTTGTGGGCTGAAAAAACAATCTCTCTTCCTCTCCCCCATTTTATAATTTGCTTGTCTCTGTACTGTGATAGACGATGTGGGTGTCCTCTGACATACTGTATCTTCATAGCTGCCAAGTCCGGATCGTAAAGATCCGGGATCCGCAGCGCGCGCATGACCGGAAGTTGCGTGACGCAACTTCTGGTGGTGCTTCGCCCTTCTATGGGCACCAGAAAATGGCGGCGCCAGCGCCGGAAGTCGCTTCCGCGCATGACCGGAAACACGTAAAAGCGACTTCCGGCGCCGGCGCCGCCATTTTCTGATGCCCATAGAAGGGCAAACCGCAACCGGAAGTCGCGTCACACAACTTCTGGTCATGCGCGGAAGCGACTTCCGGCGCCGGCGCAGCCATTTTCTGGTGCCCATAGAAGGGCAAAGCGGCACCAGAAAAATGGCCGCCAGGAAGAAGCAAATTAAAGGGACAATGCCGGGATTTTCCGCCAAACGGGAGACCGCCGGGAAACGGTAAGAAAAAAGGGGTTTTCCCGGCGGATACGGGATACTTGGCAGCTATGTGTATCTTTGAAGCACATCCTTTCTCCAAAAGAATTCTGGGCAATGTAGTTTGCCTCTTGCAGAGTTGCCGTTCCCAGCAAGAACAACCTACAGTTTTGAGGGAAAGAACGTGCTCCAAATATAAAGGTTTTGTGTGTGTCGCAGCCACAGCCTGATTTCTTTCCTCATCTGGCACCAGATGAGGAAAAAACAAAAAATGCTTCTGGGCCCACCTGAAAGTGCTTTCTAGTGATATCCTCATATAAACAACAAAATACAGTGGTCCCTCGACTTACGAAGTACTTGAAATTCCGTGTTACGAATGAAAAAAAATGGCCGCATGCTTACATTTTTTTCGACATCCGAAAGGAAAACCGTTGCGGTTTAGATGGGGTTTACTCGACTTACGAATTTTTTCGTTTCCGATGCATTCCTATGGGGAAACCGCTTTTTTAACTTACAAACTTTTCAACCTACGAATGTGCATTCGGAACAGATTAAATTCGTAAGTCGAGGGACCACTGTAAAGTTAATCCAAAGGATTGCCTTTTCTAATACGAGACTACCTTTCTAAGGCGATCTTAAACGGAAGTTATCTTGTGCGTAGCAACGGTCCCTGAAATATTTGGTTGGAAGCAAAGTGAGGGCCTTTCTGGTAGCTGCACCCAAACTTTGGTAACTCCTAAGGGAAGCCTTCCTGAACACCTTATTTTGTCCCCCCCCCCAGTGTAAATTCCATTTATAACCCTTTTTGTTAAGGGTTTTGTTTATTTTGTTGGAAGCTGGTTGTTTTTATCAGGTTCCTTTGGATGACATTTAGAAATCTCTGCTGCTGCTGGGTTTTTTTGGGGGGGGGGGTTAGTTTTTTAAGGTGTTGGTTTTTTCTTTCATTGTTTTACCTGATAGTTATTGGACTCTTTTTGAGTAAAGTGAGGATATAAATCAGAACACCCATACGCAAACCCTAAACACCCTATTTTTTCAGTTTTTGACATAAATTTTCTAAGTTTACATGACTAGTGTCTGTTCCATTTCCTTGTTACCACCACCCCATTGAGCCTTTTTGCTTTAAAACCAAACACCATCAAGATACTTAAAATCCCAAATAATGAAAAGAGAATAGATGGTGCATAATTAAGCAGTTGCACTTGATTTACATAATTCTGATTGAAGGATTTAAGTATCCCAGTGGGAAATTTTGGATTTTTAAAGAGTACTGGAGGAGGCAGAATAAACAGTTCTGATTACTCTTAAAGGCTAATATTACTTTACAGTGGTACCTCTACTTATGAATAACTCTACTTACGAATGTTTCTACTTATGAATGGAGCTCCGTCCGCCATCTTGGATGCGGTTTAGATAGGATTTTTTCTACTTACGAATTTTTAGATAGGATTTTTTCTACTTACGAATTTTTCCTCCCAATGCATTCCTATGGGATTCGACTTACAATTTTTTTCGACTTACAAATGTGTGTTCGGAACGCATTAAATTCGTAAGTAGAGGTACCACTGTATTCTTGCTGCCTTAGGGTCAAACTACATGAGGGGAGGGTTTAACCCCTCCCATGCCTCTCCCAGGACATTTTGCCCCTCTGCAGGGCTTACTTCAAGCTGTCAAACCCAGCGGGGGGTGGAATAAATAAAAAATGGTCAGGGAGGGGTTAATTGGTGGGTAGGGGAAAACATGCCTTGCCCACCCACCAGCTGTCCCCTGCAGATTTCCCTACCCATGTATATAGGCAAAGGAAAAAACATAATAATAATAATAATAATAATAATAATAATAATAATAATTTATTTATACCCTGCCCATCTGGCTGGGTTTCCCCACCCACTCTGGGCAGCTTCCAACAAAATATTAAATACCATAGTCTGTCAAACATTAAAAGCTTCCCTAAACAGGGCTGCCTTCAGATGTCTTCTAAAAGTCTGGTAGTTGTTTTTCTCTTTGACCTCTGGTGGGAGTGTGTTCCACAGGGCGGGTGCCACCACCGAGAAGGCCCTCTGCCTGGTTCCCTGTAACTTGGCTTCTCGCAGTGAGGGAACCGCCAGAAGGCCCTTGGCACTGGACCTCAGTGTCCGGGCAGAACGATGGGGGTGGAGACACTCCTTCAGGTATACTGGGCCAAGGCCATTTAGGGCTGTAAAGGTCAGCACCAACACTTTGAATTGTGCCCAGAAAGGTAAAGGTAAAGGGACCCCTGACCATTAGGTCTAGTCGTGACCGACTGGGGTTGCGGCGCTCATCTTGCGTTATTGGCCGAGGGAGCCGGCGTACAGCTTCCGGGTCATGTGGCCAGCATAACAAAGCCGCTTCTGGCAAACCAGAGCAGCACATGGAAACGCTGTTTACCTTCCCGCTTGGAGAGGTACTGTCAGGGGGACTCCCTACAGGGACCCTCCCCCAGTCATCCTGACCAGCACTTCGCCCAGTGACAGCACAAGCAGCGAGTCAGGAGGAGGGAATGAGGAATGGAGCGGAGTGGAGAGGGGGCTCCAAAACGTATCAAAGCCTCAACATTGACCAAGCTGGCCAGAAGAGGAAGGGCAGCACAGGATAGTGTCGGAGCCTCAGCAACGCTCCAGCCAAGGGACGGGAGAAGGAACGCAGCCCCTTCTGGCACCCACATTGGGTCATGCACCCAGACGTAGGGCAAGGGGGTGGCGTTTTGGGGTTCCCAGACTATTATGCTGGCGCAAAAGCAGACAAGCGCCATTGCCGGGTTCTGAATCAGACTAGGCAGTCATGTTTTCTGATGTCTCTGCACTGTAAAAAGTATGCACAATAAAGCTCTTAAAGACAGAGCAGACTGGAGCGTCTTGCTGCAACAATCCCCTGACAGGTACCTACAGTATTTATCTACATGCACTTTGACGTGCTTTCGAACTGCTAGGTTGGCAGGAGCTGGGCCCGAGCAACGGGAGCTCACCCCATCGCAGGGATTCAAACCGCCGACCTTCTGATCAGCAAGCCCTAGGCTCAGTGGTTTAACCCACAGCGCCACCTGCGTCCCAGAAATGTACTGGGAGCCAATGTAGGTCTCGGCGGCTGCTCCCAGTCACCAGTCTAGCTGCCGCATTCTGGATTAGTTGTAATTTCCAGGTCACCTTCAAAGATAGCCCCACATAGAGCACATTGTGGTAGTCCAAGTGGGAGATAACTAGAGCATGCACCACTCTGGTGAGACAGTCCACGGGCAGATAGGGTCTCAGCCTGCGTACCCGAAGAAGCTGGTAGACAGCTGCCCTGGACACAGAATTGACCTGCGCCTCCATCGACAGCTGCACAATTAGGAGCCTTGTGCACTGGCCTTCAGAAGGTGAGGGGCTGTTCGAATTTTGCTATACAGTGGTACCTCTGGTTAAGAACTTAATTCGTTCTGGAGGTCTGTTCTTAACGTGAAACTGTTCTTAACCTGAGGTACCACTTTCGCTAATGGGGCCTCACACCGCAGCGGCACCATTTCTGTTCTCATCCTGAAGTAAAGTTCTTAACCCGAGGTACTATTTCTGGGTTAGCAGAGTCTGTAACCTGAAGCGTCTGTAACCTGAAGCGTCTGTAACCTGAAGCGTCTGTAACCCAAGGTACCACTGTACACATTTGTGGAAAGGTGCTAACAGTGGGAACTCTGGTTTGATCTGTAAGTAGTACGGACTGGCAAATGCTTACAGTAGTGGCTGGTCCAGTAGAGCCGGGCAGGCACTGCTGCACCAACCTCACTTTGCTCTTACCACTTGTCTGCCTTTTTACTTATTCCAAAGAGCGGCACTGGCTGTTGGCTTCATCCTCCTTAGGGCTCATCCAGACTTCCTTTCCTGCTAGGCTTCTAGGTCTGACCTTCAAAGCTCCACATCCCAGCAGTTTTTGTTGTTGTCACCATCCTGGTGCTTTCCCCGGGAAAGTCCTTGTTTTACCACTGAATCAGAGCAAACAACAATCATAGTTTGCTCTGATTTAGTGGTAAAATGCAGGTTTTCTCCGGGAAAGATCAGGGTGAAAAAAGAGGGGCTGCTCAGAAATGGATATTTAAAGCACAGGCCTGTGCCTGGATAGTGTGGCACAAAAGAAAGCACCACACCTCCGCTTGGCCCTTGCCTAGAGCAGGTCCAAGGGGTTTTCCACTTGACCCACACTTTCTAGGAACAGGTCTGAGCGGCTGCCCCCCCCCAAACAGCAGGACCTAAGGAACCATGGATAAGCCCCTGGTCTCAGTATTGGGTCGTGCACAACTGAGCAAGAGAGAAGGATGGGGAGAAAATGAGAATTACGTAGTTAGCTCTGCCTGTCATTGACTCTGGCACCTCCTACTGTTAGCTTCCATGCCTTCTGCCCTAACACTACGAACAGGGTATTTGGATGGCAGGTTCTAGTAATGCAGTTCTCATAGGATGACTGATGATTTGGACAGGGATTGTGGGGGGGGGGAGAGAGAATTCCCTGTGGCCCCTGGAAGGCTGAGCTGGGCTGCCACCCTTGTCTAACATTCTTCTCTTGCATTACAGGATAGCACTGCTCATCTCCCAGACGTTTCCCTGTTCTCCAGCCAGCTAGAAGGGGATGGCTCAGGAAAACACACCCAGGTGAGCTGGAGGGTGAGGGATGGGAGCAAAGTAGGAAGCAACGTTGTCTTGCACCAGGTTGAGGAGGCAACAATCCTCCCTCTTCTCCATGGGACCCCAGAGAGGCCTACAGTAGCTATGTGTCCTGCTTTACAGAGAACAGCTCTCTATTTTGAAGGTGGGGGAGCAGTCCTATGTTTGAAAGTGTTCTCTTTCTGAGGGCTTCCCAGTCCATGTCTAATTGAAGGGCAAAAGACCATAAAAGGGGATAAAGCAGAGGCCTTGAAGTTGCCCATCAAATGTTATCAGCTCCTGGTCAGCAGACACTACCAGCGATTTTCCTCTTGCCCCACTTCTTTCCCAGGCAAATGCCAGTCCAGAGAAATCCCAAATTGCTGTTTGCTGTGATTGAATGCTAAAGAGTGGTTTTTTGGGGGGTGGCGGGAGCAGCAAACGTGGAAGTGTGGAGAGGGGCACACAAGTCACTTTATGTCTTCCCCACCATGGTGAGATGGACTGTATTTCCACAAACAATTTCATGCAAATTGGTGTCCTTTTTTGTGATGCAAATCTTTTGGGGGCTGGGTTGTGTGTGTGCAACACATAGCTGGCCATCCTAGAACATGCCAGTCAAAGCACCAGATTGTTTTAATGCTAGCAAAAATAGCAAGATGGAAAATGCTGCAGATTTCAACACAAACGGATTAAAAATAAAAACAACTGTGGAATGTGGTACAGTTAATGAAAATGACTTTTTTGAGTATGACTCGGAAAAGAGGATGAAATCAAGTAACTATGAAAACAAATGGCATGTGCTGATAAATTTTTGGAATTGATTGGAGGATTATGAAGACACATTGCTTGGTTCTTCACGGTTCTGTAAATGAATGCATTTGAATGGTTTGTTTCTTTCCAATGTAGAGGCAGTATATAGGGCTACATAGCTGGTGTGTGTGTGTGTGTGTGTGTGTGTGTGTGTGTGTGTGTGTGTGTGTGCATTTTGAATAAAACAAACCAATGAGAATATGTTTAGGTGAATGTTATTTGACTTGCTGTTTATTTGAAATGCTTTCCTCCAAAACTAGTTTTCAGCTCTATTTCAGGCACTTAATCAGTCAATCATTTCCAAAAACAGGATATCTGCTCCAAATTGGAGAAGTGTTCCAGGATCTATGATCAACATTCTTTCCTTCCCCCGATCTTTCAGAGCATCATGTGTTGTGAGTGAGCTTAGGGGAAATAGAAGATCCTGCTACACCTTCTTGGCCCACGCAATATATTTTGAGTCTCATCCTGGGTCCCCAGTGCCCCTTTCGCCAGTTAATCCACCCAATGTGAAATGTTCTAAGATGTTATAGGCTCTTCTCCCCCCCTTCTCTCATGGCAGGACCCTGACTCTTCTCTGCTCCTTAGTGACCCTCCAAACCCTGAGCCCACTTCAGACCCTCCTGTGCCACCCCCAGCCTCTGAGGAACAGGAAGAGGAGGAGAGGCTCAGTGCCTTAGAAAAGAGTATGTAAGTGATTTCTCTTGTGCACCAGCTTCCAGGCAGCAGTGGGAAGGGCAGGGGGAGGTGAAGCTGGGGAGAGCAGATGCACAGACCTGGTGGGTACCAAAACCCACCCACAAACACAGACACTATTTCACAAGTTTAGCAGATTCAGGGCCCTGGCGCCAAGTGTGTTGAACACACGCCCCATAAAAGGTAGGCAGCTGTATGCCTCATTTTCTCACTGCACACATTCTGTGTTTGTGGAGTGGCCCCTGGCTGTCTGCATATTCAAGCCTAAAGATCTATTGAGTATGACGGGTGAACAATGGCCGCATAATGTTGTCCTGGTGGTATGCCTGCTCCCTCTGTAACGTTGAGCAGCTTGCTGGCAGGGGCCTTCCTGTGGGTTAGGCATGGGCCTGTGCTGAGGAGCCTGGCAGCATGCCTGTGGCACTGAAAAGGGAGATTGGAGGGGGAAATAGAAGGGAAGGGGGTCACACAGTGAGGTTCCTTCCCCTCAGACATTGCTACTTCCTCTCGCCTGCAGGTTTGTTCTCAGGGAGTTGATTGAGACGGAGAAGATGTACGTGGAAGACCTGGGCCAGATTGTGGAGGTGCCAACATCCACTCCATTTTAGGCACTGATTCCCCTCTGTCCACCAATGGGGCCGTCTCCAGATTTTTGTGGGACATTGGGCAAGAACCTGCCTGTCTTCCAGTGAGAGAGCACACTGCTTGCTGCTCACCTCTGTGTTTCTTGATCCGACCTCCCCGTTGTTGTCCTAAGAACCTAGGAAGGAAAGGTGGATTAAGGATCAGGATCAATCCCAAGAGCCCACAGTGGGCTTTCTATGGATCCAAGCCCCCTGGGCTGCTGGCTCTTGCCACATCCCACCAGTCTGTTCCATATGCTGGTATTTTAGTAGTTCTATGCCCCACCCTTTCTGAAAGAAATAAGAGCCCCAGTGGCCACTGGGGGAACTCACTGTGTTTCCACCCTTGCCCATACAGTGTTCCTTCTGGTATCCAAACCCACTGGTATCTTCTGTGAACAGAAATCACCCTGCTTTTCACACACTGCTGCCCAAATGACTTTTGCCTGGCAGCAACATTGACCACTGACATTAATGTTAGGCAGAGTTTAATCTGAAAAAAGTATTTGGACCCAGTAAGTATCTTAGGCTTCTTGCTCTTCCTTTTTTTGTTTTAAAAACAAGGGAAGATCAATGTGACATTTAACTAAGTTTCCGTCAGTGTATACTAAGGGGACCTAACTAAGGGCTCACCCACACTCAAGTTTGTCCCATGATTTCTAGTCACATATTGTAGAAATTATTTCCATAACTTGATTTTACATGGATAAATAGTCCCCCTTATTTGAGCTGAACTTGCTGTCAATCAATAACAATGACGGAAGATTTTAAAAAATTGAAAGATGTTCCAGTAGCACCTTAAAGACCAACTAAGTATAAGCTTTCTAGGTATGAACTTTCGTGTGTATACACACTTCTTCAAATACTCTGAGCAGAGGTCACTACAACCTTATAACTGTTGATGACTGTTAATGATGGCAGTTGGTTCCACAGAGAAAGGCAAGGGATTTTTAAAGGGATAGATGACCAAAATTAGCTTTAGCATGTATAATGGGACATGAATCCAATATCTCTATTCAGACCAGGTCTCTCCATAGTTTTTAGTTTGGTAATGAGTTGTAATTCAGCAACTTCTCTTTCAAGTGTATATCTAAAATTCTTTTGGAATAAGACAGCTACTTTAAGATCTTGTATAGAATGTCCTGGGAGACTGAAGTGCTCTCCTATTGGTTTCCCTGTTTTATGATTCCTGATGGCAGAAAAAACAGAAAAACAAAAAAAACTCTCTAATCTTTACAACTACTGAAAAAACTGGGAGGGGGGACACTCTCTAATCTTTACAATCTGAGACCAGGAATCATAAAAGTTTGACTCATTCTGTGTAGCTAGACACACAAGAGGAAGCTACCAGCAGGTTGGAAGAACTGCAGGCTTTGCAAGAAGTTAAAAAAAATATTCAGGGAGAAAAAACTTGGAGAGGGGGGTTGTCCAAAAAAAAAAAAAAGCTCAGTGAGGACTGGGCATGCTCTTTGGGCATTGAGTATTGACTGGCTGACAGTTGGTGTAAGATGGCAAACTGATGGGGGAAAGGGAATGGAATAGAAGTGGGCCTGGCTGGCAGGCAGGCACCCTGAACATCCCATTGCCCATCCCACTTGAGTTCAAATACTGAACTAGCTCTTTCATTGCTTCTACTAACTAAACTAGTCAGCTTTCTGTTCTGACTTCAAGATCTATTTGCTGGGTGGCCTCAATCAATTTAGACTTCATTTCTGTATGGGTTGTAGGTTTTTCATAATTTTTTAGCTCCTTAAATTGCATTTTCGTTTGTTGCCGAGATTCTTTCAGAACTTTCCAAAATTGCTTTGGATTTCACTATCCTTAACAATTCTCCACCTTGGTCACTTAACTCTTTACCCCCCCCCCCCCCGGTGCCACAGAAGTTTAGAAAAAGACAGCAGCTCTGGTTCTTATACGGATCTTTTGGAGGCTCCTCTGTAGAAGGGTCCATCTATCTTGACTGCTAAATATCCTTAAAAGCCTTTGGTGAAAGTATTTGCCCAATCTCTTTCTGAAAAGCCAAAGATACAAATCTCCACTGGCCTACCTGTAGCCTATATACAGAGAATGAGAGAGATGTTTGCTGATGATTCCAAAGAATTCCAAAAGATTGGTGAGACAAAACCTCCCTTTGCAAAAGCCTTGTTTATACTTCATTTCCTAAATTTTTATTTACTCATTCATTTTAAAAACTGGATGAGGAGAGAAGCAGGGAAACCTCTCGAAGTAAGAGTGTGAGAATCCTTAATGTGCTTTTGGGGTGGGATGGGAGAGGGGAGGTTGTCCTCAGTCCAGGCTTAAGATCAGTTGGGGGTCTGGGGTCCAAGGGCAGGAGCCTGGTGTTCTGGAGGGGGCTGTGAATGCTCTGAGGATTAATGGTGGGGAAAACATCCTTAGCATTGGTCTTATGTTCACAAAGTTGTGTGAACAGGGTTCCTCTCATGCAACAGAACCTCCTTTTCTCTTCCCACATGCCTCCAAAATCTGGTTCGAAAGATCCTCAAACCCTCTGGAGCAGATTTTGAAGGGGCTGCAGGGAAAGGGAGGGGGAAGTTGCATTGTCCAAGTGGAAGTCTTGTTATGCAAGCAGAAAGGTAGCAAAGGTAACCCTCTGTATTTAACTGTTTTAGCCTTAATGATGCTTTCCAGCAGTGTACCTGGGACAGGGCTGCCATTTCCCGAATCTTCCCTTCCTCCCTAGTTCCTTTTTAAAAGACTAGAAAGATATTGACTGCCTTCCAAGTCTTCTCTGTAAGGAGGCTAATATAATAGTTCAGCAGTTCTTCATTTGTTCTTTAAGAACTATTGGGTGAATGCCACCTGGCCGGAAAACCTTGTTCCTTCTTAATGTTTTTACTTGGTTGTAAGACAGACTGATTCAGCCTTGAGTACCCTTCCAGCATGTTTTGAAGACTGAAGCAAACAATTCCTTCTGTTTCTCTGCAATTTCTCTGTCTTCCAAAAAGGTCTTGTTTTGCTTCCTTGCCATATAAAGGTCCCCCTGCCTCTTTCTGGTTTTCTGCTTCTAGCATCTTTAAAGAAATAATGTATTGATATCTCCAGCAGTTTGTGCTTGATGTTCCTTTTGTATCTTGTATCTGTGTCTTGGTTTGCTCATTTGTGCTCCTCCTTCATTTGGGCAACTGTTCCTCCTTTAACGAAAATAGTTTTGCCTTTTATAGTCTCTTTGGCTTTGCTGTTTGACTGTGTTGGATTACTGTTGAGCTTGTTTGTGCTTTTTTGCTCATCCGTGGTACATATTTTATTTGAGCCTTTATTGTTACATATTTAATATGACTTGCTATGTCAACCTTATTTTTCCATTTTGAGCATGCCTCTTACTCAAAATCAGGCCACCAGCCATTTCAACCATTTCTGCCACCTAGCTTCTCCTGGTTAAGCCATCCCAAATTATGCAGAAACTCAAGATTCCCCACCCCAACCCTATAACCCAAAACAGTGGGCGGGGCGGGCGGGGAGGAACCAATGCCAGTCAGTGTGAAATGGGGAGAATAACCACTGCACTCTAGTACATTGATTTAAATTAAAATAATTTGTTGCAGGCTCATTCTAATTCAATTGCCAAAATAAATGCAATGTGCCAACCACAATGTCCGCAAGACAGAAAAATTCAATGCCCTGTGCTCACCAATTTGTTCTCAAGCTAGGAAAATCAGGGTCCAACCTGCCAGCCTAGGAAATAAATGCAACCATGGTCACCTGGAGCAAAATTACTGCTTTAACTGAAAAGTGAAGAAATACTGGCTGCCCATTGGTCGGTAGAAGGAGATGGGGGAAAGGTAGCAGGACAGCACTGCTTCCCTGGCTTGTCAATCATCCCAGCATTTTTCTTTCTTTCTAGAGTTGGCCAAAATATTGGAAGGCAGGAGCAGATTTGCTTTTTACTGACCACGTCAGTAGAATTCTGCCTCCACTCTTTCCCCTATATCTCCATAAATGAAAGGGCTGGAGACTTTTTTTTAAAGGGGGGGGGAGATGCTGAAAATTCAGGGAAGAGCCCTTGGGTAGGGCTCATCCACACAGGAGCATAATGTTGCTAAGGACCTGAGATACTGGGTTTCAGAACAAATGATGTAAGCTGAGCAACTTTAAATTGGATTTCCGTAATACATATTGGGTGCCGATTTGGGGTTTAATTGCATCTAATGCAATGGCCCTCTTTTCAGCTCTGCAAGGCAGTGGTTTTTCAAGTGTTCAGCTTTTTTGTGGCCAAACACCTGATGGGGTTGCAGAAGAGTTGGGAGGGTGTGTTCTAGGCTAGGCTCTCTGTGCAGAGCTGCTCCATCGCCCTTCCTTGTGGACTGGATGCACCAAAAGTCTTCTGCAGCTGTTCAGGTCAGGGGGGAAATCTGGTTAATGGCAAGCTGTCTGTTGGGGAAGCTTGTCTGCCATTGCTGTGATGTTCCTCGTGGAATCCCTGATCAGCTTCTGAAGAATGCCAGGGTTCCCCTGAGCACAGTTGGAAAGCCATTGCTTCCTCTGCAATTGCCAGGCCACAGCGCTTTACACCAGGGTCCTGTCAATCTTCTGCACTCTTCTGGGCACTAACTTAGCCCAGACACATTAACCTTAATGCCACCACCCTAGCTCTGCCTCCATGGCCTTAAAGAGGAGGCAGGCAACCTTCTCTAGCCTGCTCTTCTGACTTCTGCAGGGCTACATGGTGACCATGAATGCCCGTGGTATCCCAGAGGACATGAAGGGCAAGGACAAGATAATCTTTGGGAACATCCACCAGATCTATGACTGGCACAAAGAGTAAGTAAGCACCTATTCCTGGGTGCAGGTCATGCATTGGCTATGGAAACCTCACAATGGGGCCCGAACGTGATGTGGCAAGGGACGCCTTTTGTTGACGGCTGGTAGTGACTCCTCTTGGATTACCTGGCCCAGGTGCTTGTGGCCAGTGTGGAACAGACAAGATGAGGGGGAGCAGCAGTGGTCCACCATCATTGGGAATTGGTGGGTGGCTGCTCTCCTCCTGTACCCAACCACCCACTGTCCAATCCTGAAAGAGGTCAAAGTAGGTTTGAGCCCTCCATGGGAAACATTTGAAGTAGAGTCCATGGGATGCAGTGCAAGAGGAGGAATGGCTGGGAAGCAAGATATCTTGTCCTGCAGATCTCACACTCTTTCTGTTCCCTCTTATCCCTGATCCCAGTTATTTACTCAAGCAGCTGGAGAAGTGTCTGGAGGACCCTGATCTTCTGGCTGAACTGTTCATAAAGCACGTGAGTCCCTGGCATTGCTAAATAAGAACAGAAGAGCTGTCAAGCTGAGCCACAATGGGTGGTGGATAAATGAACAGGGCTCCGTGATATTCTAGGCACAGGAGGTGACAGTGGTATCAATCCTCTGTTGTTCATCCCAAATGCATGTTTCCTTTGAACACAGGGGCTTTTCATTGAGCTAGAAGTACTGTAAGCTGTTTGCAGACTTCTGCTTTTACCTCTAGGATTGTTTGTGATACAAACCCAGATTCCAAATGAAATGATATAACTACAAAAGTAATGAAGGGGAGGTTTGTTGTGAAGGGAAAAGCAGCTTACCTTTTTGTTAATTAGGTGATTGCTAATTGGCCCAAAACATGTCAAGAAAATTGTGCAGTTTACTAGGCTGGAGCATAAGGTCAAGGCTCTGATGGAAAAAATCTATACTTTTTTTCTTGAATGAGATAGAGAGGAAGGATGTACACTGGGTTTTTTTAAAAAAAGTTTTAAAAATATCATCATCAACAATCCTGACATGGAGGAACATTGTTGTATGAGAACAGATAGGCTTGTACTATTATTATTTGTAAAGTGCTACATGGTGAATAATTTCAGGTTCCAGGAGGCCCCCCTAACTATTCTGTCCTTGATTTTATATTGTGTTTATTAGTGGTCTGCCTAGAAATGAGATGCTCCCATTGCCATCTCCTGCATTTTCTGGCTCTATTTTGTCAAACTTTGATGAAGTGATCTATGAAAGTTTATTAAGCCATATTTGTTAGCCTGTTAAGGTGCCCTAAGAGTCTTCATTGGTTCTGAGGCAACAGATTTAACAGGGCTGCCTCCTCTGGAATTTATTCATATGTCAGAATAAATATTGTTGTTGGAAGGTTGCTTTAAAAAGACAACCTGTTTAAGAGATGACTTCACACATCTAACAAAATAGACTCTAGCCATGGAAAGCTTTTCCCAAAATAATTTTGCAGTACTATCCTTACAGCAGAATCCTTCAACACAGCTACCAGTTTCAGTGTGTTCCTTGGAGCTTGACTGCCCTAGTAAGTATTCTTAGGATCGCAGCCTTGGTAGCCTTGAAGATACTGCAGGGCTCTGCATTAATTCTTGTAAATAAGTCATAGTCATGCATATCCAGATAAATAGATATGAAGTGTGCCTATTTTGTACTTGGAGTACCTGTATCCTGTGGTAAGATGAAGCACTCATCAGAGCTGAGCAGGGATTTGAACCTGCCTCTTTGACATACCTTCCCTAGAATCAAGTCGCAGTGCCGGCAAGAATACACACTTTAGATTTTGCCCCAAGTATTCTGCTGAATTGTTCCCCTGTTGTTTTTCAGGAGCGCCGTTTGCACATGTACGTTGTTTACTGTCAGAACAAACCCAAATCTGAGCATATTGTGTCCGAGTTCATTGACAACTACTTTGAGGTAAGGGGCCAGGTGATTTGCTGCAGCCTTGTTGTCTCTGCCGCCTCACTCCCTGAAGCTTCTGCCAATGGCTTGTCTTGTCCTTGACTGCATATATGCAATACCTTCAGAGTGCGTTTGAAGGACATTCTTACCCTTCAAAGAATTCTGGGAGCTATAATTTATCGCTCACAGTGTTGTAGTTCCTGGCAAACCACAGCACCCAGAATTCTTTGAAGGGGGAAATGTGCTTTGAACATTCTTTGAAGGTATAGTCTCACTCCTGCTAGAATCCTCCTGCCTCCTTTTTTTCCTTCACTGCCCCCTGCCCCCCCCCCAGGGCTCATTCATTCAAAGCTGTACTCCAAACACGAGTAAAGATGCAAAATTGCCTTTTCTCTATTGGATTATTGGGCCAATATTGGCTCTTCTTTTTGGCAACAGGTGTCTCTCAGAGGGTCAGATAGAGGTCTTTCTGAATCTTGCTACTTGAGATCATTTATATTATTATTATATTACATTTATATACCAGGCAGGGATGAAACTGTCAGCGTACAAGCAGTCACGTAGGAAGGGGGGTGCAGTGGGTGCGGACTGCTCTGTGTGTCATCACTGAAGGGGGGGTGACAAAATGGCAAAAATACATGTTTTTGAAAAATACCTTTAAAGCACATTTTCCCCCTAAAAGAATTATGGGCACTGCAGTTTACCCCTTTCAGAGTTATATAATAATCTTTATTGCGTTCCAACGACCCATAGATATAGAATGAAATACAGACTCATATAGACAACCCCCCAGGGAAGGGAGACCGAAGTGTTATTTGTCATGGGTATGTTGATCTTTGATTCATATGACTACTGATATAAACTTTGCCATGGCCACTGTGATATCGTTGGACTTTTCCAGAAGATATTTGATATAGTAGGCTTCGGATTGACCCGGCCGATTTGCCAATAGTGGTTTAATCAATAGTTCCCTCGCTTGGTCATATTGTCCGCAATGCAATAAAATATGCCTCATGCAGTCGACATCCTGAGAGCACACACAGATCCTATTTTGATAAGGGATACCTCTCAGCCTGCCATTTAACACTTCTGATGGAAATACATTTAATCTGGCTTTGGTGAAAAGGTATGTTGGTACAGACAAATTTCTAAGATATGCAGGTGTCTGAAAATCGAACCCATAGTGGATTCCTACTGCTAATGGGCCACAGATAACATGAGATTGAGATCACTATGTTATATGTCCCTTTCAGTGTTACAATTCCCAGAAAACTTTATCAGACTGCAGTGCCCAGAATCCCGTGAAGGGGTGTGCGTGCTTTAAATATACCTTAAAGTTACAGTGTGTACACAGCCTGGTGAGACTTGACGCATAGGATAAAGGGAAGGGATCTGAGGTCTTTCTGGGAAGATGAGTGGGGTGCTTTGGGAGAAACAGGAAGATTTGGAGGTGTCCTGATAGAGTGAGCAGGAATTTAATAGGCATGATTGATCTCCCATGCACAGATCCACAGGGTCCGATCTGCTGCTTTGTTCTCTCCTTTCCAGGAACTGAAGCAGGAACTGGGGCACCGCTTGCAGCTCAATGACTTGCTCATCAAACCCGTACAGCGGATCATGAAATACCAGCTGCTGCTCAAGGTGCTAACGTGGGAGGTGGAGTGTTGCTTTCCAAATCTAAGGCGTGTGTGTGTGTAGGGGGTGAGACCAACAAGTTCCTGACCTGTAGCTAAGCAGAGACAGCAGCCAATGTGTCTTCTGCTGGGTATGATATCTATAGTAGTCTTTGGCAGTGGGGACAAGTGCAGAACAGTGGTCTGTTTAATAATAATACCTTTATTGTCAATGTACAACCTGTGTACAATGAAATTAGCTGAGCCTCCCTCCCCTTCCACACTCAGTCTCATTGCACTCTGTGTGCTTGTCGCAGAACATACCAACCCCGAAAGTCAGTTGGACTATATTATTTTCCATTTTAAGGGAGAGATCCTGCAGGCTGAAGTCACCTGCAGGACAGCAAACCATCCCAATGTCACAAAAGGAGTAGCTGGGGTCTCTGTTGGCTGCCTAGCACCACCTAATGGGTAATGGATGTATTTACCTCCAG
This sequence comes from Zootoca vivipara, assembly GCF_965207765.1. NCBI lineage: Eukaryota > Metazoa > Chordata > Lepidosauria > Squamata > Lacertidae > Zootoca > Zootoca vivipara. The sequence goes on from NC_142584.1 coordinate 2,894,643, forward strand.
AGCTGGAACCAGGGTTAGGGCAGCTTCCAGTTTACATGGTAGTTGTCATATGAAGGCACTTGGTGGCTACAGTTCCTTGCAGAGTCCCACTTGCTCCCCATTTCCCCAAGCAATGAAAGGTTTGAAAGATAGCACTGCTAGGTTTAGTTCCCCTTGGAAGAAGAGAGCTCTTGAGACTTCAGGTTGTACCCAAAGTTGTCCATGCACAAGTGGAACAGACTCCTGCTTGCTTCACCTTACTCTGCTCCTTCCATGCATCCCCCCACACCCCCAAAATATGTTCTGGAAGATTGGGGGACAGATTTAGGGGGAATTGGGGGGGCTGTAGTGGGGGAGGAGGAGGATAAGGTGAAGTCCTGATGTGCAAGCAGAAGTCAGCTTATGCATAATACCTGCTTTATTTACAAATATGCAAGGAGGGCATCAGTGAAGGCAGGTGTGTTCCTATAAGCAGACAGCACAGTCTGAATCATCTATATATATAAAAATGTAAACTGGCCATGTGGGTGGGTCTCCACTTTTCTCTGAAACCACTTGACCAATTGCATTCAAATTTGGACACAACGTCTCAAGCGAATATGCGAGTGACCATATACAGTTCACGTAGACAGATTTCACACCTGGGCCAGGTAAAACCTCAAAAACCCCGTGTTCCGGAACTCACAACTCAGACGAAAGTGCATGCTGGGAAATAGACGCCAGAAGCTGCGTCTCCAAGGCCAGGGCAAGATCGTGACGTCACCTACCAACATTCTATAACTGCCACAAAAGCCATTCCTCCACAAAGCCCAACGCCAGTATCCTGCCCCTAGCCCCCCACATCCAACCGTCACAGACAGAGTGTGCCACGCTGACAACACGCCGAAAACCACCCCATGCCCCGCCGTTGCCTCCCCCCCCCAATGCCGAATACCTGACATACAGGCTGGGATACGCTGACACTGGCACTGGGGGAATCGCAGGGATGAGCCAGGGGGGTGGGCAGGGGGTGGGGGGAATCACAGGGGTGAGCCGAAGGGTGGGGGGAGGAGAGGTGCAGGGAGGGGACTGGGACCAGTCACAGGGATGTGCCGGAGGAGAGGGGAGGGGGAGTGATGGCTTATGGGTCGGGACAGGGTGGGGACAGTCAGAGGGATAAACTGGGGTGGGGGGGTGGGGGAGGCAGAATAGGTCATGGGTTGGGACAGTGTGGGGGGAGTCACAGGGATGAGCCATCAAGGTTGGTGGCCAACACTGCCACTTGGAGTTGGTTGCATGGCTTGGCTCCAGTGAAATCCCACTCACTCATCAAGGACTCCTACCAGTAAAGAATGCACTTGTTCATTTCCTCTTTTCCCTCCCAGGATTTCCTGAAATACTATGGCAAAGCTGGCAAGGACACAGAACAGCTGGAGGTAGGACTAGGAGGCACTTGTAGCTGTTGCTCCCCAGTCCCACCCTTATGTATGGACTGGATGTCATTACACTGCTGCTTGCAAACCAGGATCTGCAGAACTGTCCCACGAGGGTTACCACATGGTATGGGCATCTTTTCATTCTGGGTGTGCCTTGAGAGAGGGAGGAGAGGCTTCATTATGTTCCCGAGGCTGCACTCATAGCAGACAGGGGTCTTGAATCCATATCTCATAAGAGTGTTTACATGGAACTATGGCCCATCAGTCTAAATGGGGCAGGTTGTCCAGTGTTGTTTCACCTGCCCTGCATCTCCTGGGTTTGATGATGCTGGTGCTGCTCACCATGGGGGCGGGCACAGCCAGCCAGCCACCATGCCATTCTGGTCCACCGCTTTTGCCCGACTGCTTTCCTTTGCCTTTCAGAGAGCTGTGGAGGTGATGTGTTTTGTTCCTAAGCGCTGCAATGACATGATGAATGTGGGGCGTCTTCAGGGCTTTGAGGTAGGCCCTGGGAATCAATGGCTGGCTTGGAGATTCTACAGATCCCGTGGGAGCTAGGCTCTTAGCCCTGATTTTCCCAACTCTACTGCAGAAGGCACCTTCATTTTTTGCATTGGGGCCTTGAAATACATTTTTTGCATTGGGGCATTGAACCCAGGCCTTGGGCTGGTTAATATTCTATGGCCTTTTAAATGTGGGAGAGGGGGTTATTGTTTTATTTTTGTTTTAACTATTTTGTGCTTCTATCCTGTATTTTAATGTTGTGAACCGCCCTGAGATCTTCAGATAAAAGGCAGTATTATAATAATAATAATAATAATAATAATAATAATAATAATAATAATAATAGGCATTTTAAAATGAGGGTCCTCCACCTCTGTTCTGTGTATGTTGATCTGGGAATCGTGAGCTTAAAATAATAGGAATATGTGGGTAGAAAAAAGGTAAAGGTAAAGGGACCCCTGACCATTACGTCCAGTCGTGACCGACTCTGGGGTTGTGCGCTCATCTCGCATTATTGGCCGAGGGAGCCGGCGTATAGCTTCCAGGTCATGTGGCCAGCATGACAAAGCCGCTTCTGGCAAACCAGAGCAGCACATGGAAACGCCGTTTACCTTCCCGCTGTAGCGGTTCCTATTTATCTACTTGCATTTTGACGTGCTTTCGAACTGCTAGGTTGGCAGGAGCTGGGACCAAGCAACGGGAGCTCACCCCATCACAGGGATTTGAACTGCTGACCTTCTGATCAGCAAGCCCTAGGCTCAGTGGTTTAACCCACAGAGCCACCTGGGTCCCTTCATGTGGGTAGAAAAGGGAGAGGTAATTAAAAGAATTAGGTCTCAGGACCCTAGCACATCAGGGCGTGTTGAATTTTTCAGCTTTCAAATTCCAAAAATGAGGGGTACTGAAAAGTTGGAAACATGACTTGGAAATTCAAAAGATATTTTGGTTAAATTAATATAGTTTTGTTTAGTAATGAAAATGTGTGTAAAATTGCATAGAAATTATTAAAAACGATTGCCAAGTACTTGCATTTGTTTGTTTGTTTGTTAATTATTAAGCATTACATGACATTTTTGAAGGTAAAATAAAAAATTATTTGGCTTTCCGAAAACAGTGTACAGTAGACGTTTCAAGCCAAATGTTGCCCAGTCACAAAAATTATAGCAGATTTGAATTCCTCACACCCAGAAACATATTTTTAAGGCCCCTCACTGAAGCAATTTGCCCTAATCCACACCCCTTGTCCCACTGCTTTGTCCTGAGGAAAACTGCTCTTTTGTTGTTTTCTTTGGATTGCTGTTTGCCCTGATTTGAAGCTAAAGAGCGGCTTTCCCTGGGAAAGGAGTGGGGCAAGGGGGAAACCACTTGGCCCCCTCCTTTCTCGGCACGGCAGAAGCAGAAGTGTGGGCGAGCCCTCAGACATGTTGTGAAATATCATGTGGCACAGCCCTTCCTGGGAATGCACTGCTTGAAATGCAAGTGCACATTTCAGTGCTGCCTCAGATCTAAAAGAACCCAAACCTAAGCTTCTCCTTGGCAGGTTAGTTTTCTACAGGCAGGCAGTTTTTGAGATGGGTCAGAATTCAAAGGTGCAGTCCGTCATCTGCAAGTGGTAATTCTGAGTCTTCTGCTCTAAGAACAGGGCAGTTTTGTGCCTTCTCCCCAGCTGAGTAACCAGGATCCGCCCTCTCTTCTCCAGGGGAAACTGACTGCGCAGGGGAAGCTGCTGCAGCAGAACACCTTCTGGGTGACGGAGCAGGCAGGCGGGATCCTGGCCCGGGGCCGTGAGCGGCGCATCTTTCTCTTTGAGCAGATTGTCATCCTGAGTGAGACCCTGGAGCGGCGGCGCGGTCCATATGCCGCTCCAACATATGCCTTCAAGAGCAGCATCAAGGTATTACAGAGCTAATAGCAGAGAACTCAGGCAAGCCTGTATTCCCCTACCTATGGCTCTTTACCCCATGTTTCTGCGGTTGCGCTGTGCATCTGCAGAATGTAATCATGAGCACTGAATTTGGCATCCTGAGCGTCTATGCATGTGTTTAAATTTTATATGGCTAGAAATTGTGAGTGAAATTCAACGTGGTGGGCTATTGCAAACGTTCCGTCTGTGTAAGTATTTCAGCTTGTGAGACAGAACAACCCCCTTTTCTACCCCAATGCACGGTTACGGGGATTCTTCTGACTCCCCTCCTCAGAGCCAATTTTGGGGTGCGTGCAAGGGGAGGGAGGAGGCCCATTGCAAAAGGGCTTCCACTGATGGGCTCAGTAGCTGAATCCTACCTTATATAAATTTATAGCCTTATGGCTGTGAAGATAGGATCGAAAGTGTGGGGGTATTGCTTGGCGTAATCTCGGGAGCAGAGAGCAGGGGACTATAGTGCGAAGCAAGCAAATATGGAAATTAGCTGGCTTTCCATTCTTTGCTCAGGTTTCAGAATGTAGCTTTTCTTGGCACAAGAATATAGGCTGGCTTGGTGTGCAGAACTTGGTTATATCCAGAGAACCACATAATTTCTAGGACTTCATGAATGTGCAGATGTGCCCAAATCTGTTTACTAAATTAATTAATTAATACAGGCTCTTCCTTTTGCTTGACTGCACAGGCCCTCCCTGTTTGTCTGTTTTATTGCTAATATCTTCTTCTTTTCTTGCTTTTGAATGGTCATTACCTACCCACTATCCATCTCACTGCCAGGTCAGCTGTTTGGGCCTGGAGCCCTGCGTGGATAATGATCCCTGCAAATTTGCACTGATCTCTCGCGGCGCAGAACGGGGCACCATCCGTTACGTACTGCAGGCAGCAACGTCAGAGATTGCCCAGGCCTGGGTGGCTGACATCAGCCTCATCTTGGAGACGCAACGTGACTTCCTCAATGGTAGGGGGTTCAAAGAGATGGTCTGTTCCTAACTCGGGCACCCACTACCCTTTAAACAACAACCAGCCTTCTTCAAGGAGTGATGCCTCAATATTTCTTCATTTTCCTCACTCCTGGTCTGGATGGAATATGAAAGCTAAAATATTTCTACAATGCTTTGCAGAAGTATGGGAAACTTCAGCTCACTTCTAGATCAGGGGTCCCCGAGGCTCTTTTATGCAGCCCCCGGCTGCCGACTTCCGACCTGGAAAAGCAACAGAAATAGCTTGTGCACATGCACAAGCATCATTTCCGGTGTACTTCCAGGTTGGAGAAGGCTTCTGCACATGCGCACAAGCTATTTCCGGCACTTTCTAGGTCGGGAGTGTGTCAGAAATAGCGTTTGCGCATGCGCGCACACAGCTGCATGCTCTGCGCCCCCGCGCGCGCTCCCCCACCCTCTGGCCCACCACGCAATCAGCGCAGCAGGCATCCGGCCCGAAGCCAGGTAAGTTTGGGGACCCCTGTTCTAGATGGTGGAGCGGGGGTGGGGAATAGACAATTTTCAAAGAATAATGTGAATTAGAGGCTACTGCCTTTCAGTGAGTTTAAATACAGTTTGGCTCTTTCTGAGTGAAAGAAATGACCTAGCAATAGGTTTGCTTAAGTTTGCTTTAAGTTATTTCTAAAGTTATTTTCAAAATTGATCCCAAGTACAAAAAATAATAATTAAAGTGATAAACACCCCAATTCCATGCCACCCTATCATATCAGCAGGAATAAAACCATAATAAGGGCCCTGATATTTATTGAGTACTCATCCTGATTTGCTTGCACAAAGCTTATGCAGAGATTGGATTACATTTAGCTTTTTATTGAGTATTCATTCTGATTATTTGTGTGGGGGGATGTTAAATGTCAAGGACCATTTATTTGCTATGGTTTTGGAGCACTTTAATCCACTTTAAATGGTGCAAACCTACAGTTCTGGTATACAATTGAATCACTCCTGCAAAATCAGTAGGAATGTTCATTAAATAGGTCATCTGGAGGAACAATCCATTCTATGTCTGTCTCCTTCTATATACCAGCGCCCGACCCCCAGCTCTAATACTACATTACCATCTTCTCACATATGTGCAAGTCAGGCCTTAATTGTGCAATCAAGTGATGTACACACATGTCTCAACTAGCCATACATTTTTACTTGAAGCGCAAGCTTTGCAGATCGAGCCAACACAACTTTGGAAGGGTGGGATGAGTCCCAAAGTAGATGGCAGAGCTGAAGTGGACTGTATGACTTCAGACTGCCAGTAAGCAGGAGGTCACATTTTTTAACACTTTCTCAAATAAAAAGCTGAGAGATCTATCGGTATATTCTAAATCTTGCTCCCTGATTTGCTGTGTTGAGAAAAGGTAGTATGCCCCCCCACACACACATGGAAGCAATAAAAAAATAGGATTCTCACCCTTCAGCTTGAAGTCGGATAGTAAAGATTTCTACCCTGCCATTTTGCATCATGTGTAGATCAGTTCTGAATAACTCTTAACTTGAATGCATGGACCATGTTTAGGAAACCTTTATTCCACCAAGGGCCATGTTCCCCATGGGGAAATCTGTTGGAGACCACATGCCAGTGTGGGCAGGGGCAGAGCTGCCCCCCCTTAAGATATTCACTGCCCCTTAATCTCTCAAAAGAGAGAAATAAGAGCGTGGGGTAGTGATGATATTAAGCAATGGGAGTTGGGGGAGGGGGTTTGTGCATGGGGTGGTGTTGCTCTTAAGAGCTGCAATGCCCCCTAGAGTGGCCTGTGGCCCCTCATCTGCTTGCTGGGCTTCCTCCTGTCCCTGCTGTGCAGTTTCCAGGAGCTGCTGTGTTCAGGCACCTCAAGCACATTGAAGTGGTGGCTCCTGATGCAGCTCACCTCTCCTGCTTTTTTGCAACGGAAGGAAGGATGAGGGTGCTTGAGACACCTTTTGACAGTGGCTTTTGAGAGAAGCATTGGAAGCTGCTTGAAGCACACCTAAGCAGGTGGGGCTGTGGGGGGTGCTGTGAGATTTCACCCAGTGGTTCCTGCATCACTCCCCTAAGAAGTCTTTTTCTTTCTTTCTTGCAGAAGATTAAGTTTCACTAATGGAATTCAGAGCCTTTTGTGTTTCCAGTGTGTGACCCTGCAGTTCATTGCCCCTTTCTGTTTTCTTGCCAGCACTGCAGTCGCCCATAGAGTACCAGCGCCGAGAAAGCAAAACCCATAGCCTAGGACGTATTGGCGTCCCGCATCATTCACTGCCTGGTGGACCCAGCCGGCCCTGCTCCTCCGTCTCCATGGACCAGAGCAAGGGATCCAGCCTCCAGCCTCACAATGCCTCTCTCCCCTCCCTCTACCTTCCTGGCCCAGGCCAGCCTGAGCAACAGGCCTATGTTGAGGTAAGGTAGGAAGGTCTTAAATGGATGGTCCCTGTTGAATTGACAGCTTTGAGAGGTTTGGCTGGCACAGGTGAAGTTCCTGTTCTAGCTTTGGAGTGAAAGGGGCTAGTAATTGGCAACAAGAATTTGAAATTCGGTGCTTACATTTGTTAAACCTCATTAACACATGTATAGTTTGCAAGAGCTATGTGAAGCAGAGCATGAAAACAATCATTTGTCATTAAAACAATCCTCCGTGTGTGCTGCCTTGAGATTGCATTGTACACATGCTGTCACAGAGACAAAAGAAGCTTATCTTTCCCACACAATTCATATCACTATTGTCTAACAAAATTTCATTTTAAAAAATGGCCAAGGGGACATGTTCAAAAAATGTAGGCATTTAACCTCTTCAGAACACAATAAGGGCCTGCAGGATCAGGCCAGTAGCCCACCTAGACCAGCATCCTATTTTCACAAGGGCCAGCCAGAGGGCTATGGGAAGTCTACAGGCAGAACTTGGGCACACCACCCACTCTTCCCTTCTTGCAGTTTTCACCCACTGGTATTCAGGAGCATTACTGCGTCAGCATTACTGAGAACCTCCTTGTTAACTGCTGCTCAACAACAAAAATGAGAAATTGGAGCTCAATGCTCAGTTAGTATTTTAGTCTCGTTTGTAAGCCATCCCACAAATATTTATATCAAGGGGCAGTGTAGATAGCTTTAAAAATAAGAAGGAAATAGATGAGACATGTTTTCCTGTTTGGGAAAAAATCTTAGGATCTGTTAAGCTAGAGGATATTGACCTCATCGCATGCAGATAGATTTTCTCCTTGTACCCTTCATTGATTAATCCAGAGTGGTAACTGCTAATGGATTAGAATCATCCGCTTCCTGCAGAAGCATGTGTTGAGCAACCCATGCATAAGCTGCTCCAACACTAAGAATATAACTGAGTGTGCTTAAGGGATGTTCGGGAGTGTATGGCCTCTGTTAAGTGAGCTTATGCAACACAGTGTGTCACAGTTCCCCAAAATGGGCCATGTGAGGAAGTGGAGACCAGGCTAGTGGCCCTTCCGCTGCCACCAGGTGGAAGTCTGTATTTTTCTGGTTGCCTCCACCAAACAATCTAAGCTCACCTGGGTTTCAAAAAACACACTTAGCGGTAGGTAGTGTGTGGCTTGGCTTTTAAGCATAGGGTGGGCAGAGACCACAATGTTTTGTGAAAGGTTTAAATGTTCACTAAAAAAAGAAGGTTTTAACATCTGAATGGCTATGTACACACAAAACAATCACCGAAGCAACCTGTGTCTGGACACTATCTGTTGCCAAGAGTAATGGGGTGGGAGGGAATTGGGTCTAGGGCCTCTGTTCTGAAACTTCAAACTGGGCAGCAGGTATTCAGGAAGAGAGGGGCAGAGGAGGGGACTTTTGAGTTCCCCTTGGGTGACTAACAGGAGAGCAGCCAGGGAGACGGCTAATTCTTTCCCAGGCTGCCAGGGTGAGATGACGTCTTCATCATCTCACCTGCCAGACCCTCCAGATGGACAGGTGTGCTGCTAACCATTTCTCCAGCATCATGGTCTCAGCCAGGCTGGTTCTGTGGCTTGCTCTGTCGCTGAGGTGATGGGTGAGAGAGGTAGAACTGGAGCCAGGCAAGAGAGAAGAGAAGTAGGGGTGTCTGCTGCTGATAAACAAGCCTTTAATATCCAGCCCATAGATCCTTGCATGCATACATGTGAAGATATTCACACACTCCTCCAAACATGTTGCAGGGAAGGGGAGGGTAGAGAAAATTCAGAGTAGGTTTGTTACTCATACATAAGCAAGCTTCACCCATTCTGAAACCATCCAAATATTGTTTGTGTTCATTAACCACTGCCAATATCATAATCATTTTTCTTCTTGTTACATTGACTGCCTCTCCTTCAGTTTCCCTCTGTTTTAATTTTTCATGATAACCGTTGGAGTCGTCTATCCGATAAATAATCGTTCAGTAGTTATTGGTTTTTTTCCTTGGTTATATTGTATTATTTCTGATGAGGATTATCTGTTGTTGTGATTTTTAAAAATGTTAATCACTAAAACCTATAGTAAATGGGGAGGGGGGAGACCAGGAGCCCGAGGTACTGAACACTTTTCTGTGAAGACACTGGTGAAGACAAGAGTGCTGATTTCTGTTCTCAGATATGAGTTGGAGGAGGAGGTAGGAAGAGTGCTGTGCTGGCTTAGTAAGCTTCAGGGCTCTACAGGTTTCTGATTCCAGATTAGATGAAAAGATGATCAGACTGATCTCTAATAGAGGCAGAGAGAGATTTGCAAGAGGATGTCTGTCTGTTTTGTCCTTTGGGAGATTAGATGCCCTCATTTGATGAATTGGATTGCCAGAATCCCTGCCAGGTCAGGGGTCTTGTGAAACTATGAAGCTTGCATGGCGTGCTTTCAGTGTGAGATGTTGTTTGACTTCAGGACAAACTATGCATGCTTTCTCACATAATATGACACGAAATTGAGAGCACCCGTCTCTAAAATGCTAGGCTTGGTTTCTGTGCTGGAGTGTTGTCTACTCCCCACCCATATTAAACCCAGTTTGCTTTCTGCCCCCAGCCATCTCGCAGCCAAAGCTCTCCAGGGCCTGGACCAGTTCACATACCTTCCAATGGCTCTGAGGTGCATCTCTCCAATTCCTCCCAGCAGGAGTCCCTGCACACAGTGAGTTTTGGTAGGGGAGAGGAAGTGTTCCTTTTAATCTGAGTGAGGATTCCATATTCACATTTATTTAACTTTCATTGGGACTGATGTTTTATACACACACACACACACACACACACACACACACACACACACACATGTCCCCACATGTCCCCACCACTTGACCACATGTTTCCGCCGTGCCACAGAAGCCTAGGAAAAAATGCAGAATCTGGCACTGGCTGCAGAATTCAAAGCTTCTGCCTATAGTGGCCTTCTTCTCAGTGAGAAACCACTGACATTCTTCCAAAGGAACCCCAGGGTTCCCCAGAACACAGTCTGAAATTCATTGCTGTGTTAGTAGAGTACGTTCTCATCTCTTGCGTTGTTTACCATTGCTGATGCATTCATATGCCAGTAATTTTATTTTTGGCAGGCTTTTTGATGCTGTGCTATCCTTCCCACAAGAGATTTTGAAAGCATGCCATATACACTTTTCTTCCTCCATTTACCTGCAATCTGCTTCACTCTCAGGCTGACAACATGGGCAGACATTGCCCAATGAATTGTCTTATGCTCTTATCATTGGTTTTGCTTTAAAGAGAAATGAGGAAACTGTGCCTCTTGAGAAGCTGTTGGACTGCAACTCCCACTGTTTCTGATCTCATTGGCTTTGCTGGCTGGGGCTGAGGGGAATGTAAGAGCATCTGGAGGGCAGAGTTTGCCTATATGCCTGGCATAAAATGAGCCCTGCTTGATGCCAAGGGCCCTTCTAGCCCAGCATCCTGTACTCACAGCCAATCAGGACCCTTTGGGAAATGCATAAGCTGATCTAAGCGCAATAGCATGTTCTCCCCACTTGTGCTTTTGAGATACCAGATACTGGTATTCCAAGGTTCATAACTAGTAGCCATTAAGACCCTTCTTGACCAGGATGGAGGTGGAGTCAAACATGTCTGAAGGACCACGGGTTCCTCATCCCTGATTGAGAGTAAGCCTGAGTATATACTGTATAGGCAAATTTGTCATACACAACTGATCTAGCCATAGCTATTAGCGAAAAGGAACTTCTGCGTATGTAGGCTATTGCTTCTCAAAGGCTGTGGCACAAGGAGAGGATGGCACGCATGGCAGGAAGATTCAAGGAGAATAAAAGAAACATTTCATTATAGCATAGTATAAAAAAACCTTGCAATGTATGGATAGATATATTTCCAAAATGAGAGCAAGAGCATAAGGTGATGCTGAGAACAATCATAGTTGTGATCTATAATTGCCATTCCAATATATTTCTTATCAATAAAAAAATTAGTGTGGTGCAAAAAAATCTATTCTGAAAGTGCAATCCAAAGGAAAAAAGGATGAAAATCATTGATGTAGGAGATGAATTTAGGATTAAATCTATAGATTAAAAGTTAAACTTTGTATTCCACATATGTGGGAGACATACAAAAAGTGGGCTGCTCTGGTCAGACCTCACCTGGAGTACTGTGTCCAGTTCTGGGCACCACAGTTCAAGAAGGATATTGACAAGCTGGAACGTGTCCAGAAGAGGGCAACCAAAATGGTCAAAGGCCTGGAAACGATGCCTTATGAGGAACGGCTTAGGGAGCTGGGTATGTTTAGCCTGGAGAAGAGAAGGTTAAGGGGTGATATGATAGCCATGTTCAAATATATAAAAGGATGTCATATAGAGGAGGGAGAAAGATTGTTTTCTGCTGCTCCAGAGAAGCGGACACGGAGCAACGGATTCAAACTACAAGAAAGAAAATTCCACCTAAACATTAGGAAGAACTTCCTGACAGTAAGAGCTGTTCGGCAGTGGAATTTGCTACCAAGGAGTGTGGTGGAGTCTCCTTCTAGATCTAAGGTTTGGCAACAACAGGAAAAAATCATCTCCTTCATTCCCTGCCTTGCGTGTTTCAAAGAGGCATCATGTTGGCTGCTGCTGAGACACAGAATGTTGGATTTGATGCACCTTGGCCTGATCCAGCAAGGCAGTACTTAAGATGATTAATTTGCATAATTGATACAGAATGCAGAACGCAGCTTTTCGCAGCATAGAATTGGATTACCCCAGAGTAGATATATTAAACCAAAGTATTACACTGTCCTACCTGTTGATAAGATAAAGCCAAAGGGTGTGCGGTGGGAGTCTTGCAAAATACATTTCAGGAACCTTTCCAGAGTTTTCATTGTTCCTCTGTCCCCGACAGGCCCCGAGTGATGACGACGCCAGGCCGCTGCTCCCTGATCCTGAAGTCCCGGAAATCAGTTTCCCTCAAGGCTGTGCTCAACTTGCCCAACTTGATGAGGATGAGCTGTGACTCTTGGACTGTGGGAAAGCCGCTGTCAGACCAGCGGGGGGGGGGGGGCTTTGACTGGGGAAATCTATCTAGCTCTTCCCTCCTCCTCTTCTCCCCTCCCTCCTTCTGCTGTCTCCATGGGAAAGAGACACAGCAGCAGCTCATGGTGGAAACTCTTGCTGCCCTCTGGTCCTGCTCTGTTTGCCCAGACACCCCCCCCATCCTATGAAAGGGGCGCAGAACCCCCACATTGGAACCAGAGAATGCCACTGGTGGCCCTTTCCTTTTCTCCAGACCCCTGTATATGCATGCTGTGGGGCTGTAGGGGCTTCAGGTCGGGGCTCTTGGACGAGGGTGTTGCATTGTGTGAACTGAGAATTTTATTTTGTTTGTTGTAATAATAAAGATTTTAGTTAAAACAAACAAGGAGATAAATTGCTCCAGGACACCTCCATCTTCATGCAGGCTCTTCCGTGAGTAACTTGTGCACCATGTGCTAGGTCCCCTTCTCTTGGCCTTGCACTTTATTTAGGGCAAACGCTAATACCTTGTTGGCCAGTTTCACAACATCTTCCTTTACACTGCTTCCCCTCCTAGCACAGAGGATATATACCGTGTTTCTCACATTTTAAGACATGTCTTATATTTATTTTTCTTCCAAAAAAACACACCACGGCTTATTTTCAGGGGATGTCTTATTTTTTTTGTTAAGCTTTTTAAAATTTTTCCTGGTATTAAGCTTTCAGAGAGTTTTGCTGGGTTGGGCTCAGTGCAGCGCGCGCTGCTGTCTTTGCCAGGTCCCGCTGGGTCGGGACTCGGCGTGGCGCGCGCTGCTGTGTTTGCCGGCTCCCGCTCAGTCGGGACTCGGCGCTGTGCTACACGGGAAAAGTGGAGAAGAGAGCAAAGGCTACAAAAGTTCGGCAATAACACGAACAGGGCTAACACCACCACCGGGAAGTCATCCAACATGCCTTGCTTGAGCCGGCAGCTACGGGAAGCTTTATTGTTTGGCCGGGAGGGGCGGGGAGAAGGAACTTGGGCTGGGCTTGCAAGCTGTTCCTCAGCTCTCACCTTCTAGAGCTTCCCGAGGACTCGGGAGCTGAAGGGTCCCGGGCGACCTGCACTGTGACAGGACCCTGGGGGAGGGCGGCCCGTTTCCCCTTTCCCACGTTTCTTTGTTCCGGGGAGGGCGCTGGTGGAAGGGAAGGAGGGAGCCAGACGAGGAAAGAGGAACCAACCCTCCCCCCCCGCCCCGGGCTTCTCCTGCCGGGTCTGCGACACAGGCACTGCCGGTGTTCGTGAAGGAGACCCGCTCCTGTTACACACAGGCGGAGGATAGCAAAGCGGGTAAAATATCCCACCACCACCACCCCCGCGCCGCAAAAAAAAACCAACCCGAATTTGCTCCCCGCCTTCCTAGACCAGGGCAGGGCCCAGTCAGCCACTCCTCGACGCTCCAAATCCCTCAGCAAACGCAGAACCCAGTGAAGAGGCGAGCGGAAGGAGAAGCAGCCGCTCAGGCGCCGTTAACGGAGCCGCACCCAGCCTCCTCTCCTTCAGGCCCGGTGAGCGAGCCGAGACCGCCGCACCCGGGGCCTCGCACCCAGCGGCCGTAGATCCGGAACAACCTCCGCCCCCGCCCTCTCTGTGTCTCTCGCTCTCCCACCCTCCGCCCCACAGCACCGTCCCCTCAGCCTTCACCTTATACGAAAAGCTCGGCCACCGCGCTGACTCGCCCCTCCGCTACGTTCGGCTCCCTCTATTAATGGGGCCAAACACCCTCCCCGCTTTCACTTCCGCCTCAGCGGGAGCCGGCAAGGGCAGCAGCGCGCACCGCGCGGAGTCCCAACTGAGCGGGACCCGGGAGAGACAGCAGCGCTCGGTGAGGCGCGCGCTGCAGAAGCGCCATGCAGACCTGCTCCCACCACTAACAATACACCAGCATGTCTTATTTTGGGGGGATGCCTTATATTTTATTGCCTCCAGAAAATCGTGCCATGGCTTATTTTATAGGCACGTCTTAAAATGTGAGAAACACGGTATATATATATAGAGAGAGAGAGAGAACACATGCATATACCTGTAATTGATTGAAATGAAAAATGGCCCTTAGGCTCTGACACACTGAGAAAGGAACCATCTTTATTAGCAGTTTCAGAATCTTGCCCAAAAGAGTTTTCCCCCACTGTTTTTTGAAAGAACGGGATAGCCTAAGGAAGGTAGACCCAGTTCAAAGTTTACTTTTGAACTCACAATAAGTGTCAAGATACATATGTGATACTGCCAAGTTGTGAACGTTGCAGGTACATTTAAAATGGCTGGTTGGTTCTCCCAGCATTAAACACAGAAGCAGACACCCTTTTCCAATCGCTGCTTCAAGTTTCCTGTGGACTAGTCCAGCTACGTTAAGCTTGTGTTTGCTGTTCACAGTTGAGGACTTAAAATTTTGCCATTTGTACTTTTTTGCCCAACTTCTGAAAATGCAAATCTGTATTGTGTGGTACATGTGTATAGGTACCTGCATGGCTGTGTGCAGCCATGGCATTATTATAATTATATTAAACCTATCCCAGAAAATTCACAAAGTGCAAGAGAAGGAAGCATATTTGAAGGTGAAGGTGAAGAACAATTCTCATGGGCAAATGTGGTGTTAAGGAAAAATATTAGGAAGTAGTGTGTGTTTATATCCACGCATGAAGCTTTAGGCAAGTCTTCTCTTCTGCATGCACAGACACTGTGGTAATAAGCAGGAACCATTATTTGGTGCTTGTACCCACAAGCAACACTTCCTCCACTACAGTTCTTTGAGACAGGGTAAAAGACCATATCTAGGGGGTGGAAGCTCGATCCAAGCCAAAAGCCTCCTTGTGGGTCCTTCAGTTTCAGCAGACACTGCCCCCAGGTTCTCAAGTTACACTTTGAAACCAAAAGGACTAAACACCTTTAAAAATGTTTGTGGGATGACAACTTGTGTGGAGTATAGGAAAGCCTACAACAGACACACAGCGCTGCCTACGAATATATCTGACATCCAGAATCAGGTTACTAGCTTGATTCCAAATATCCTTTTGCCATTCTAGTCCATTTTTGCCCCTCACTGGAAGCTGATTTGGGCTCACAAGGCAGGTCAGCATGTTTTGTTACTACAGTCCTTCATTTATTGGTCTTGCATTTTCATTCTGAAGGAGAAGCAGTTGACGGGTTTTCAGCCTCAGGTGCCAAAATATTCAGCACGGTGACACCACTGGCTGTTCTACTTCAAGAGGAAAAATGTTTTGGAATGGTCATGCTAAGGGACTTCTCTGTTATCTCCCATTAACATCAGAACAGACATAAAACTCCCAAATCTGGGCAATCCCATTGTGCTGTTACCTGTTAATAGGATTTGGCTTTACCCAACAGAGGAAAAGACAGAAGTGCAGAGATGCAAATGAGTGAAACTCGGCTCTTTCACACATCAAAGGCAGCTCGGCCTATTTTAACAAAGGAGGATCTGCTCAAATGATGCTGGTGGTGTTACAGACCTGCCTGTGAAGTCTGCAGCAAGAAACACACAAAAAGCTATTTTCAATTAAGCAGTTTTGCACTTCTTTCCTGCAGTTGGAACGTAGAACCTTCCTTGGCTACAATGGCTGTTTGGCTTATTTTGCACTGCCCTACACAAATAATGAGAGGTGAAAAGCTCTGCCATGTGAGAAAAATACTCAAAAGTGTGCTGTGTTAGAGTTTCTCTTCAGATGAGATGCGTGTTCTGGCGATTTGCTCATTAGACTGGATGAGGTGGTGGACTGCTGGTTTCAGAGTGTACTACCACATCTGGCTGAATAGGTTTTTGAATGCTCCTTGTTTAAAGTACTAGCTAGCACTTCAGGCAGGAAGAATTAGCATTAGCGCTACCCCTTGCGTGTTTACTTTTTAAAAAGATGCTTTTTTTTAAATTGGAGGGGTATTTAAAAACATGGGGCCCACACTGCACTCTGGTAGAGGTCCCTTATAAGATGTTACAGAGAGGCAAAATGGGGGCTGAGGAAGGCATGGTGTACTGCCCACTGACTTCACCTCAAGCAACATGATGCCTCTCTATGTAATGTTGTGTAGAGAGCACCTGCATTAAAGGATTAATGTGTGGGTCTTCCTGTCTTCTTTGTGGCTCTAGGAAGAAACAAAATGTCACTCTGTAGTCTTTTTCATTACAATATCTTTGTTTTCTCTTGAGACCAAACTAGATAGGTGGGGAAACAGTGCATATGTTGAACATGTGTTTGTCCTGTTGACATAGAAAGGCAGAGGAAATTCAGGGCAGGAAAATCAGAAATACTCCTTACACCAGAACTGGGGCGGGGGAGGGAGCCAAATGTGCCCCTCCCCCACCTCTGTAGCCTTAATTTGTTCCCCACCTGCCTGGTTCCCTTCAGGTGTCAGGAGCTGGCTGAGAGGAAACTGCTTAGAACTGAGGAAAGGAAAAGGGTGGTGGTGGTGGCAAGATTGTGCTTCCATTTTGTGTTGAAGCGTAGCCCCCCCCCCCACCTGTGTCCAGCCCAAAACATTTTGCCACCTGAGGCAGAGCAGCAACCAGTGTGCCTCCCCCAATGTCAAAGGTGTCTAGTGCCAAGTCTGATCAAGTTGTTTTGTCACCGGAGGCAGAAAATCCCACAAGCTCCTCTCCCTGGGGGTTAAAATTCAATAATTACATTAAAGAGTTGACAATTTGCTACCCTTTTATGACATTCAAATTTAGCTGCCTGAGGCAGACGCCCCTCACCCCATGCTTTACATGTGAATGGGCCCAGGCAAAATACATGTGATGGGATAGTGTCTACTGTGGCACTTGCTGGCTTCATAATTTTAGGTTTTGGTTCCTCCTGTGTGGCATCCGGGAGAAACAAGATTCACATCAGGATATGATGTTTTGGTTAGAACAGCAAAAAAGGAAAGGAAGCAAAAGACCAGATTATGAGTAAGGAATGGTGATGCCCAACCCTGTAACCCTAGGGCTGCCAGCATTGGGGATGTCCAGGATTTCCTAGACATGTCTTATTTTAGGGGGCCAACATGCCCATTGGCAGATTTTTACATTTAACAGGAAATGTCTGGGTTTGGGGTTTTGTTTTGTGGGGGGGGGGCACATGCATGTTCGGGAGGGCAACATTGACCTGCTGTGCCCTGGAAGCAGAAGTGCCGTGTGGGGCCAGAGGAGAGTGCGTAGGAGGTCTGCAGCGACTGCCCTCTGGAGCAAGGCCTTCTGCAGCGACGATCAGGGAGATCAGAGGATCCTGCCTCTGCCTTCAACCTGTTAGTAGCATTGCTGCCACCAGGCCCACACACCTTTCCCTCCCCCTGACTCAGGCTGGCAGTGGCCACTTCAGTTTCAAGAGAATGGTGTGCAAGTTCTGCCACATACAATGGAACTTCACAGAAGACACAATTTAAGTCACCCTGAAGTAAGATATTTGAGCCCTGGGCACAGAAAATAGTAAGTCTAGCTGAAAGGCAACACATGGAGATCAGCATCCATCATCACAATGCATCCCTAATTATTGTTTTAGAGCAGTGTTTCCCAAACTTAGGTCTCCAGCTGTTTTTGGACTACAGTTCCCATGATCCCAAACCACAGGCCCTGCTAGCTAGGGATGATGGGAGTTGTAGTCCAAAAACAGCTGGAGACCCAAGTTTGGGAACACACTGTTGTATAGTATAATTATGAGGTCATTGCCTTATCTTAGAAGGGGGCACGACTGTTGAGGAGGCACAGCTATAACTATTATGAAGGGGACTTCTGGTCTACTGCCATTGCTGAGCGGCGAGGAAATCTCGAGCTCCGAGGTTTCCTGGCGCTGTGAAGGAGGGGAGAGCCGCGAGAGCGCCGCGGACCCCCAAAAGAACCCCAGATCGAGCTTTCTGGGGTCGTGGGGACTCAGCTGCGCCCAGAAACATATCCTCCACGGTAAGCTCTTTTAAGAGCCCCGAGAGTGAGCGGAGTGGGTGCCTGTGAGTCAAATCGCTACCTTTGCAGCGTGAAGCTCTGAGCCGACAGCCTGTTGAGCGGTAGATTTTTCCAATTTAAAAAGAATTGAAGACTTTGGATACCGTGAGTAAAAGAAAAGGAATTTTTAAATCATTAGCCACGGGAGGAGATTTAAAAAATGGAAGTCGATCTCCCCCATTGGGTGAACTGAGACACAGTTATCTTGCCCAAAGCTGCAAAGATTGACAGGAAGCTTTCAATTTCCAAAGATTGGATTAAATCCTTCCCCTGAGTCAGGGTAAAGGGGAGAAGGGTTGAACTCAGTAAAATCCCTGTATTTTTTTTTTTTTTGGACCAGGGAAAGTCCCCCTGTAAGCTGGAGTCAGGTCCCTGGAGGGAACGGCGAGCCGCCATTATGATGTCAAAAAAGGAGGGAATTTGTTTACCTCTCTGAGGTTGTGAACTGTCAGTATTAAAGAGAGCGTAAAATATATGGCTGTGAACAAGAAGCTTGACAAATGCTCTTTTTCAGGGCCGTCTTAAACGCCCCTGCCGCTGTGGTGCGCCGGATCTCTCCGGCGCCCTCCCGCCCAGTTTCCCAGCGCGGTGGGCGGGTGGGCGCAGCGGCGGGCGGGCGGGCAGGCACAGCGTGATCTCTCCAGCGCCCTCCCGCCCCGTTTCCCAGTGCGGTGGGCAGGTGGGCGCAGCGCGCAGCGCGGCTCCCACAGGCGCAGCTGCGCGGCGGACCGGCGGATCAGCCGGCTGGCGGACGCAGCTCGCGGCGCCTTTCTGGCGGGCCGGCGCCATGGTGCCCTGCGCCACCGGGGGTCTACCTAGAGCCAGGCCTGCTCTTTTTGTAATTGGTTATAAAAGTATTAAGGTACAAAGAAGAACTGAAAATGCTAGTTTGCAACCATTTCGGATATAATTTCTGCTTTTGAAATTTGGAGATATAAACTGCGCCATTTCCTATTTTGCAACCCTGGCTGTACCCATGAAATTTGAGACGAGCAAGACGCCAGTAGGCATATATAAAACCTGACTTTTCTTATTTCCAAGAGGAACTCTTAGAATTGTTATGGGAAACTAGAAGCGAGGTACAACAGAACACAATACAGATTGAAAAGATAAACCAGAAATGCGTGGAAATCGAAAAAAGAATGGAGACACCAGAGAGCCCAGAGGAGAAAAATGAATATTTATTTGTTTTGGACATTGCAAATGATTTCAAAGAAGAAGAGGAAGGGATGGACCAAATTGTTGAAAAGAATTATCAAGATCCAGCATTGAACATTGCTCACTCAGTGGGGTGGGGGCAAGACCCATGCTTGGGACAAAAGGTCTTTGAAGAAGAACCAGTATGGAACATTGTTCTCCCAGTGAGAGAGGGAGAACAGGACTCATACTGGGGTCAGAATCTAATGGGAATAAAAATTCTCAATCATAGCTGCCAAGTTATCCCTTTTTTACAGGGATTTTCCCTTATGCTGAATAGGCTTCCTCGCGAGAAAAGGGAAAACTTGGCAGCTATGTTCTCAATGGATTGAAAAGTGGTAACTCTGGTGGTTGGCATCACGTAACAGTTAGAGAAGTGGGGGGGCAACAGGGAGGGAAGGAGGAGGTGTGGCTCTTAAACTGTGACAGAGTGGGGGTGGGGTGAGAAGTAATAATGGATATTTTCTGACCAAAACTGGATTGCTGTATGGAACTTGCTGAACCGTTTGGGAGATTCCGAGACCAGGGGGGGGGGGGGCAGAATTACGGATGTAAGTGTATAAATGCTATTCGGATAGAAAAATGTTTAAAATTATGGACATTTTGGGAAATTAGTTTTAGGCTAAGGGGTGAAATTGAAGATAGATATTGAGAAATTAATTAAAGGTTATGAATATTTGATGATTATAGGTTAAGAATAATTGATGTTTATGAAATAGAGGAAGATAAAAATGTATAAGTGTTAGAAAATGGCTTAAAAGATAATACGAAAATTGCTAAGGATGGATTAAAAATGAACCCAGGTAGGGGGGAATCAAGGAATTCTACAACGTTAAGCAATAAGAAATATTGTTGTTGTTTTTTCCCCTTTTTAGTTTTTGTCTTTTTGTATGTTCTTTTTGTTTTTTGGTCTGTTTTCTTTTTTATTCTTATAAAATGAATAAAGATTATTTTTTGGGGGGGGGGGAACTATTATGAAGGGAGCCTGCACTTCTGAATCTGCCACTTTGCTACTGGGAGGGAGCTTGTATATGCATGCATTTCTACATTTGTGTGCAGTAGCAGACAGTCAGGTGGGGTGGATGCACTTACCTGACTTCCTGGCGGTGGTTTTGCTGTTCCTTACAGGAAGGGAGAGTGGGAGGGGAAAGGCAGTGCATGGAGGTTGGTGCTGTGCAAAGGAACTGGTAGGAGTGTCGCATTAGCCTCAGTGCAGACTGAGCACAGTGCCAACCTCCCCACCACCATGTCCTTCCCACACACTCTAGCCTTTCTAGAACTTCACCCAACTGCATCTATCATGAGTAATAAAGTCAAGAAGCAGCATCAGATTCTGCAGCCCCTCCCCTTGCTCATTCACCTCCACCCTGTGCACACTGGGGGCCTTGGTTGTTTAAACCAGACTTTCCCATTTTCTCTGAAATGAGGAACTGTGATTGAATGTCAGTTTACAAAGCAGGATATTATATATAATCATCATATGGGGGTGAGGGAGAACATTGAGTCATGAAAATCCCCACCTGCTGTCCGAAGTGTACAGTCCAGGAACAGCTACGTATATACCTCAACTGTTTGCATGAACTACACCTTGTAGTGAAAAACAAAGCATGGGAAATCCAGAACCATGTGGTATGGAAAGAGGACTGCAAAAACATTCAAGGTCCCAGATTGCATGTTTTGAAGCAAGGATCTGGGTTGTAGGAGGGAGGCCAGCACAAAGATGGGGAAATATTTCAAATTCCCATGGACCAATATCAAGTGTTTATAGACGCAGGAGATATTCCACTTCACCACCACCACCACCCCCAGTGCTGTGCTGTGAATAATATGCATTTGGTGGTGAGAGAAGGTAATATGAGGACACCACCACCACTACTGCTTCTGGATGAACTGCGACCACCTGTGCTGGTATGTGGCTTGCATAGAACAAGCATGCTGAATTGAGTTCAACCCCCCTCGTCAGTACCGGCATGGAGAAAGGAGTCTGCATTCACTTGTAGCTTTGTAGATACAGATGTGGGAAGGTCGGCTTTCTCCAGCATTTCAATGCATGCATTTGAAGAGGGGGTTTTAAGCCAGTGAGAGTGCATTTCAACACTTCCGGTTTAAATTGATTTAACTCCCTTTTCCAATGGCATGTCAGGGACCAAGAATCCACAGCATCTCACCAAACTACAGTTCCCGTGATCCTTTGGGCGGGGTGGGGGTGGGGACTGACTCATGATGTGAATACCACTGATTGCCACTGACTGGGACAGGGACAGAGAGTGAAATTAGCTCAGAAGCACCTCAGTCTTCTCATTGATTCCTTGAACCTGCCTCCACCCTTTGGGCTTCATTTCTTCCCCCCTCCATCCCCTAGACATCACTCCTGCTTGATGTCCACTGCTGCTGCCACCATGGCCATGCCCCGCATTCGCTTTCCTTGGTGGGTCTTGACATGCTTTGCTAGGTGGTCGCTCCGCATAAACCTCTTGGGGCACAGCTGGCAGCCGAAGCGCTTCTCGCCTGTGTGCGTCCGAAGGTGCCTCTGCAGCTCATCTGAACGGGTGAAACTTTTCCCACAGTAGAGCCAGGAGCAGATGAAGGGGCGTTCACCTGCGTGCCAGCGGAGGTGGGCCTTCAGGTGGGACGTTTTGCCATAGACCTTGCCACAGCCTGGCAGGTGGCAGATGTGTTGCTTCTTTCTGCCTGGCTCCTCGCTGGCTCCATTCACTGCCTGGCAGTTGGGGCACTTGCACCGGCGGCAGCGGCAAGTGGTACCCAGGAGCCCCTTGGGGGTGCCATGCAGGAGAGCAGCAAGAGGGGGCTGGGGGCTTAGGACCAGCGGCCGGCCCAGAGAGAAGTTGCCTGGTTGCTGCAGGCTCCACCAAGGGCCATCATCCGTGGAGGTAGTTCCTGGAGGAGGAGGAGCTGGGCCCAAAGGCAAAAAGCTAGAGAAGTCCTGGGCCTCTGGGAAGGCATAAGAGTGTGGCATTGTGGGTGCCAGCATCTTGACAGGTGACAGCTCAAAGGAGTAGGTGGGCTCAGCTGGCGGAGTCAGGGGCAGTTCATGGGCAGAGCCACTGCTCGATGGCCCTTGCCCGTGGTAGGTAACCTTGGGCAGCCCAAAAGCCATGGTTGTGTGTGAGCCTGATGAGACCTCATTGCTCCAGAGTTGGAACATCCCCACAGATTCATAGGCTCCTGAACTGCTGGCTGATAAATGGGGAGTAGTGGGCACTGCCACAAAAGTCAAGCTGGGGTGGCAGGTAGTGGCGTCC
Organism: Zootoca vivipara; assembly: GCF_965207765.1. NCBI lineage: Eukaryota > Metazoa > Chordata > Lepidosauria > Squamata > Lacertidae > Zootoca > Zootoca vivipara. Next base: position 2,917,250 of record NC_142584.1, read on the forward strand.
TCTGGAGAAGAGTTGCAGGTCCAGTCCTGAAGCAGAGAGAAGGAAAAAGGACTGAGCAACAACACTGACTTCAATAATCCCTCATTCCTAAAACATAATCGTTCTGCGCTCTAAACCCTGCTCAAGTAGACTGCCTCATCTCCTATAAATGTCTCTGTTCCTGTTAGAAGTGTCTGCAGGGATGGGGAACGAAGAACCAGCCACATTGGCTGGAACTGGTGGGAGTTGGATTCCAAGGACATCTGTATGGGATCAGGTTCCCCATTCCAGCACTACAATTGGTAACTGCATTCAGAGAGAGAGAGAGAGAGAGATCTCCACTGCTTCAGGAGTGCTATGTGACATTGAGCTTCACTGTTACTTGCATTAGCTGTCAGAAGAAAGGAGTTGTCAAGTTCCAAGCTTTGTTCAGCAGCTGCTACAACAGGAACAGTGGCTGGGCAATCATTCCTGACCGTCACCTCCCCATATGGGGCAAAGCAGATACTGAGCATTAAGGCAGGGCACCTGGGAATATTCTTAGAACATAATGAAGATGCTCGTGTACCACAGGTGGCAGGAGACTGGTTTCAGAAGTGCAACCAGTTCATAATTGTGCTATTCACTTTTGGTACTGGTTCTATTACAGGAATATGTCTACGAACAAAAGCTATTCTAGAGTAGCACCTTTTCTTAGGACCAGCCAAAATTGTTACCAAGTAAATGAACAAGCTTTCGAGTTCTCCTGAACTCTTTTTCAGGCTGGATGCCAATCAAACAAACAAAATAGAGAAGTACAGCATCAATAAAATGCTTTGGATGTCTTACAAAAAGAAAAAAGAAAAACCCACAGAAAAAACCAATTGTACAGAACGTATTAAAAATGCAAAATATAACAATTAAAACAAAACAAAAAACATAAGGAAAAGCTGCAACGTAAAACTTGCAGAGCCTGGAAGAAAATGATGACCACAAAACTTCTCCTGTGTGCTATAATAATAATGTCAGAGACTGCACTCTTTGGAGTTTTAACACAATGCCCTAATCTCCCTCTCATCTCCCTCCCTCCCTGCCCCCACCAATTTTGGCTAATATCCAGTCTGAATAAGAGTTTTGGAGAACTCCAAATGTTTCTGATGACTTTTTGGTATTTTGACCAGACCTTATAAAGGTATTACCCTACAGTAGCTTTGCGATTTTTGCTCCTGGACCAACACAGCTATCTACAATTTTTGTATTTTTACAACTAGTACTTCTGATTATTACCAGAATGTTACTTCCAGCAAATTCCTACGACTGTGTTTCAGGTTAAATTTTCATAACTCCACAGACATTCCCCCCTGCAAGTTTATATGGGAACAACGGGTTACTATTTCACTTGCACTATCTGGAGCCAGAATAATCTTCCCAGCTCCTTCCTCCCCTAAACAGAAGCATATGAAGCCACCTTATGCAGAGTCAGTCCCTTGGTCTATTGAGCTCAGTGCTGTCTACACTGACTGGCAGTGGCTCTCCAGGGTTTCGGCCAGGAGTCTTTTCCCAGCCATATCTGGAGACAGAACCTGGAACTTTTTGAATGCAAGGCAGGTGCTCCACCTCTAAATTACCCTTTCTGTTAAAAAGTAAATTAGCCACAAAGCAAAGAGATGAGCAGATATAAATGAGGGGAAAAAAAAGGTGACTTCTGTTTTCCTCTGTTTTGGAAGCTTTCAAATTTCCAAACTGGCAGAGCTTGGGCTATGCTCAAACTACCTTTCATGCTGTGGGGGATCAAGGCTGGTTGAAGACATTTTTCTGCCTGAGGTGAAGCAGCAAATGGCACCCCTGTCTCCCAACCTTAAAACACATAGTACCCAAGGCCAGTCACGTTAGTCTGGCACCCGAGACTGACACCCCCCCATCTCTCCCTCCCTCCCCTGATGGCAATAAAAAATACATAAATAAATTAAATAACTATTGATTTGTTGTTCTTTCATTTTGCCCAAATCTTGCCCAAATTCAGCAAGCTAGACAGTACTGGCCCAAGAAAGTTTTCTGCCCCCTCCCACCACTCTGCACCAGGGCCAACAATTTTTAGTGTCTTGCTGCCCACATACAGGCACCAATTCCTGCTGTTCATCTCCCATCACTGCATGGGAGTTACAGATTTCTATTAGAAGGTGCTGGTGACATTGCTAAATGGCACAACCCCCTTTACCCATGTGGACTATATAATTTTGTGAACTCTTTCCACGTGTGTGTGTGTGTGTGTGTGTGTGTGTGTGTGTGTGTGAAGATAAAGGTAAAGGGACCCCTGACCATGAGGTCCAGTCGTGAGAGACTCTGGTTGCGGTGCTCATCTCACTCTATTGGCCGAGGGAGCCAGCATACAGCTTCCGGGTCATGTGGCCAGCATGATTAAGCCACTTCTGGTGAACCAGAGCAGCACACGGAAACGCCTTTCACCTTCCTGCCAGAGCAGTACATATTTATCTACTTGCACTTTGGTGTGCTTTTGAACTGATATATATATACACACTGGTGTGTGTGTGTGTGTGTGTGTGTGTGTGTGTGTGTAATAAAATATATAAAATAAAATAAAATACAGAACTGTTCTCTGCTCTATCCACTGGAGTACAGGAGTCCCTGGGAAATACAACAAACATGGCATTTCTGAAATAATATCCCACAATTTTGTGAACTTTTTGCATTTTGGAGAGGTTTTGGTTTTTTTAAATTTTTATGTGATTCCCCCTCCCTCTGACATGTTTACAGCTCTCCTGATTCATTTTCCAAAAAAGTGATGGACACAGTCCCTTAGTGTAGCATGGCTATACCATTCCTAGTCCCCCATAGATTAGGTGTGGGTTGCAGACTTCTCTACTACTTTTGAATGTGGGACAGCCCTGCAAATCCAGAAAGGCTGGACCTTCTTAGAGCGTATTTTGGCTGATCATCCAAAGAAGACCTAGATCTCTCTTTAAAAAAAAAAACTGGTTTGGGGAGAAGCACTACCCACTCATAACGAGCCAAAAGCAATATTTTGTCCATATGATAACCAAAGGGCTTGTGTCCATGACTACATGACTGAGTTTATTTCATTTGTGCAAAAAATGTTAAAATGCTTCCACACACATACAAAACCCCCACTGTAACAACAGCAAACTGTCCATTTAAAAAAAATAAAAGTGTTTTTTGTCAACCTGAGGGATCAGAGCGGCCAGCTGGTTTTTCTGCACTGGGCACCAAAAGAGGAGACTGAGAGGAGATATGATAGCCATCTTCAAATATCTCAATGTCACATGGAAGATCATAGAATCATAGAATTGTAGAATTGGAAGGGATCCCAAGGGTCATCTAGTCCAACCCCCTGCAATGCAGGCATCTCAGCTAAAGCATCCATGACAGATGACCACCCAACCTCTGCTTTAAAACCTCCAGGGAAGGAGAGTCCACAACCTCTCAAGGAAGACTGTTCCACTGTCAAACAGCTCTTACTGTCAGAAAGTTTTTTCATATGTTTAGTTGGAATCTCCTTTCTTGTAACTTGAAGCCATTGATTCGAATCCTACCCTCCAGAGCAGGAGAAAACAAACCTGTTCCCTCTTCCATGTGACAGCCCTTGAGATACAGTATTTGAAGATGACTGTATCTCCTCTCAGTCTCCTCTTTTCCAGGCTAAACACACCCAGCTCCTTCAACTGTTCCTCATAAGGCTTGGTTTCCACACCCTTGAACATCTTGGATGCCCTTCTCTGCACACCTTCCAGCTTGTTCAACATCCTTCTTAAATTGTGGTGCCCAGAATTGGACACAGTATTCCAGGTGTGGTCTGACCAAGGCAGAATCGAGTGGCACTATTACTTTCCTTGATCTGGACAGTATACGTCTGTTGATGAGGCCTAGAATAGCATTAGCTTTTTCTGCTGCTGCATCACACTGTTGGCTCATGCTAAGATGGAGCAAGCTTGTTTTCTCCTACTCTGGAGGGTAGGACCCAAACCAATGGCTTTAAGTTACAAGAAAGAAGATTCCAATGAAACAACAGGAATAACTTTCTCACAGTAAGAGCTGTTCGACAGCAGAATAGACTCTCTCAGGAGGCGGTGGACTCTCCTTCCTTGGAGGGTTTTAAGCAGAGGTTGGACGGGCATTTGGCATTTGAGATTCCTGCATTGCAGGGGGCTGAACTAGATGACTCCCAGGGTCACTTCCAGCACTAGAATTCTATGATTCTATGGTATTGATTGAGCCTTATTTAGAAGGGGCTTACAATATCATAGAATCAGAGTTGGAAGAGACCACAAGGGCCATCCAGTCCAACCCCCTGCCAAGCAGGAAACAGTAGAGACCCTGAGGACAACTACAAAGTATCTAACATAGATACCTCCTTCCTCCTTTTTGTGTCTTATCCCTCAGATCTGCAAGGAGATACAGTAGTTAAGTATTCACTGGCTATCATCAGCCTCATGTTAGAACAGCAGCAAAATCATTTCCCCGTGGAACTGCTGTTCTTTAGTTTGCACAGGCATAATCATCTGCCAGAAGGTTGAGATTATATGCACAAAAGAACTGCCTGTGCAGGACAAAACCAGTTATCTATTCTAGTCGTCAACTAGGTGCTCCTGAAAAATTAATACCCGGGGCAAGCTAGAGACAGGGGTCGCCAAAGTGGTGCCCTCCAGCTGTTTGGAGGGCCACACGATACACCCACCCTTCCCCTGTTGCTTGTCCCAGATATCTGCCAATTACAGGCACACCCTGAATACAATATTAATGCTACAATTCCTAATGCACACTTACTTGAGTTCATTGAACTCAAGGAGACTTATTTCTGAGCGAACTCCAGGAGGGAATATTAACTGGGTTACTTTGCAGTTGTGGGGAGGATATATACTCATTGTTCTGGACGCTGATTCAAGAAACCTGTATCTTTTCAAAAGTTTAGGTGGAGTGTGTCTCATATCTTAATCTGGAGGGTGGGACCTTTCTCATAGCGCTGGTATCAAAAGTTTGATATAGAATGGTACAGAACTTGTCTTGGATCTGTCTTGGCAGGGATTCAAAGACTTTGCTCTGCTGCAAGAAGGCAGTATCAGTCATGTAAGAAGTGAAGATACCCTATTATTACTATTGAGCGTAACAAAGGAGCTTATCCCTAGAAGGCAGGCAGATCTAATACTAAACCTAACAGCAACCAAGTCAGAAATGAATAAACAACTGTCAGTGTATGTGGATTGAGTCTACAGTACAACACCAGTTTTCCTGGGAGCAAGTCCCAATGAAGGGATTTTTCCTGAGCAAATGCATATTGGAAATTGGGCTTCCTTCCTGTGTGTGCATACATGTATAGAATTGTGCTGTAGGACTGCAGTTGTAAATAAACTTACATTTTCAGTTTGGAAGTGGAAAGTGCTCCATGCCTCTAGTGTCAAAGCTGCTTCTAGCAGCTCTCAGAAAATAGAATTTATCTCCCAGAAACAACATTTATTCATTTAGAGGTGGTGCCACCCTCTCCAAAATAAGTTAAAGGCTACTTCTCTGAGCAGACACCCTTCCCCCCCCCCAAAAAAAACCAGAAACTTGTTTTCTTATTAGGTATATCCATTGTACTGGGCTGCATGGCACTAGGAAGTTCCTTCTGCGAAGAATGCATCCGGCGGCTTTTTGAGACAAGCATTATATTTTGATCTCAGTCATCTCCAATGTGGAGATAATATAATGATACTGTATTAGTATAATAATTAATATACGTAACAATGCCTTACAGGCCTATTGTCAAGATGACTGAGATAATGCATTTAAGCACTTTCTCAGCAGTGTGAAATAAATTATTATTATTATTATTATTATTATTATTATTAGACCTTTAGCTTAAAAGCATGAAAAAAATTGACTGTCCACCCTCACAGGAACATAAAAAGGTCTTATAACAGAGCTCAGACTGTTGGTCCATCTAGCCTAGTATTTTCTCCCCTAGCCTGGTGTCCTCCTATCACCTCTGACCATTGACTGTGCTGTCTGCAATTGATGGGAGCTGAAGTCCCACAACATCTGGAGAGTGCCAGGTTGGGGAAGGCTGGTCTACTCCTGCCTACTCTGACTGGCAGCAACTCTCCATCACTTGCTCTCAAATCCTTGCTACCTGGACTTTCTGCAAGCAAAGCAGAAAGCAGATCATGGTCCTAAGCTACGTGTGATAATAAAATTCTCAAGAGACACCTTGTTTTCTTTTGTCTACTGTAGAGATTGTGTATAAACAGTTCATACCGTTCTGACCTCACAAAAGAAATCAGATAAAGCAGTATCTGCATTAGAATATTTTTAAAATAAAAGCAAATATTGGGACACAATCAATATTTATGATACATCATAATAAATAGGAATGGTTTTGATTATCATCTGTCCAAAGATTGCTATATTGGTTCCCAAACTGAGCAAATATTTTAAAATGTTGACTGAATTCAAGACATATTATTTCCTACCTTTAAACTAAACATTATACATCAAATTTAACAATTTTAATTTCTAGGTTTTTGATAACCACTCACACATAGGGAGACTTGCACTTTCCAATTCTTGTGGAACCAAGATCCTACAGTAGACAAAACTACCAAAGTAAAAACCAGCTTTACTGGTGGTCTGCTACACTGTCCTTCCAAATATCCCAACAAAATCACTGCAGAATCCAACAGTAAAGTATCCCCGTTTGTTTTGTCTAAATCCTCAGTTGCCCCACCCCAGGACCAGTGTATTTTGATGTAAGATATGCACACATTTCTTAATCTACACTTATTCTTCAGAGTGCTTGACAGGCTATTCCTTGAAATAGGAATGTGGTTTTGATGTGAGAAGCCTATGGTCAGGAGAAGTTTAAGTGATTTTGAAAGCAAGAGTGCTTGAGGTTAAATGCATGGAGGATCCTGCAGTAGGGTCTGACTAGATCCTTTTCAGATCCCTTGCAGCCCCGGGATTTTTGATTCCAGGAATGAGCCACCTTACCATTCTGCCTAGTAAAGAGTTCTGTGAAATTCCAAAGTTTACACACCAATAACCAAATAAACCTACCACCCCTGTTTTGCAATTTTAAGAGAATGCTAAATCAGATCTATACCAGTCTTGACCAATAAGATTATAATTGTTATTTAGTTTGTTTCTGCTTCCCCCTCAACATTATCATAATCGGAGAGCCACAAGCATTTTAATCACAACAAACCTTCCGTACCTCTTCCATACTAATATCTCTTTATTTTATTGCCGCTCTTGAGAGTGCAGTCCTCTGTACGCTTTCTTGAGAGTAAGTTTTGCTGATCTTGATGGAATTTATTTCTGTAGAGGCATGGCTACGATTGCCCTGTAAACCTACGACTGCAATTTCTCCTCCACTCCTAGCTGATTCCACTTGTGCTCTTTCACAACTGCTTGTCAGGCAGAAAAATCAACAGGTGAAGCTTCTCCCACTGCTACACCTTTGCTCAGAGAGCATCATCACCTGTTGGATTTCTGCACTCAGTCAATCAGCCAACCAATGTGGCTACTCTTCCCCGCCCCCTCGCAGACTCTCCTTACCTGCAAGGAGGAGTTTGTGATGTCCGAGTTCTGCAAAGACAGTTTCCATCAGGAGTCACCCGAAACTATCCGTGGAGGGAGCACATGGTCTTCCGATAGAGATGGGAAAACAGTCTGCTTCTTCCTCTCTCTGAAATTTCTCTTTTTCTCCTCAGTCTACATCTTTTCCCTCCTGTGATCATACTCCAATCCCATGCCTCCCCCCCTTTCCTTTCCTTTTTGTTTTTTTTTTTTGGCATCCCTTCAGCCTATCAGGAGTGGCGATTGGAGGCGCCTTTGAAGTCGGGGAGCGAGCCAATCATTAAAATAGATTGAATGATTTCAAAGAGGGGCCTGGCTAGATCTCCTTTAAGTGCCGGGCTCCCCCGCTGGGCTGCTTGTTATGGATGCAAAAGGGTTTGATTGGGCTGGTGCGATCAAGATAGCGGAGGCTTCTCTTTTTATCTCTTTAAAGGTACAGGGCAAAGGGAGCGGGATGGGGAGGAGAGAAGGGACAAACCAGAGGCAGGCAGGTACGCGATTCCTAAATGCAACCAATTATTGCACGTGTTATGGCGGCCCATGTGCCTATCTCTGTGGAAATCAGCACAGGGGTGCCCCAGGGCAGGACTTAGGAGCAGAAGTCCAGGGCCCACTCAGCAAAATGAGCAGGAGGGCCCCCAAACTGCTGCAGTACTGCTGCCCTGGCACATTTTCAAAGCAAGTGAAGTAAACAGGTACAGAGGCGGATTTAGGAGAGAGCACGAAGGGTTTGGTCGCCCTGGGTGCACAGGGAGGCGGCAACTGTGATTTAGAACAGAGCGCGAAAGGCAGAGGGGTGCTGAATTTTGGCGTCGCACAGAGTGCCGCTGAAATTTGAGAGCCCAAGATCCGCCACTGAATACACAATACCATCCAAAGTGTGGAAGCTAATATCATTAAGCCCAGAGTCTCAAATTGCCCAACAGAAGCAATGAGTGAAGAAGTGGAATCCTGCAACCCCTTTCCACTGAATTTGAGCCACTCAGTAGTAATGGCCTACATGTGGGAGGAGCTTTATGTGGTACCTGTCCTACCCTTGCCACTGTTTCATTCCATCCCTGCAGCATGTGTGGGGTTTTGATAACTCCCATTTCCAGGTATTGGCAGGAGACTCCTGCCTAAAGCCCTTGAGAGTCGCTCTCAGCCAGTGGAATAAGGCAGCTTCCAAGGTGCTTTTTTCTTTTAAAAAATGTTTAGGGGTACTCTCATTTTCCTACTCATATTTAAATACTGCTCCCTGGAAGGACAGATCGTGAAGCTGAGGCTCCAATACTTTGGCCACCTCATGAGAAGAGAAGACTCCCTGGAAAAGACCCTGATGTTGGGAAAGATTGAGGGCACTAGGAGAAGGGGACGACAGAGGACAAGATGGTTGGACAGTGTTCTCGAAGCTACGAACATGAGTTTGACCAAACTGCGGGAGGCAGTGGAAGACAGGCGTGCCTGGCGTGCTATGGTCCATGGGGTCACGAAGAGTCGGACACGACTAAACGACTAAACAACAACAAAAATTTAAATACTGCCCCTCAATGAGGCCAAACAAAATGTTTAGGGGTATCTCTATACCCCTGCATCCCCCCAGAAAAAAACCACTGTTCCCAACCCATCTTCAGCCATAAAAACTGGCAGAGGCATTGAATATATGCATTGCCCTCTTGATTTCAAGGCAGTGGTTCTCAAAGGTGTTGCAGGAGAGGATGGCCAGGGTGGCGGGAAGATTCAAGGGCAACCAAAGAAACATTTACACATTTCAGTAGAGTTGAGTTGAGTAATCTCTCTCTATATGTACTATACAATCTGAAACAAAATTCAAGAGCACTGGCTATTCTACGGTTCTCCACAACAGATTGGTGTGAACAGGGATTTTCAACTCTGAAAGATATGAAAGATCAGAAAACAAAAAGGCTTCTTTGTGTTGGTGAGGAGATGAGAGTTTGTCTCAAAATTAGACCTAATATAAATGAGATATAAATAATATGAAACAAGCTCACACCTCTTATTGAGTTTGTATATTCAAACTGGGTGGCCTACACAGACCAAAACCATAACAAAGACGAACAGTTTGGGCCCAGGCACCTTCCAATCCCCATTTCCACTTTTGTAAGGAAGGGGACCCTGGGAATCAAAAGTGTTCGAAATTTAGAATACAAACACATTGGAAGTGCGACTTCTCTTTCCTACTTCTCTTTTCTTGTTTATGTTACTCTGTAAGGCACCATGTGTAGTAGCAGTAGTAGTAGTAATAGTAACAACAACAACAACAACAACAACAACAACAACAACAATGGTGTTATCAGGTCCCTTACCTGGAAGGAAGCCATGGCAATTAACTATTTAAGTTCCTAGCACGACTAAGGACTGCCACAAGCAGATTTTTTTGCAGATACAGGGTACTTTGGCAAAAGGAAAGGACAAACCTAGAAAGCAACCTGCTTGCTCCATGGCGTAATACAGAGATGGGGATCCTGTGGCTCTCCAGATATTTTTGGATTCCTACTCCCATCAGCCCCAGCCATCATGACCAAGAATTAGTCAGGGATGCTGGGAGTTGTAGTCAAACATCTGGAGAGTCACAGGTTTATCACCCCTGGTGTAACATCACCTATTCTTGCTGTTTGTTTGTTTTGCTGCTTTGCTTTTTGGTTAAATATCTCTGAAGGGACCCTTACCTGCGCTACGGGAGGAGCACACAGCTCTCTATTCTTCTCTGTGTTGATCTCTCCCTCTCTCAAACCAACAGACCTCTCAACTGAAAAGTACACCTGTGATTTTGCCCTTGCCCTATTTAACTTTTTGAGCTTTGACAAGAATGTTGGATGCTGTTCTGCCAGTGCCAATCGTATAAGCCAATTGTTGCTGCACCACCAGCTATCTTATCTGGGGGCATCCTGACACACAGCAGCTTAGATGGTGCCAGACGGTATCTGCTGGCTTGAGATGGATGGATATCCAGGTGGTATGTTATGGTAGGAGGACAAATAGGTCAGGCAGTGCCTGGTGGGGAGGATGAATTGGCAGAAAGCTCACCTAGACTTACCAGGGAGAGAAATGCGGAAGCTGCCCGCTATTCTCTTCCCTTTGGTGGTTTATCAGCCTCACCTCCCCAACAGTATTCATGGATGAGATCTCAAAGCATTAGCTGAATTAATCAATCTATTGGCTGGGCTCAATCTTAATTGTTAAAATTTAGCAAGCAATGGTGCATTTCTTGATTTTTCTTTGTTTGACTTTGGTGTGGTGTTGTAACATAGGTAAAGAAAAAACAAAAAGTAAAACTGCCCTTTCTTCCAAACAACATGAATAGTAGCTTTTGCTTATTTAATTGTAAGTTATCTTCCATTTCAATATGTCTAAAATGCACCTATATTGTAGTTTTGGTAACCACAAGTTTAACTACCATTAATTAACTGGCTAAAAGGCAAATTATTAATCAACTAAACATTCTTTTTGCCCTAATTTGGCTCGGCTGTATGTACATCACTGCAAAGTCACAATCAATCACAACCTTCTCTGTGAATACACAGAGGGAACATAACCATGGTTTTCACACAGTATAATCCAAACATCCTGCACAGAAATAACTTCCATGTAAGATTTTTAGCCAGCTTTCAAAATAAAATGTTTTCTCAAGGTGGCATACCATGCCTGATAAATTTACCTAAAAACACTATTGTAAATAAGGGCTTGATCAACCCAACACACACAATAATTTTTTATGCATTAAAAGCCCCAGGCTGATTCTACACTACACAATGGCTAATGAAAATTCAATACACGTGTGTCTGTAGAAGCTCTGGGAGAGTAGACTTTCTTGGCATTTTTAAAAAACATGAACTGATTTTAGGTGTTTGTGTGTTCACCAATCTGACCTAGACCTGGGAGAGGAACCCAGCAACTCAAATAAGTTCTGAACCTGGTGGGTATCTGAGAATGGAATCAGGGTCACCCCCAAAGCACAAGGGCCAAGGCCTAGCTGTGGGGCAAGAGATTCCATGGGGTTGGGGAAAGAACCAAGCTTTGTATGGCAGTTCAAAGGGATGCACTGTTGTTTGCACTTCAAAGAACCCAGCTGGGACTATGCAGGGAGCCAGGAAATGATGCAGAGCAATTAACAAATGTGTTACAATGGGGTAGATTAAAGAGTGCTCTCAAGTGGCAACCACACACATAGATTTAGGTAGATTGGAACTGCAATACACCAGTGCAAACACCACCAGCGTATTAACGAAGGGAGCTCTGCCATTCAGATGTTGAGAACAACTAAATATGACTGCACTGGTGTGCAACATAACTGCAGAGAAGCGTGAAACATTACTGCATATACAGTGGTATACCACACCCAGTTAGCCAGGATTATATACAGTATTTGGATGCTTGCACATGGAAGTTATTTCTGTACAGGAACTTGTATGATGGTTTACACCCAAGGGGATGCAGTCCTCAAAAGAATAAAAGTTACACAGCGTGGTTTTGGTCAACCCTATTGCAAGTTACTAATGACCACAGATATGTAGCTGAAGACTGGACAAAAGCCAACATTTTACCAATTTGGAACCTTTAGAAGGAATGGTAGCAAAAGCCATTGAAGGGAGAGCTAATATTCATTAGAGAACCTTGGAAAATTCAGTCTTGGTATGTGTACAGGATATTGTTCCTCATTCTAAGGCTGGGATCAGCTAAAAAAATCCTACACTTGATAGTGTAGCAAGCCACTTCAAGGGGAATGGGGGAGGCCCACTTCTTAAAGTAACTTTCCTTCCAAACTGCTCACTGACTGTGGCTCTAGTCTAAAGGCTTAAAGTTTCATTTGCTTTAATCAATAGATACCGTAGTGAAAATGTAAACGCTACATAATCCCCATTACAAAGATTTCTTATCTGCTTCCAGTTCTATATTAACCACCATCACAGGCTGGTGCAAAGCTTCCCATCAGTCACGTTAGCCACATGGCCTTAACATAACCTGTGCAGGCAAAAGCAGCCTAGGACACCTGGAGACTGCATATTGTAGGTAAGGCCTTCAAATTTCAAATTCTGTCTATGAGTCACCCAACCACAGAGTTGATATCGAATTCATTGTGTGGCCTCACAGATTAAAGAAGAAATGTATTGTCCAAAAACAGGGACAGACATTTGCATGAAATCTGCATGTGCTGCATAGATGCAAATTTAGAAGTAATAATTTCTAAAATAGAAATATAATATATCTCACCAGAGTGGGGAAGACGGCAACTTATGTGCCTGCTCAGTCTACGGTCCAGGGGTTTGTTAATTTGAGTGGCCAAGAAATGCCATGGTGCATCTGCAGCAGCACAACTAGATGCCTTCAACTGCCCCAGCTGCAACAAAACATGTCTCTCCCATATCAGTCTCTACAGCCACAGCAGGAGCTGCAGCAGTCTAACAGCTTGACCTCACCCCCAAAGGTCTCCCAAGGCAGATGGATGCCAACCCACCAACATGCATCACCAAAAAAGAGGCCCAAAGAGGCCACTCATTTGCAAACCCAAATTCATATGTATAGATGCAAATTTAAAAATGATTACTACAGTTTAAATATAAATGCAATATGTCTGCATCATAGTGGATAAGACTGTGACCAGGTAACTTAAGCGCCAGCTCAGGGGGAACTTCAAAGTTCCTGTTCTTCTTCCTTCTTCAACGTGGACCAGACAGTCCTTCAGACACAGAACAGTCCTGTCCAACAACCCATCAAACAGAAGATTGTCCCTCTGTAAAGCAGGACACATGACCTACTTCATGCTTGGATTTTGAGAAAGAAGCCTATAAGTGTCAGCTTTCCACAATTTTCAAGTAATCTGGGTATGTTTCTATACTAAATTTTAGACTGCTATCTGCTGTGGAAGATCTAACAGTTTCACAACCCTGAAAAAAACAACCCTGTACAACCCTGAGTGTTTGAGTTAGGCAGGTTCTCTCACACACAAATCTATACACATGCATATGAAACTTGGTTGGGAGTGAGGAGGCCAGGAATCCATGGAGAGTTAGGAGCAGAGTTCATCTACTTTTTAAGGTTTGAGGCCTCTTGCTCTGCTGAGGGCCACGTCTCCCCCAGTAACTTGGGAAGCACCAGGCCCTTATCCTTTCCCTGCTGCAGAAACTTCTTTGCCAGAGTGAAATTTCACCCACTGAGTCCCAAACCAGCTGCCCAGAGCCGTCTCTGAAACCCAGCGATTCGCAGGAAGTTCTCCTTAGGAGGAAAAACAACTAGCATCTTTGACTCAGGGGGGTTAGGCTGTTCCCCTGGCTAGCTTCCGTTTCATCTTGTCTCCCACCACGCGGATGACGGAAATTGAAGGAAGCAGCCAAGCGGTTCGGATGCAGCCGTACAAAGGCCTGCAAGCCCCAGGTGGATACCCAATGACTTGTCCAATTTGCTTGTGCCATGTAGGCCTGGCTTTGAAGACACCTGCTTAGCATAACACGGCACTCGGCATCTGAGCAGCATCTGTTGCCAGTCCCACGCCATTCAATTAGGGGGGAAAAACAAGGCAGGGAGGCGGGCAACCCCCTCTCTCTGTATTAAGTTGATGACTTGGGCAGAGGGTGTTGAGAGGGGAACGTCAGAAAAAAGTGAACACTTCTGGAGTGGGACGGCAGCACCTGTTGGAACTCTGACCTCTCTAGGATTTAACATTCACCCAGTTTTTCCTGGGATTCTGAACGAGGAGTTGTACTCGCTGCTTTCTCATACGGCTGCACCAGCACCTTCCTCTTGCTCTCCTTCTCCCCCTGGCCACAACCCTTTTTCCTTGGGGATTTCACCTACGGCCACAGCCTTCCTTCCATGGATTTTCACCCAAGGCGGAATTCCATGATGCACCCTCTTCCATCTTGAGCAATCGTTTCAACAGGTGTGTGTTGGTCACACTACTCTGGCCACACTGGTCTATGATTTTAAGTCTCTTCTCTTTCAATTTAGCACAGTCTTCCTTAACTTGGTGCCCTTCAAATACTTTGGACCTGCTGGATAGGACCAATTTTGAGGATACACAAAGGTCCTGCTTTTATATACCGTAAATCAGTATGTCCCTGTGGTATAAGGATCACTGTATTGCGGGGAAAGCTGTTAACAGAAGCAGGGTCTTCTCAAGCAGGAAATGTAGCCAATGCAATGCTAATGTACTAATATTTCCCTTCTCAAGTTGAGCCCCGGCACTGAAAACAGCTTCCAGGGCCCAGCCCTGGTGAGCCTTGGCACAAATTAAGGCCTGCTCATTTCCTTTGGTCCCTGCACCCCCCCTGGAGAGCAGCTCATTAGCAGATTAAGAGAAGCAGCCTCTGAGGGACACCGTGGAAGTGTCCTCTACCGAATCGGTCCTGAAATGGCTCTAAGAGGGTGGCGGCAGCGGCATGAATAATAGATCTGGGGTGCACACAGCATGGGGTGCGGGGCGGCCATGAATTATGCTGTCTGGCTTGACTTGTGTGCTGCTGCTCATTAGCAGAGTTGGGGGGTCTGTTGGGCTCGCTGCTCCGAATGGAGTCCTAATCCCACTAGTTTCCTCTCCCCCAACAGCCCATTGAATCATAGAATCAGAGTTGGAAGAGACCACAAGGGCCATCCAGTCCAACCCCCTGCCAAGCAGGAAACACCATCAAAGCATTCTTGACATATGCCTGCCAAGCCTCTGCTTAAAGACCTCCAAAGAAGGAGACTCCACCACACTCCTTGGTAGCAAATTCCACTGCCGAACAGCTCTTACTGTCAGGAAGTTCTTCCTAATGCTTAGGTGGAATCTTCTTTCTTGAAGTTTGAATCCATTGCTCCGTGTCCGCTTCTCTGGAGCAGCAGAAAACAATCTTTCTCCCTCCTCTATATGACATCCTTTTATATATTTGAACATGGCTATCATATCACCCCTGAATATAACGGTTTCAAGGTCTTCCTCTGAAATCACCCACTGCTCCACACAAGGGTGGTCTAGCAAGAAGGATCCAGTCTATGGAGACCCCATTCCCAGGCTCCCTCCAAAAGTATCTCTGGATTGTTTTTTGGGGGGGGGGGAGGAATTGCAGGGAAAGAAGCAGATCAGTGTGTCTTGGCCTGATAAAGGCAGGACCAAAGCTGGAGGAGACACGAGGGTGGATGGGTTCAGGTCAACAAATACTACCCTTTGGGCACAGCCAGGAGAGATAACACTTGGGGAAACCTGGAAGGATCAGATCCCAGCCTCACAAAGCGGCACAGGGGCAGCGTGAGTAGCGCATCGCCCAGAAAAATTGTCCTGGCAGCCCCCCCCCCAGTGCCATCCATTGGACTTAGGGACTCAATTCCAGATTTGTGTAAGGTTTGATCCTTAGCCTTTTTTTCTCCTGAGTATCACACAAGGCAGAGGAGGTTTAGGATCAGTTTTCCTTCCGGATGGGCTTGCTTCCCAGGTGGGCAAGCCCCACCTGCCCCTTGCTTCCCTCAACAGCACGTGCAGAAACCGCTGTTGGACCCTGTGCCTGGACCATTGGACCAACTTTTGGTCTCGTCTGCTCAATCCACCAGAGCCTGTCTTTGCATGCAAGGTAAGTCCCTAACTCACTGAGGGTTTCAGATCCATCGGCTACCCTCACCTGGTTTAGCCAGCCTGTCAAAGCCATTCCCAGGATGTGCCCACTGTAGCACACTGACAGCTTCTAGGAGCCAGAGGTGAGAGCTGAGTGCAGGGTGGGGACCAAAGGTGGACAAACTACCCCAGAAGGAGCATAATGTGCCCCCCCTCCAGAGGTACTACCCCTCCCCTAACACCCCTATGATGTGCTACATAAGATGTACTAAATGCCAGCTCTGCTGCCCTCTCGTGAATAGAGCTGGTTTTCCTTACATCAGTCAGTGCAAACCTATGTGCAGATGGCAGCAGTTCCCATGGCCGACTCTTAGCACTATAGGGCTAGATTTAAGTAAAGAATTAGGGAAGGTGTCACAACAAAGAGGAACAAATTACCGCACAATGTGTGTGTCTGCACATTACAGTAAGGGTTGCTTGGTCACAATCCTGAGAGCATCCTGACCTGTGCACACATGTGATAGTACCAGCACAACACAGCTCATCTCTCCACAGTGCAGTCAGTTCCTGGGTCCTAGAAAACAGGTTGCATCTCTTCCTCTTTGTCAATTACCCTTGATTATAATACCAGTGCCTACTCATCCCTGGCAGGGGGCAGGGACTCAACCTTCCATGTCTAATTTTGTAAGAGCGGCAACATAGGAAATACCTCAGATCAATTCACATTCTCTGACAATGGATATCTTCTGTATTGGCTAAGGAAGCAGGCAGTGTGCAAATTCCTTCCTCTCAATGCTACAGGTGTTTTCTTCTGCCTGTTCCCTCTGTGCCAGGGATCTCCTGATGTTGTTCTCCAACTCCCATCTACACTAGCCAGCATGTCAGGGATGATGGGACAGGTGGCTCTGTATACCTGAAGGAGTGTCTCCGCCCCCATCTTTCAGCCTGGACACAGGTCCACCTCCGAGGGACTTCTGGCGGCTCCCTCACTGCGAAAAGTGAAGTTGCAGGGACCTTCTTGGCAGTGGTGTCCACCCTGTGGAATGCCGTCTCATCAGATGTCAAGGAAATACTGTAACCAATTACTGTACACAACTTTCCAAAGACACCTGAAGACAGTTGTGTATTGGGAAGTTTTTATTGCTTGATGCTTGGTTGTTTGTTTATATTATTTGGAAGCTATGCTGAGTGGCTGGGACAAGCCGGTCAGATGTGCGAGGTATAAATAATTCTTATTCTTACTCCAACATCTGAAGGCCCAGAGGTGCCCCATCCCTGTTTTATACCTACATCTGAATGTTGAATAGACATTCAGCAAGTCAATTCACATAAACAACTCCTCCCGTCAATATTGAATGGTTGGTGTCTTAGTGTCACTGGGGAGCAATTCCCAGTTTGTACAAAGAGCCTTTAAAAACATGTTTTCATTTGTCTCCTGCCCTCCTCCCCTAGTTTCCTATTCACACATACAATTTGGATTTAAGTGACCGTGGAAGTAAATACCTCAGCTTTTAATGGGGCAGGTTTTCCATGAATGAATATACCCTAAGTACCTTACTGTGTTAATGTACTGGGTGAATGTTCACAGTGAAGGTGTTGTGTTGCTGTCCACTACTGAATGTGTTTTGCATATTTTACCCATTCATTGCCTAGGTGTAGTATATAGTTTCTGACATAATAGTTTCATGCAGTGTTCAGTAGTGCTTAAGGATCCTAGCCTAATGCCTGTATCAGGTTATAGAACTAATAGCTACCATTGTCAAGGATGCTGTCACAAACAAGGCATGCATCTTCTGATCTTCCCAGCTGAATAGAAGGTGACAGAGAACTCCTGCTTCCTGTAACAAGCATGTAGATTAGAACCTAGTTAACATCCTTCTATGATCTTTGCCAGGTGTAAATGGCTCTCCCAGGCTAGATCAATGACCTCTTTGCCAGTAGCAATGGACCATCAAATTCAGAGCCCCTCCTTTTGTGTACTGCTTAGTAATCAGCAGGCTACCTAGAGCCCTGGCACCTAGAGTTTCTTGCTTGTTAAGAGCTGTAATTCTGTTACTTGTGAGTTCCCAATGGAAATTATTTTGGGGTCTTTGAAATGTAAATCTTTAATTTCTGCTGGGCATCCCAGATCTGCTAAGAAACTACAGCAATAGGATTCAGCATTCATAAAGTGCTTTTGAGCATTCAGAGCGATTCATATATTCGCTATCTCAGTTCTTTAAAGACTGATATTAATATCATCTCCAACTTGTTAGGTGAAGGGCAGAAGCTAAGTGAATGGTGAATAGCCAGTGTTTGCTTACCTAGGGAGTTCCTTGCCTTGAAGTCAGGTGAGAGTCAAACCAGGGATTTCTCAGATCACCACACTGCTCATAGTCATTTATATAACAACAACAACAACAACAACAATACATTTATACCCCGCCCATCTGGCTGGGTTTCCCTAGTCACTCTGGGCGGCTTACAACAGAAAAATGAAATAAAATAATCTATTAAACATTAAAAGCCTCCCTAAGGGCTGCCTTCAGATGTCTTCTAAAAATCTGGTAGCTGTTTTTCTCTTTGACATCTGATGGGAGGGCGTTCCACAAGGCAGGCGCCACCACCGGGAAGGCCTTCTGCCTGGTTCCCTGCAACTTGGCTTCTCGCAACGAGGGAACCGCAAGAAGGCCCTCGGCGCTGGACCTCAGTGTCCGGGCAGAACGATGGGGGTGGAGACGCTCCTTCACTCTTGTTTCTAAGAAGAGTCCATAAAAAGAAACCAGGCTTAGAATAAAACAATAAAAAGCTTAGCTTTTCCTGCTCCTCACAGATGTTTCCCACTTTTCCTGTTGCCACCAAATCACCCTTTGGGGAAGAGGCTTTGTGATAGTCATCCTGTGGGCAGGTGTAGTAGCCTTGGTGAACCCCACTTGCAGACTCTGCCCTGCTCAGTAGCATCTCCACAGGGACATGTGCTACTGGCCTTCAACAAGTGTTAAATCCTTGCAAAGAATTCTCAACTAGTGGTATTCAAAGGCAAGGAGCAAATGGAATTCATCGAGAAAAATTGGAAGTTGGTATGGATTGGACTTAGGGTCTCATTGCTAATGAAGAAATGGATCTGGATAAATGACTCTCTTTTAAAAGAGACAAGTGTTTCCAGCAATGCAACCTGAGGAGGTAGCTGTGGCGCCATAGTAGAGAATTGGATTGATTTTAAGATGTGCAGCATAAACCTGAACTGGATTTGTCAGAAGGAATACTCATTTGAGTATCTTTAAGTGTACCCATTGACTATGCAAAAGCCTTTGACTATGCTTCATTGACTATGCAAAAGCCTTTGACTGTGTCGACCACAGCAAACTATGGCAAGTTCTTAAAGAAATGGGAGTGCCTGATCACCTCATCTGTCTCCTGAGAAATCTCTATGTGGGACAAGAAGCTACAGTTAGAACTGGATATGGAACAACTGATTGGTTCAAAATTGGGAAAGGAGTACGACAAGGTTGTATATTGTCTCCCTGCTTATTTAACTTATATGCAGAATTCATCATGCGAAAGGCTGGACTAGATGAATCCCAAGCAGGAATTAAGATTGCCGGAAGAAATATCAACAACCTCAGATATGCAGATGACACAACCTTGATGGCAGAAAGTGAGGAGGAATTAAAGAACCTTTTAATGAGGGTGAAAGAGGAGAGCACAAAATATGGTCTGAAGCTCAACATCAAAAAAACCAAGATCATGGCCACTGGTCCCATCACCTCCTGGCAAATAGAAGGGGAAGAAATGGAGGCAGTGAGAGATTTTACTTTCTTGGGCTCCTTGATCACTGTAGATGGTGACAGCAGTCACGAAATTAAAAGACGCCTGCTTCTTGGGAGAAAAGCAATGACAAACCTAAACAGCATCTTAAAAAGCAGAGACATCACCTTGCCTACAAAGGTCCGTATAGTTAAAGCTATGGTTTTCCCAGTAGTGATGTATGGAAGTGAGAGCTGGACCATCAAGAAGGCTGATCGCCGAAGAATTGATGCTTTTGAATTATGGTGCTGGAGGAGACTCTTGAGAGTCCCATGGACTGCAAGAAGATCAAACCTATCCATTCTTAAGGAAATCAGCCCTGAGTGCTCACTGGAAGGACAGATCGTGAAGGTGAGGCTCCAATACTTTGGCCACCTCATGAGAAGAGAAGAATCCTTGGAAAAGACCTTGATGTTGGGAAAGATGGAGGGCACTAGGAGAAGGGGACGACAGAGGACGAGATGGTTGGACAGTGTTCTCGAAGCTACGAACATGAGTTTGACCAAACTGCGGGAGGCAGTGGAAGACAGGAGTGCCTGGCGTGCTATGGTCCATGGGGTCACGAAGAGTCGGACACGACTAAACGACTAAACGACGACGACGAAGTGTACCCATTCATAATTTGCTGCATACGCCTGTTTAGACATCTTTTTTTAAAAAAACAAATTGAGAAACCTCAAGGCCTTCTTGGTGGCTGCTCCCAGACTTTGGAACTCCCTCTCTAGAGAAGTCAGAGTGGCTCCCTCCTTGTTGTCCTTCTGTGTCACAGGTTAATGAAGCTGGCAGGAGAAGACTTTCTGGTTCCTACAGGCTTTGGAGAACTGACTGTTTTTGAAGAAAGGGCTAGTGCTGTGCTGTTTTTATTGGAATTATTTGTATGGTTTTAATAGATTTATATACGTATATATGTAGCTTTATTTCTACATAGTTCTTGTAATCATCATCATCATACATGTTTAATTGTTTCCCATTTGTTTGGGTAAAACTGAATTTTAACTGCAAAACGGTAACTCTTCTTACTGTACTTGTTTATAGACCACCCCCCAATAAATTATGCCTGAACTTATGGGAAAGTAATATCTGGGATGTAGCAATGTCTGAGCATCTCACCAGACACAAGAAGGCAATTAAAGGCAAAACGAATAGAGACACCTTCCAAGAAACGTGGACCCCTTTAAGTATGTGAATGACAAAAATCAAGACATTCTTATACATAAAGTAATATGTTTGAATATTGAATGTGTATGTCTAGAAACAATGGATAAAACAAACACCAATAGATGTACTGCTGGATCAATGTTTAGTGGTTATTGTATTTGTTTAAAAACCAATAATTTTTGTTGTTGTTAATATTTTTTGTACCCCACCCATCGGACTGGGTTGCCCACTGTGGGTGGCTTCCAACAGAATATTAAAAAACACAACAGATGAATTAAGAGGTTCAATGCTATCACTTGTGAATTGAATCCAGACAAATGATATTTGTTAGCTGCCTTACCAATGCCAAGATATGTGGAGTCTCCTTCTTTGGAGGTCTTTAAGCAGAGGCTTGACAGCCATCTGTCAAAAATGCTTTGATGGTTTCCTGCTCTGCAGGGGGTTGGACTGGATGGCCCTTGTGGTCTCTTCCAACTCTATGATTCTATGTTCTCAACAACTGCTTTATGATACCACTGTTAATTAGGTACTTATTACTGTCTATACTTTTTCACATTTCATTTCCCTTTGACCTCATTCTTCCCGCTTCCCCTGACCCTAACCATGTGCCTGTATCAGGGTAATGCTTCATGCATTAGATAAAGTGGACTGTAATCCACAAAATCTAATGCAGTAATGAATTCGTTAGACTTTAAGATTCCACAATACTGCTTGTTACTCTTCTACAAAGGTAGCCCAGGGTTTGTGCCCTAGCTTTAGTGAATTCATTGCCACTAAGAAAAGTTTCGTTTCAGCAAAGTTTGCAATCATGTCGCTTTATTTTCTTAGCCTGTGTGAGTCTGTGTGCTGTAGAAGTAAAAAAAGGGACAAAGACATCTTGCAAACATTGTTTGTGTCTTTGGGTCTCTCCTTGCAGCTTACAATGAGAGGCCAATGGCAGTGAAATTGCCCAAGCACAGAGTTATACTTACACTTCACTTACTTGTTGTGACGTGGGGTTCGTGATTTCAGCTCTCTTGACATAATATGCTGGAGACAGTTCTCTAGTAACACTTCTTTATTAAAGCAAACAAGGCTGAGCTCTGAGGAGAGGAAAGCTACATTTATAGGGACTGGGGACTAGCTAGAAAGGGATACATTTTGGAGGCAATCACAGTGTTGCCTTTTGGAGGAAACCAATAAGACAGAGGATCCAAATACAGCAGCTTAAATGAACCAATAGTGGCTGTACCTTCTGGAACCAAAAGGCAGTTACTTTATCCTAATGCAAATACAGTACATACAATAGTAATACAGATATAAAATCCTCTGACTCAATACACAACATTACTTTTTTTTCTGTGCTCCTGTGTGTAACCTGTGACCCTTGTAGGAGAATAGAGGTGATCAAGTGAGCCTTGCTTTCACCACAGTCCCGTGGCACATGTGGCTGCTGGTGAGTTGTATAGCTGCATCCCGCCCAGGCTTCTTTCTTTGCACTGTGCATACCCTGTACAAGCTATGTGTTGTGTTGTACTGGTGCATTGTGTAGGTGTGTGTTGCTTAGTTTTGTGTCCAGATGGTTGCAAGCCACAAAGTGCTGGATTCAGAGTAATCCCTTTATGGACTTATGAGGAGCTAATAAACTGCACATTGCAACCTTTTGAAATATACAGCTTGTGCACCTGAGCTGTGTGTTGTTTTGTTTGGCACCATTCAGATATGTGCTGCATAGTCGTTGTCCATTTTGTGTGTGTGTGTGTGTGTGTGTGTGTGTGTGAGAGAGAGAGAGAGAGAGAGAGAGAGAGAGAGAGAGAGAATGTATGTATGTATGTATGTATGTATGTATGTATGTATGTATGTGTACGTGAATAGTACATATGCATGATAGTACATATGCATGCAGAGTATTTTTTTTTTTAGGTGGTAGGGAGTTTCATTCCTACAAACTATGCGGCTGTATGTTGTGAAGTTGCACACTTTGCGGCGCAGTGTGTTAGTGTCCCCTATGGCACGCTTTCCTGCTTCACACCATATGCCCCCATGTCCCCCCTCAGCTCCCCGCGGCTTTCCACAACCTGTTCCCCCTGCAGGGCGAGCACTGATGATACTGGCACCTTTTCAGTTCAGAAAGCGATGAAAAATCAAACATGGAAATGAAGACGCCTGTGTTTGCAGATCAAAGGGCCCGAATTTACCTTTTGCTTCACTTGATCTTCAAACCCAGCCTGAATCAAAGCTGCCCAAGGGGAGCCAGCAGACAGGGCTCATATGGGGAGCGGGGGGTGGGGTGGGGAGAGAAATCTCTGTCTACATTTGCTTCATAAAAAGGGGAGTTTTGGAAGTTTATCAAACTCACGCCACTTCCACCCAGCCCAGGCACTTTGCCTGCTCCTCCAGGCCCTGAAAACTCGGTGCTGGTGAGACCACCTGCCAAGCACCCAAGGCCATTAGGTGACCATTAGGTCATTTCTATTGATGGTTTGTGCCCTGATCTAAGGTGAGCCCCACCAGTCGTATCACCACCATTAATTACGCTGTTGCCAAATGAGCAAAGGGAAAAGCCATATTCCTACCATCACCCCATTAAAAACAATCACACACCTACCGGTATGTATACACACCTTTTCTGCTGGGGCCACTCCTTGCTCTCCCCAAACCTTCTGGAATCCACCCCTTGACTCAGGGAACTCAAGCCCCACTAAACTGCCAGAATTGCTAACTTAAAGAATTTAAGGTTTGTGGGGTGGGGGGAGGCCTGAAGGTGGGCAAGGCAAAGTAAGCAGCTTCCCCCACCAAGTTGCTTGCCTCCTCTTTTTTTGGCTACTGGTAGTGGGCCCCAGCCAGGTCTGAAAAGTTGGGAGACTTGTGGCTTTGCAGTGTTGAAGCTGGTTCAAGCAGGCATGCCAATTACTTGAAAGTGCAGCAGCAAGCGAAATATCGCATGTGGGAATGCGTGGGAGCCCCACTTTACCCAGTGGCATTTACTTCTGTATGGGGCTGCACTTAGAGTAGCACAGAGGTTGAGGCTTCTGCTGTATATTTTAGTAATGGTCTAGACCTGGGATGCGGGTGGCGCTGTGGGTTAAACCACAGAGCCTAGGGCTTGCTGATCAGAAGGTCGGCGGTTCGAATCCCCGTGACGGGGTGAGCTCCCGTTGCTCAGTCCCAACTCCTGCCAACCTAGCAGTTTGAAAGCACGTCAATGTGCAAGTAGATAAATAGGTACTGCTACAGCGGGAAGGTAAAGGGCATTTCCTTTTTTTTTAAACATACTTTTTATTAATTTTACAAACAGAAAAAAAAAAGGAAACGGTACATACATAAACACCTTTTCCACCTTCTTCCCACCCACCCACATGGATCCTCCCCTGCCACAGAAGTATCTCATGTAGGTGAACAGTCAGAGATGGTCCATTTTATGCTTGGATTTCTGTCCTCCTCCCCCTCCCCTGACCCCAAAGCCCCCCCCTGCCACCAGGGAGCTCCAGCAAACCAGGGCAGTACGCAGGAGGACATCCATCCAACCATCTATTGTCATACCAAAAAAAGAAAAAAATTAAAATAGGAAAAAAGAGAAAAAAGAAAGAGCAAAAAAAGAGAAAAAGAACAGTACAAAACAGAAAAAAAATTTCTTACATTCATAATTGTAAAACCATATTTTGTGGGCTTCCCCTCCCCCCCTTCCCCGGTTTTCATCCCTTTTTTATCATCTTTAACAGTTTCTTACTTTATAAAAATACACCTTTATATCTTATACAACTTATAAATCAATTATTATCATTTTCACCTAATGTTCAAATCACTGAAAAATCAAACTCCCATTTTATCTTCCCGTGCCTAATTTTTACTCCCTCTATAAGCCTCCATATTTTCACATTTTTCCAAAATCCATTCACTTTTAAAACTATAACTATTCTCAATTTAACCTTACATCCCCGATTACCGGCTCCACCCCCCCAATCCAGCAAATTCCATAATCAGCAGACCAGTTATAAACCTGTTAATCCATCCTTATAATCACAACATCACTTTCCCTTCACCCCACCCCCTGTTTATAGTCTTTTGCCATCCAGGCCACCATACAAGACCCCTGAATTTCTTCTCTTCTCTGCATATTTTTTCCTTCTTCCCTGTGGGTGTTCTGGAGTTCCAGTAATACCAATCGTGCCCCCCTCAAATGCAGGGCACTCCATCCAGCTTTTTGTAGAGTAAAGTCATCATTTTTTTCGTGGTGTGCTTCATTTTGTGTTGAATCATCACAGTCCTCATCTTCATCTTTTTCTTCCAAATCACAGTCACCATCATTGTCATTCTCACATTCATCTTTTTCAGTTTCAAAAGCTTCATCTTCTAGAAAATCATATTCTGCCATCACCATCTGAAATTGTTGCTGTAACTCTTGCCGTTTTGTCTCCTCTTGACATAGTTCTATTCTTGTTTCCCACATTAAGGTCAAAACAGACCGCTGGAACTCAGGGGAACACTTTTTTGTTGACATAGTTCAATCCTGCCAAGGTCAAAACTTGTCACGTGGGGTGGAATATGATCACATTTTATTTTCTCGACTCCATTTTAACAAGCTGGCTGCATTCTTCAAGTCTTGTGGACAATAAAGTTCGAACTCACATTTCACAAAATTTAAACCAAAAAAGAATTTCCACAAAGTTCAGAAATACAGTGAAATAAAAATTGACTTATAAATCCTGATCAACTCACTGGGTTGTCTGGGCTGCCGGCCCCCGAGGAAAAGAAAGGTTTTTCTTAGTCTTTACCTCTTGCTGCAGGGCACTCACAACCACAGTCTCTCTCCCCTTTCACCCTGCATTTAGGGGAGATTCTCTTTGATGCCTTTGAGGGATCCTTTTAAGTTAAGATCTTCTGTTTACGGCTTCGGGTTTCTGTTTACTGTCTCTTATGTTACCGTGGGGGGGGGTGGCTTCCTCTTTTCCCCCTCTCTCCCAAATCCAAATTGCCTTAATTTAAATTCCAAACAATCCAAATTACTCACAGTCTATTCATTTGCTAATTATTCTTGGAAGAATTGGCCGCCTCCACTTCCCAGACTCGCAGCTTCGCGCTCTCAGAGCAGCAGTGTCAGCCTGTCCGCCGCGGTTCACCTCCTCGCTCTCGGGGGCTTAAACAAAGCCGATCCGGGGAGGAGAGAGCCCGCTTTTGGCGCCGCCAGGCAAAATCCGTCCCCAAAAAGCTCGATTTGGGGCTTTTAAGGAGGTTTTGCTTCGCTGGAGCAATTCCCTCCACCTCTGAAGCGCCGAGGTCCGCTCCGCTGATCGGACCCCCGTCTGAGCAAAGATGGCGCGGTCAACCGGAAGCGGTAAAGGGCATTTCCGTGTGCTGCTCTGGTTCGCCAGAAGCGGCTAAGTCATGCTGGCCACATGACCTGGAAGCTGTACGTTGGCTCCCTCGGCCAATAATGCGAGATGAGCGCCGCAACCCCAGAGTTGGTCACGACTGGACCTAATGGTCAGGGGTCCCTTTACCTTTACCTTTACCTAGACCAGGGGCAGAAATTCAGCAGGTGGGGAGCATTTGCCAGGCACTGCCACCTTTGGTGCCAGATAAGGCCCCCAGGGGAATCTGAGAGGGGGTTGAGCCCCACAGCCCCCCTGATGTTGGGCATGAAGGCCTACAGGGTCAGTTCTGCATCTCTGTCCAAGTAGAGCTGGGGGTGGGGAAGGGCAGCTTGGCCCCAGCAGGACAGGACTTGCCTGGGGACATCTCAGGCCTCTCCTTGGGCCAAGGGAAAGGGGCTCTTCCTCTGCCTTCTTCCTCCACATCCCTTCCATTGGGTGTCTTGTCTTTGGACTTCCAAACCTGAGGACAGGACTTGTCTCACCTTCTTTTAATTCAATGTCAGCTGCTTTAGGAGACAACAAGAGTCTGCAAAGCAGGATACAAATAATAGAAGAAGTACAGCCATACCTCGGTTTAAGTACGCTTCAGTTTGAGTACTTTCAGTTTAAGTACTCCGCGGACCCGTCTGGAATGGATTAATCCACTTTCCATTACTTTCAATGGGAAAGTTTGCTTCAGGTTAAGTACAGACTTCCGGAACCAATTGTGTACTTAAACCGAGGTACCACTGTATTAAACTGTATATTTCAAAGAATATATATATATATATATATATATATATATATATATATATATATATATATAAATGTAAACTGGGCATGTCCGTTCCCCTCTAATGTTCAACAAAACTGCTTGACCGATAGTGTTGAAATTTGGACACAACGCCACATGCGAATAAGAGAGTAACCTAAGACACTTTCCATACACTTTCCTGGGCCACGTAAAACCCCCAAACCCCTGTGTTTCAGAACACACAACTCACCCCAAAGTGCATGCTGGGAAATAGAACCCAGAAGCGGACAGTTCCTTTTCCAAGGGTGGGGGGCCAAGGAATACAGGGCGGAGGCTGAGGCTCGCATTTACATACTAGGCCTTGGCTGTACTTTACAGCCTACAGACTAGGCTGAGTGGAGCCCTGAGTGGTGGGTGGGGGGAGGAGGGGTCCAAATAGACCATGGGCTGACCCAGGGTGGGGGGAGTCACAGGGATGACCCGGGGGAGGGGGGATGGGATACCTCATGGGTCGCGATAGGATGGGAGGAATCACAGGGATGAGACACAACAACCGGGGGGGGGGGAACACATAGTCCACGGGGGACGGACGGACACATCCTCTCCCTTTCCTGGGGGCCAGCTAGTGTGTGTGTGTGTGTGTGTGTGTGTGTGTGTGTCACCCTAGCTTTGCATGGCATTAACATTGTTCTAACCACTAGGTCACACGGACTCTCCTAGAACCTTGGCACTGAGGCCGGGAATTCCATGTTCTCTGCCTAGCAAAGGAGCTTGTGACCATTTGAACAGAGCTTCCTGTATCCTCAGCATCTCGAGGTTTGCAGAGGTGACCTTTGCTCAGGCCCTACATTAGAAGATGGCGTCCCAAAGACTCCTGGAGGTAAGTGGAGGTTGCCATGGCCAGGGGACCTAGATTAATGGTATCACCAAGTTTGGCAAAGAGCTATCCAAAGTCAAAGAAAGGGTTGAGCTTTGCCCAGGTTTTTGAAAGGGGAGAAGGAATGCCAAAAAGGAAAAGTCAGTGTCCTATAGTGCAGTCGATTGAATATTATTTTGAACAGGATTCCTTCTGATTTATGTACATGTGAATCTGGGAGAGGCTTCATTTATATTTCTACATGCTGGATGTTTTCTATCTATATAAAAATGTAACCAGAGCATGTTTGTGTGTCTCCACTTTTCACCGAAACCACTGGACCGATTGCATTAAAATTTTGACACAACGTCATATGCGAATACATGAGGAAGCTAATGCAGTTTGTGTAGACAGATTTCACACCTGAGGCAGGTAAAAACACGATTTTAGGGGGAAAACACAGCGCCCTCCAGTGGACGTCAAAGGAACTGAAGCCATTTCCTTTGGTATAGCGCCATCTACTGGATGTCAACACGGCCTCAGCTGCTGCCATTGGCTGCAGACTATCGGTGACATCACAAAAAGCCACGGCAACCAACTGAATATGGGCCTTCAACAGAAATCAACAGCAATGCCCAGCATTGGACAGCTGGGAGAACCAGCTAGGCTGCAGGGGTTTGCGAGGGGGAGAGATAGAGGGGTTGGGGTGACGGGTGCCAACACGTGGAAGGAAGATGACGTCACGCAGCGTGGGGAACAGAGAGAGGGGTGTTGTGCTGTCATGCAACTTTGGGAGGAACGGGGGCACTGAGTGGAGGAGGGCCCTGCCTTTGGGGAGGATGAATGTGTCAGGACGGGGTGCAGGGATTTCACAGAACACGCTTGGGTGGGGGAGACAGGGTTGGGACGGGGCAGAATTTTAAACAACACGTGTATTGCGGGGGAATGATTGTATGCAAAATGAAGGGGGACTCTGAAGGTTAGGGGACTCTGAAGGGGGACTCTGAAGGTTCATTTAACAGGCTGAGCCACAGCAACGCGTGGCCGGGCCAGCTAGTGTTGTACTATAATTTGGAAGGGAAAGGGAAAAAATGAAGAAGAAAAGAGTGTGAGCGGCTGGCCCAGTGGAGGGGAAGGGGGTGCTGGATGGATCTGGTTTTTCTGCAGAGCTGAGGCAGGGAGCCCTGCTGCCCACCTGCCCACAGAGTCCATCGCAGGGAAGGGCTGCTCCCAGGTGCAGGCGAGGGAGAGACAGGAGGCCTGGCAGAGCTCTGCTCCTGGAGGAAGGACGGATGAGAAACAGCGCCATGGGCTCTGCTGAGACAGGCCTCCTCTCCTTCAGGCCTCCTCTCCCCCAACTGTCATCTGGCGGCAGCCATTTCATCAGGCTGCCTCAGTGGCAGAGATGACAACAGCATTCTAGACACTGGGGCCTGAGCTTGTGAGTTGTCTTTTCCTCTGCCCTCTTTGCCCCCTTTCCTTGTGTGTTGTATTTCTGTTTGTCAGATTGTTTATTACAATAGAAGTCTGCCATTAGGGAGTTTCTTGCGTTTGATTTCATGGAAGGCTCTCTTGGAGCCTTTTTGGCTTAAGAGAGGACAGGAAGTGACGATATGGTGTACCTGCTAGCTGCCCAAATATCCTTCTGCTAAGGAACAAGAGCCCTGTCCTTTGGGACATGCCACTGCATTAAAGTGTCGCCTTTCTCTGTATCTGAAAATTAGGCACTTTGTTTGCTTGATGTAGAATTCTTTGTACCCTGATAGGCCTGCACACATCTCCCACATCAGAGAGTTAGTCCCCAGAAAAATGCTGTGGCTAATTGATGTCAGTGGCATGCTGTCTCCTGCAGGGGGTGCTGCAACCCAGCTCTCAGGAGGCTTTGTTGCTTCGATGGAGGTGGCGCAGTTCGCTCTTTGGGATTGCAGCACACACAGTGTGGTGCTCCTCTTATAACGTGCATGGCTAAGAACCCGAAAGGGATGCTGGACTTGGATGCAATTGCTGAGAGGAGTGATGGGATCAGCTTGGGAGATTTTATTAATGCAGTGAAATTAGGACCAGATAAACCATTTGTTCTGCTTAACAATAGCACTCTTCCTAAAGAGTATACAATACACATAGAGAATGCATACATTCAGATATGTGCATTATCTGTCAAGCTGTTTTTTAAAATAAATAAATGTTTTATTTTGTAAACCACTCTATTATTATTTTTTATAAAGAGCAATACAGTATATAAATTGCATCAATGATTCAATGAGTGAATAAATAATCTCAATAATGGACTGCTGGAAGGCCATGGACTGCTAATGTATTATCTGCCTTGGCAGCTCAGTGGGTAGAGCATGAGACTCTTAATCTAAGGGTTGTGGGTTCGAGCCCCATGTTGGGCAAAGGATTCGTGCATTGCAGGGGGTTGGGTTACCCTTTTGGTCCCTTCCAACTACAATTCTATTATTCTATTATTCCTTTCAACAACCTTGTAAGGGAGGTCTGCTTATCATTATCTGTGTATTACAGGGAATGTGGGAAAAGTCTTGACAGATACTAGCTTGCTTAATGGTGTGGTAGCAGCTCAGCTGAGATTCGAACTGTGGATTCTTTCATGGCTCTTAATCAAAGTACTAAGTTTGTTGTTTGTAGTAAGTATGTCTTTCTTTCATAGATCTTACAGTGGTGTTTTTAGCCTCACGAATAATGATGTGAGGTGAGAATATTCTCCGGAGAATATTCTTCACAAACTGTAAACTCTAATGTAAGAACCAGTTTTACAACCCACATTAAAAAAATATAGTAAATAATAAGTCAAGCTGTGATATTGCCAGTGTAAGTAATGAATGATGGTTTTTTCGATCCAGTTACATTACTAGGCATTGTGTCATTCACCATTGGAAGTTCTGAAATGTGAGATACCGAAAACCTTTTTTCCTTTTTTTTAGTTTTAAAAATGCCATTCAGTTAATTTCATGAACATTTGAATTCGTATGTATTTCAACTATACGTAATAGCATTTTTTTCTATTTTGGTGTGACCTTATTCTTAGCAATTCTATACCCTTGGCCATACAGTGTGATTTTTTCTTTTACAGAAAGTACTGGTAGCTTTTTTCTAAAGCAATTGTTTGTTTGTTTGTTTGTTTGTTTGTTTGTTTTTTGATGAAAAGCAAAGCGCCACCTGAACAAGTTTACCCATGAATGAACATGTATATTAACTAATTATATCATTTTCAATGTATTAAAACTATTATCATTTTCAATGCATTAGAATGAATATTCTCCTACAGTATTTTAAATAAAAAATCTCTAACATTCTTATTAATCGAGAATATTCTTGAGAATATTCTCCAAAAGGTTATTCTTGAGAATTTAACATCATTACTCATAATAACCCTGATAGGCTCAGCAATAGCTTGTGGAACGTACACATGCTGCATACAAATCATTATCAATCTGCACTCTTCATTTGAGCTTTAAAACATTATTTCTGCTTCTCAGATGTGTTTGCGTATGGCCCTTTTCCAAGATCATAACTGAAGAAGTAGAATATTCAGCAAACTCTTTTTTTTGCAGCTGCTGTAACCCCTTTTGTTCACAGGATATAGATTCTGGAGAAGTAGAAATAATGTTTTCAAAGCTTGAATGAACAGGACAAATGGACAATGAAATACTTACAGTAATATTTCATAATGTTTGTGTGCAGCAGCCTGGATTATATATGGTAGGTTAGGCAGCCCATGCTTAATGAAAGGCTTGTTCAAGTGTACTGTAATTATCTGACATTGACATTGATCCTTTGGCATTGGCAGCGGGTGGCTTTTCTTTCCCTTCAAAAGTTTCTCCCATTTCAGAATTGGAGGCCTGAGAGCTCTGATTGGCTGTGGGGGGCAAAAGGAGGGAGAAGTGCCCAGCTCAATTCATGCCATCATCTAGCACTGGATATTTTTACATTCAAGGCACAAAGAAGCCAATTCCCCTTACTAGTTTTCCCTTTTTAATGCAATATAAACCAATTGATATGACCTTCACATATATACAAAAACAAGGACAAACAAGTGTCCTAGATATATGTTTTGGTCTAGTTATCATAAGGTTCTTGCCTTTATGGGAGCCATAGGAGTGTTCATCTGAGATTTGTCCAATTCAACATCCTAAGAAGTAATTGTCACACAACAAACGGTCGTTTACTGTTGCATCTGAATGTACATACTGTCGCGAATTGCTTCATGGTGCTTTAGCAGAAATGCTCAGAGTTCCAGGTTCTTCAGTGCAGTATATTTATTGTGAGCTATATACAAATATCTACAGGCAGTTCATACTCTCTCTAAACCTCTCACTGACCACACCCTTCTACACCACCACACTCACTGCTGGAAAGGTTTCCTTTTTCAACCACTGACAGCCAATCATAGAATCATAGAGTTGGAAGAGACCACAAGGGCCATCCAGTCCAACCCCCTGCCAAGCAGGAAACACCATCAAAGCATTCCTGACATATGGCTGTCAAGCCTCTGCTTAAAGACCTCCAAAGAAGGAGACTCCACCACACACCTTGGTAGCAAATTCCACTGCCGAACAGCTCTTACTGTCAGGAAGTTCTTCCTAATGTTTAGGTGGAATCTTTTTCTTGAAGTTTGAATCCATTGCTCCGTGTCCGCTTCTCTGGAGCAGCAGAAAACAACCTTTCTCCCTCCTCTATATGACATCCTTTTATATATTTGAACATGGTTATCATATCACCCCTTAACCTTCTCTTCTCCAGGCTAAACATACCCAAGCTCCCTAAGCCGTTCTTCATAAGGCATTGTTTCCAGGCCTTTGACCATTTTGGTTGCCCTCTTCTGGACACGTTCCAGGTTGTTAGTATCCTTCTTGAACTGTGGTGCCCAGAACTAGACACAGTACTCCATGTGTACTCAACTGACAGCACATTACTGCTGAGTCATTCTGACCCAGCACTCCTATAGAAAGTATTGCATCAGCCAGTTGCATCAGCTAGTTTCACTTTTCTAGTACACTCAGGCCTGCAGACTTACTATCTCACACAGCATTCTGTGGATCCCGACACTGCTCCTTAAGTCAAAGGCTTGAGACCTAACAATTCTCTTAAGTCTCAAAATTTAGGAGCATCCAAACATTTTGTATATAAGTCTGCCACATTACATTTCGTGTTACAACGTTAAGTCTCGAAATTTAGGCGCATCCAAACATTTTGTATATAAGTCTGCCACATTACATTTCGTGTTACAACGTTAAGTCTCAAAATTTAGGCGCATCCAAACATTTTGTATATAAGTCTGCCACATTACATTTCGTGTAACACATTTCTTTCCAAAGCATTTTTAACATTGCCATATCTTATTGCAATATGTTTACTTTTACTCTTAAAATTCTGTTGGTTGGCAAGCTGCTGTGCTGCCATGTTATCACTGAGCACAGTGATTGGCATTTCTGAAGGTATTCCTAGTTCTTTTGTTAGGGAAGCAAACCACTCTATTTGTGACACACATTCGCTTATGGCTGAGTACTCACAAGAACTTGTAGCAACAAAGGTTTGTTTCTGGGATTTCCATTGAACATTTCCAATATATATGGCATAGCCAGTGGTAGATTTTCCATTTTCTCTGTCTCCCCAGCTGGCATCAGCATATGCATATACTTGCTGGTCACATCCTGTATCTAGCACCAGCTTGTAATCTTTTGTGCCTTTCAGATACCTCAGGATTCTTTTAGGTGCTACCCAATCTCTCTGAGCCGGGTCTGCACTTCTTTGGCTTAACATGTGCACTGCCAATATTATGTCGGGTCTCGTCCAGCAATTTAAATATAACAGAGAACCCATCAAAGAATGAAATGCTGTTGCATTCTCACATTTTTCCCCCTCTGGTTCATTTTTATACTGTGTAGTTATGGGAGTGTCAACCTCATTTGCCCTTTCCATTCCATATGTCTTCAGTAATTTTTCAATCTTTTCCTTCTGACTAAGGGAGTAGACGCCTTCATTCCTCTGAACCTCTACTCCTAAGTAATTTTGGATCTCTCCCAAATGCTTCAGTTTGTACTTGTTACCTAGGTCAGTGTTTCCCAACCAGTGTGCCTCCAGATGTTTTGGGACTACAACTCCCATCATCCCTAGCTAGCAAGACCAGTGGTCAGGAATGATGGGAGTTGTAGTCCCAAAACATCTGGAGGCACACTGGTTGGGAAACACTGACCTAGGTTGTTCATGAACCAAGACACTTGCTTTTGTGCAATTGTTATTAGACAAATATCATTAACATACAAAAGTAAGTATCAAACACTCCCTTGCACCGTTGCTCAATATAAACAGGAATCAGCCAGGCTTTGTTTGAATCCCATCTTTTTCAAAGTTGTGTCTATGCATTCATGCCATAGACGTGCACTTTGGTGTAAACCGTATAGTGCCCTCTGCAGCTTTAACACCATGCTCTCTCTTTCCAGCTCATAAACTGGTATTTGCTGCAAACACACCTTGGCATCAATGGGAGCGTTTAAATACGCTGAGGCAACATCAAAATGATTAACTTTTAACCCCCTCAGGCTTGACATTGTTAAAACTGATTTTACTGTTTCAGCCTTTGCTGTTGGGGCAAACACTTAATCATAGTGTATCATTTTCTTTTGTGTAAAGCCTCTGGCAACCAGCCTGGCTTTCCTTTGGTAACTACCATCGGCCAGCATTTTCACTTTAAAAACCAACCTACAGCTTATGGGCTTTTTACCTTTAGGCAATTCTGCAGGCACAAACACACTGCTGTTTAGCAAAGAGTCATACTCTACCTGCATTGCCTTTAACCATGCCTCTTTCTCTAGAGTAGGTAACTCTTGCACTTCTTCAAAGTTTTCTGGCTCAGTTACACAAACCTGGTTTATGGTGTCTGTGAACCCATAATGGGCTGGAGGTTGACCTTTATTACTTCTTTCAGACCTTCTAGGTTCATTAATCTCACCCCCTGGGTCACATTCAGAACTGCTTTTGGGGTGGATTGACACTGGAGATTTACCTCCTCCTGTCCTGGTTACACTTTCTTTTTCCCTCTGCTCCACACGAGTAGCTGGAGAAAGTGGCTCAGACTTTACCTCCTCCCTTTTGACTTTTCTGGGAGAGCTGCCAATTCTTAGCTTTGATTCAACTGCCTTATCAGATACACTTGGCAGTAAAACACTTTCTGGCAGTTGGTTTGCATGTATCTTGGGCCAATTTCTTTGCTCATTAAAACTGGCTGACCAACTAAAACTCATTTTAGTCATTTGAAAACTCCTTTTCAAACCTGTAAGCTTTTGTTCCGCTTTCATACCTAAGGAATAACAACTGCTGTGCCCTTTCCCCACCCTTTCTTCGATTTTTCACAGGTATGTCCACCCATGCCTTTGTTCCAGAGATTCTCAAATGTTGCAAACTAGGACTTTTGTTATAGATAACCTTGTAGGGTATATCGTCTAATACACTTGACCATAGGCGATTTCCAATATAATTGGCTGTCTTTATACTCTCAGCCCAATATTTAATTGGAAGATCTGCATCTGCTAACAATGCTTTCATTTATGTCTGCAAGACTCCTCCCCTACACTCTGCTACGCCATTCTCCTGAGGAGTTGCCACGTTGGCAAGCCTATGTTTAATCCCTTGGGATCACAACCAGTCTCTTAGAGAGCTTGCCATAAATTCTCCTCCCCTGTCTGTCTGGATAGAGCACACCTTTTGGCCAAGTTGCCTTTCTACCCTTCTTACTCAGAACTTCAAAGTTTGGGGCACTTCAGACTTTTGATTTAGTGGGTAGACCCAGCCAAACCTAAAGTAATCATCCACTAGGATTAAACAATACTGTACTTGTTCTGGGAGACACTTGGTGGAAAAGGACCAGTTACGTCAGCATGAATCAACTCCAGTTGTCTTTTGGTTTCTCTTTGGCTTGCTCTTGCTACTGGGCAAGCCCTACTCTTAACCTCCTTGCAAATACTTATCACAACTCTTAATGTTTTTCATCCCCCCACATAACTCCAAAGTTTTGCTCAGCACCTTAAAGCTAGCATGAGCCATGCATCTGTGCAGGAGATGAATACACATATTGTGGGTTGGGACATTTTGCACATTCGCAACATTAGACTCACTCCGTAATACATACATATTAGTTCTAAGGTCAGCATTTCCCAACACTGCTCCATTTTGCTTTATCTGGCACTGGTCTCCCACAAAGTTTACTTCAAAGCCTGCTTTTGCCAGGTCAGGAATGCTTAGGAGATTGTTTTGCAAACTAGGCACACACAACACATTCCTGAATGTGTGTCCCAGCTGTGGGAACACAACCTCCCCCTCACAAACCACATTAGCTTTCTGGCCTGTAGCAAGACTTCATGTTTTTTGTTCAAAGCCCTAGCATCAGTCAGCAATGCTTTTTTTTTACAAAAAGTTTGAGAAGCTCCACTGTCCAGCTCTTCATTTTCTTGACCATCTGCAGACACCCAGGCAGTAGACTCTCTCTGCTGCCTCCTGTGCTTCTGCTGTTTTTGGTGTTTTTTGGGGCAGTCCCGAAGCAGATGTTCACTGGACTTGCAGCAAAAACACCTTTTTACTTTATTGACCACCAGCTGGTCTGCAGCAGCTCCTCCTAGCTGTTTCTCTGGCTCCCGGCACCTCTGCTCTTCCCGGCTGTTGTTCCCTCTGGGATGCTCCGACAGCTGGGCTGAGGTCGTCTTTCGTCCCACACGCCTTTCCTCCTCTGCATACAACCGCCCAGTGACGTATTCCAGGGTCAGCTTATCAGCTTCCACTGACTCAAGAGAAGTGACCAGCATATCATAGCTGTCGTCAAGGCAACACAGGACTATGAAAACCTTGTCCTCTTCCCCCACTGGCTTCCCTCTCAAGGCTAGCTCCTGGAAACAGTGGTTTACCAGGGAGTCACCCAGTTTCTTCCAACACTGATACATTCTCCTGGTCAGCGTTATCAGCGAGCCAGCTGACTCACGCACATGGACAGCTCTGAGTGCATTCCATGCCACCTTCGTTGTCACCTTATCTGCTACGTAGACAAGCTGGCTGTCGTCCACTACAAGGACAATAGTAGACAGTGCTCTCTCATCCTTTTCTAGCTCGGCCACCGCTTGTGCCAGCTTCTCATCGTCATCCCAATCCTCCTCAGGGGGCTGTGGCGTAGTTTCCACCACCTTCCACAAACCCTCGCGCTTGAGGAAGTGTTGCATGCGGACCGACCAGATGCTGTAGTTCGTGGCCGTCAGCTTCTCTAGCAACACGCCAGCTCTGGACTGCTCCATACCTGCAGCTCACCTCCAGCTCCCCACAGCTAGACAACTACTACCTGGACTCTTGCACAGCAGAAGCGAATTCCTTCACAGCGCTTTAGCAGAAATGCTCAGAGTTCCAGGTTCTTCAGTGCAGTATATTTATTGTGAGCTACCGTGTTTCTCCGAAAATAAGACACTGTCTTATATTTATTTTTCCTCAAAAAAACACGCTATGGCTTATTTTTAGGGGATGTCTTATTTTTTTCCTCCTTCTGCTGCGGCCGGCACTGCTGCTGCGCCTATCACTATGTCTTATTTTTGGGGTATGGCTTATATTCCTTGAATGCTTAAAAATCCTGCTACAGTTTATTTTATGACTACGTCTTACTTTCGGAGAAACAGGGTATATACAAATATCTACAGGCAGTTCATACACGAGCAATTTATACACTCTCTAAACCTCTCACTGACCACACCCTTCTACACCACCACACTCACTGCTGTAAAGGTTTCCCTTTTAAACCACTGACAGCCAATCAACTGACAGCACATTACTGCTGAGTCATTCTGACCCAGGGTGTTCATGATGATTGGGAGTTTGTTAAAAGAGAGATATTAAAATCACAACTTCAGGCAATACCAATGAGACAGAAACATGGAAGGTGCCTAAAGAAGCCAGGGTGGCTATCTAGAGAACTTTTAACTGAGTTAAGATTTAAAAGGGATATGTACAAAAAATGGAAAAGGGGGGAAATCACCAGAGAGGAATTCAAACATATAGCCAGCACGTGTAGAGACAAAGTCAGAAAAGCTAAAGCACAGAATGAACTCAGGCTCGCCAGAGAGGTTAAAAGCAACAAAAAGGGCTTTTATGGGTATGTCCGTAGCAAAAGGAAGAACAAGGAAACAGTGGGGTCACTTAGAGGAGAAGATGGTGAAATGCAAACAGGGGACAGAGAAAGGGCAGAACTCCTCAATGCCTTCTTTGCCTCAGTCTTCTCCAAAAAAGAAAACAATGCCCGACCTGAAGAATATGGAGCAGATGATTCAGCAGGGGAAACACAGCCCAGAACAAGTAAGGAGGTAGTACAAGAATACTTGGCTAGTTTAGATGTATTCAAGTCTCCAGGGCCAGATGAACTACATCCAAGAGTATTAAAAGAACTGGCAGAGGTGATTTCAGAACCACTGGCAATAATCTTTGATAATTCCTGGAGAACAGGCGAAGTTCCAGCAGACTGGAGGAGGGCAAATGTTGTCCCTATTTTCAAAAAGGGGAAAAGAGAGGACCCAAACAATTACCGCCCAGTAAGCCTGACATCAATACCAGGAAAGATTCTAGAGCAGATCATCAAGCAAACAGTCTGTGAGCACCTAGAAAGAAACTCTGTGATCACTAAAAGTCAGCATGGGTTTCTGAAAAATAAGTCATGTCAGACTAATCTGATCTCATTTTTTGACAAAATTACAAGCCTGTTAGATGAAGGGAACGCTGTGGATGTAGCCTATCTTGATTTCAGCAAGGCCTTTGACAAGGTGCCCCATGATATTCTTGTAAAGAAGCTGGTAAAATGCGGGCTAGACAATGCTACCATTCAGTGGATTTGTAACTGGCTGACTGACCGAACCCAAAGGGTGCTCATCAATGGCTCCTCCTCATCCTGGAGAGTAGTGACTAGAGGGGTGCCACAGGGTTCTGTCTTGGGCCCAGTCTTATTCAACATCTTTATCAATGACTTGGATGATGGGCTTGAGGGCATCCTGAGCAAGTTTGCAGATGACATCAAATTGGGAGCGGTGGCTAATACCCCAGAGGACAGGATCACACTTCAAAATGACCTTAACAGATTAGACAACTGGGCCAAAGCAAACAAGATGAATTTTAACAAGGAGAATGTAAGGTACTACACTTGGGCAAAAAAAAATGAAAAGCACAAATACAGGATGGGTGACACCTGGCTTGAGAGCAGTACATGTGAAAAGGATCTAGGAGTCTTGGTAGACCACAGACTTGACATGAGTCAGCAGTGTGATGCAGCAGCTAAAAAAGCCAATGCAATTCTGGGCTGCATCAATAGGAGTATAGCATCTAGATCTAGGGAAGTAATAGTACCACTGTATTCTGCTCTGGTCAGACCTCACCTGGAGTACTGTGTCCAGTTCTGGGCACCACAGTTCAAGAAGGATACTGACAAGCTGGAACGTGTCCAGAAGAGGGCAACCAAAATGGTCAAAGGCCTGGAAACGATGCCTTATGAGGAACAGCTTAGGGAGCTGGGTATGTTTAGCCTGGAGAAGAGAAGGTTAAGGGGTGATATGATAGCCATGTTCAAATATATGAAAGGATGTCATATGGAGGAAGGAGAAGGATTGTTTTCTGCTGCTCCAGAGAAGCGGACACGGAGCAATGGATTCAAACTTCAAGAAAGAAGATTCCACCTCAACATTAGGAAGAACTTCCTGACAGTAAGAGCTGTTCGGCAGTGGAATTTGCTACCAAGGAGTGTGGTGGAGTCTCCTTCTTTGGAGGTCTTTAAGCAGAGGCTTGACAGCCATATGTCAGGAATGCTTTGATGGTGTTTCCTGCTTGGCAGGGGTTGGACTGGATGGCCCTCGTGGTCTCTTCCAACTCTATGATTCTATTATAGAAAGTATTGCATCAGCCAATTGCATCAGCTAGTTTCACTTTTCTAGTACACTCAGGCCTGCAGACTTACTATCTCACACAGCATTCTGTGGATCTCGACACATACCACTGATGAACCAGTTATGGCTGTTGCTCTGTTTAAAGAAGCTGTTGCACCTTGGAGGTGGCAGGTGTGAGTGAATTTTGGAAAATGGCTGCTGAGCAGATGGAAAACAAAAGCAGCAGTAAACCACGGTTTGCCTGTTGTATGTTGGCAAGGTCAAGCCACTGTTTTTAATTATGGTTTGGCATGATGCCTGAAATGAATTACTCTAATCATAGGAAGTAAGGTGTTGTCCCTGTTCCTTCCCTTGGTTTGTGTGAATAAAGATGGGCTTTTCTGTTGTGATGGTCATGGTGGCACAAGGGCATGGCTCACTTCCTACTCTGGCCCTTTTGTAATTTCATGCTTACGTTTCTTTTGGGAGTCAAAATCCAAATTACTCTATCAGATGCAGAATAATCTCCCCCTAAAAAAACAAAACAAAACAAAACCGACTTTGAGGCAGGTCTCCGGGCTCTCTTTGCTGGCAAACTCAAATGCTTGAATATTCATGGCGGGAAAGAGAAGGCAACCAGGAGCTGCAGCTGTAAATCTTTTGATGTGGCCATGGGGAAGAGCTCAGAACTACCTGGGGTCTTGTAGGAAATGTGGACAGCCTTCTTTCCTTGAGAAAGGCCATTCAGTAACACACATGTGACCTTTCCCCAGAGTGGGTAATCCTCCCTGACTGCTGCTGTGCTTACTGTTGTAGCAAAGCTTGTAAATTGACTTGACCATGACAAGTACAAATCTCCCAAGCAGATTCAAAACTTGGGGCACCTGCAACTATTGGCTTCTTCCTTTGTGATTTTCCCTTCCTTCCATTTCTTATACATTCGGATTCTGGGAGGAGGGAGGCAAGACACAGAGATGAGTCAGGCTGGTGAAGAGTCACAGGTATCCCCCCTTCTGCTGTGACAGGCCCCCCCCCTCTAGAACTAGAAAAGGAGAAAAGGAGTGAAACAGGTGGAACAGCAACAGGCTGCCTGCAGACACAGTCTCCTATTGCTTGGAAAAAGCCCTGAAGAAGAAGATGCACCGAGGGCTGGGGTCTTTCAGTCTCGGCAACTGAGTTCATAGAGTAAGACCTACAGGGAATGAGCTGCTGTGCTTATTAGGCTAGACACCCAGCCAAGTCTGTGAAGATAGGTTTGGGATTTTATTCCTAATAAAGTGTTTCCAACTTTGGATGGTGTGATTTACTGGCTAGCTTGCTCTGTGACAAGAGGCATGCACTTCATCTCTTCCCTACTTCAGACATCGCTGGTCCTCCACTCCCATCACCCCTGCTGCCCATGGACCCTGCCGGCTGGGGATGTTGGGAGTTAGAATCCAACAACATCTTGGCTGCTCTTGCTAAGTAGATTCTCTGCTCTCTCTGCCATCCTGTTTCCCTAATGAAGGCAGCGGGGGAGGGGAGAGATGCTAATAAAACTAATGTGAATAACAAAACAATGGTAAGCAAAATGGGGGGAAATCAGAAACGGGAGACTTGGATGGCTGACAACCACGTACTGGGCAAGAACTGCAGGGAATGGATCTTGGCACCATGTCTCCTTTGTGAAATTCCCCATGGCATCCCTGTTGTTTCTTTTGGAAGACAAAATGCTGAACGGAGTAGCCCGCTAGTCTAATCCAGCAGGACAGTTTTTTAATCTTCTGGTGAGCTCTTTGTTTTTTTCTTTTCACAAATATTTTTTTATTGTGCACATTCAGCAAATTTGGGGACAGGGTGGCTCCAGTTAGGTCCTAGGGCAGGAGGACACGAACCCCTCAGAATTTGTATTAAAGTTGCTCCTTGCTTAAGAGTACCAGTGATCCTTTTTCCGTCAGCTGGGTTGTCAAGAAATATTTGATGATGAGCTGACCTCTGATTGACAGGCCTGTTATATGTACATACAGTATATGTGTACTTATATGTACATAGAAGTGTGCATATTGTGTGGATAAAAGGGCCATGGCTTACTTTCCCTGCTTTGCTGAGCAACCACTGAGGCAGGAAATCCATGCCTGGGATGGCTGAGATAGAGGCAGCTGAGTGGAACGTGCCAACTAAAGAGTCCAGCTAGCAATGAAGAGCAAAGAGGGATCGTTGCTGAGGTTTCTGGGAAATCCAGGTCAAGGGGTAACGGGTGGGAAACACTTTACTTGACAAAAGATGCTGAGTGCCTTCAGCTCCACTTTCCCTGAAGGCTGAGGGCTACAGGCTGATGTTCCCCTTCTGTGTGATAGGTTGCTGACTTTTCTGCCAGCCTCTGTGCCTGTGCCCTTTACCTGCAGCAATGTGCAGGTGATAATGCTCACCTCCTTTGCTGATGTGAAGAGCTTCATCCAGTGTTTAAGGCCACAGCTACAGAACTAAAAAGGCACAACCTTTTTTTATTGAGCATTCATTCTGATTTGGTTGCGGGGCTTTTGTTCATCCTGCACTTTTCAATGCCCTTTCATGTCACTTTCCTTACAGCAGAAAGTCCATTTTAAAAGGAAAGGAAAGCAGAGCACTTCCATCTACTTTAATTGTGCAAACATACCTAAAATTACAAGATGTGTTTGATTCCCTCATGCAAAATACTGACAGTGTAGAGGCACTCATAGAGTAAGTGACAGAAAGGAGAAGGACTTCTGGGAAGAGCCAGATCAACTCTGGGAAAAGCCCACAGCTGAAGAAGCAAGCAGTCCACCCTTACAGCCTGCTATTCACATGCCATGACTCAGCGGGTATCTAAAGCAGCCTTTCCCTGGCCTGGCATCTTCCAGATGTTGTTGGACTCCCATCAGTCCTATCCAGTATGGCCAGTGGGCAGGCAGGGTAGAACTTGTGTCAGCCAGCCGGATGCTGGGGAAGACTGAAGGCTCATCCACACTTCTGCTTGCCTCCGGGAAAGCCCATTGTCTACCGCTGAACTGGAACAAACTTCAACTGGGTTTTCTTCAGATTGACATTTGCTCTGATTTAGTGCTAAAGAGCAGGATTTCCAGGGGAAAGCATGGGATAAGTGGAAAACTGCTTGGACCCATGCTTTCTAGGCATGGGACAAGTAGAAGTGTGGACAAGCAGCGGCGTAGCAAGGGGGGAGCGGAGGGGGCGGCCCACTCCTAGCTCCATCTTTTGGGGAGCAGCGCGAGCGGCGGCGCCAGCACCCTTTTATGTAGTGCGCATGCGCAGCATCACTACATAGCGATGCATGCATTGTAAGTAGCAAGGCATACGTCGTACATAGCGCCCCTGCGCATGCACGCTACGAAGCGACGCCCCACCCCCGGGCGCACGTCATGTTTGCTGCTCCAGGTGCCCGAGCGGCTTCCTATGCCAGTGTGGACAAGCCCTGACTCTAGAGACAGACAGAATTTTTTTTTGTACTAGAAACAAAAATTCAAAATGACATGAATTCAACAGTGTAAATAAGTTTTGATGGATGCAATAATGGAATACTGAATGGTATAGTTTTTGTAAAATATGCAGGGATTTATGATATGTAAAATGAACCATGGAAAGAGAAGAAGTGAAGTCATTGATATCTTAAGGATGTAAAATGAGTATTTTAAATTGTAAAACAAAAATCTCTCTCTCTCTCTCTCTCTCTCTCTCAAAATGACACACCCAGCCACACATAAAAGACACCAGCTTTTAATTTTTTCCTCAGAACAGCTAAGCATTCCGTATATGAACTTTTGCATGAATTTCCCTACATTTTTGCAAGCAATTTCCCTGAATGTAATAGGTTTTGGTATGTTATATTTACTAATATCTGCTGCTTTCCTTTTATATAGACATTTTTGTACATATCATTTGGTTGGAGAGCAGTGTGAATTTTGAAAAATAGCTGTGTTTTGGTTCACATACTGTTTCAGGGAGTGTGAACCAGAGACTTCCATGTTAACATGTTAACATGTTATTTATCCCTAGGTGGGAGGGAGGGAAATTAAATGCAAAAAGAGTGAACAGTTATTACTACCTGAAGGCAAAATAATTACAGTAATTAACATGGCAGAATTAGGGGAACATCCTGGCTTTGGTATGCTAATTAACACATGTAGTGCAATTTTAAAAAATGAAGATTGATTTGCTGATGACAAGGCTTCTGATGACTGTGCTATGGGAGCAGTTAGCCTGTACCGCAACACACTTAGCATAAGAGTTAATCCATCCCTGGTCATGTCTAAAGATCCTTTTCATTGCACAAGCTACTTTCTGCTTCTCTCCCTCTCCTCCTTTTCCATCTTGCTGCTTTTCAGCTGAAGAGCTCTTGTGATGCATGAACCAGTTCCAGCAAGGGCTTCAAGGGCCACTTTGGTTGGGGGTACTCAGATCAATTTGCTCCTCTGTTAGTTGGGATTGCTTTCCCCTGCTCAAGACAGCACTTTTAAAGGGGCATGATTCTTCATCCACTGTAAGAATGGCTTTGCCCCATTGATAAAAACAAGTAAACCCAAAATAAACAAATTGATTGTCATGCCAAGGATTTGATTCTGTCTGGCAGTGATCTCCTAATAAATGCTACTTTTGGGAGGGCTAAAAGGTTCCCCTCTGCCATATTTGCAGACTGGCAGACTGAGCAGGGCTTGGGGAGCACTTTGTACAGTCATAGAATTATAGAGTTTGAAGGGACCCTGAGGATCATCTAGTCCAGGGGTCAGCAACCTTTTTCAGCTGTAGTC
Source organism: Zootoca vivipara (assembly GCF_965207765.1). Taxonomy (NCBI): domain Eukaryota; kingdom Metazoa; phylum Chordata; class Lepidosauria; order Squamata; family Lacertidae; genus Zootoca; species Zootoca vivipara. Next base: position 2,961,860 of record NC_142584.1, read on the forward strand.
CGCCATCCCTCAGACCATGTGGGGGGCCAGACTATATTGGGGGGGAATGAATTAATTCCTGTGCCCCACAAATAACCCAGAAATGCATTTTAAATAAAAGGACACATTCTACTCATGTAAAAACATGCTGATTCCCAGACCGTACGCAGGCCGGATTGAGAAGGTGATTGGGCTGCATCTGGCCCACGAGCCTTAGGTTGCCTACCCCGATCTAGTCCAACCACTTGCAATGCTAGAACATGCAGCTGTCCCTTATGGGGATCGAACCTGCAACCTTAGCATTTACACTCATGAGGGCATGCCTTACTGCAACAGCAATGGGAGGGAAGTTGTTAAACAGAAATAATTAAGTGGAAATAACTGTACATAGGCTTTGTTTCCCCACAAAGGCCCACAGGCACCACCCGGTCCTCCACACCTCTCCCTCTCCTGCTCTGGGACACCAGGAAATGAGAGGAGTGGTTGCAATGTACTTGGAGCTGGGGGCCACCATCGCACTGCATGGAACCGCTCTCTGCAGTGAGCTATGGGAGCTTTTTTCCATGGGCAGCACATGGTGCTTTATGGAGGGGCAGGGAAATGGATTTCAGTGGCCCTGGCCACCAATAAGCCATATGCCAATAACTGCTAGCTGACAGGAGTGAGCCAGAAGAGCAATTTCAACACAGAATGATTTGGTGCTCTTAGCAAAAACAGGATCTGCACAGGCCTAATGAGTACAGCAACTCATCCCCAGTAGGTCCCTATGAAGCAGTTGCTGAGACTGAATGTCCCTGTCTCCCCACAGCTGCCTAAGCGCCGTCCTCTCCAGGGTTTGTTCCAAGCAATTGGAGACTGAGTCTATATGTCACCAATCTCTCCTCCACCCTTTTCATGTCTCTTCTGGTTCTGGAAGACAAGGGGGGAGGGGAACCCATCACAGCAGAAGCGGAGACGTCTCTGCCTCTTCACCAGTCGGATTCATCTCTGCCTCATGGCCCACCCTCCTATCCTGCTTCAGCTTCTGCCTTTGCTTCTGGACTCTCTGCCACATACTTCCCCCTGCTCACTAAGCTCTGTTACCTCTTCAGCTTCCGATACCTCCTCTTCCCAGTCTTCTCCCTGTGACCACTCATTGTTTTCCCACCACCACTTCCCAGGCTCTGAGCCTTCTTTCCTTCGGGTTTCCTACTGTAGCAGAATCAGTTGATGGGGTGACAGGGACCAATTTCAAAAGAAAGAAATCTGTTGCCAAGTCTCCATTCCCTATGGTAGGTGGCATAGCCAGGGCTGTAAGCAGCAATGCTGCATCAACGGGAACCAAGGTTACGTGGAATGGGCAGCTTACATGTTTGAAGTGGCGGTGTAGAGGTTAGAGCAGAGTTTCTCAAACTTGGGTCTCCCAACTGTTTTTGGACTACAACTCCCATCATCCCCAACTAGCAAGACCAGCGATCAGGGATGATGGGAATTGTAGTCCAAAACAGCTGGAGATCGAAGTTTGGGAAACGCTGGGTTAGAACATTTGGCTGGGACCTGGGGAAGTCTTTTGCAACAGCCATTACAAATGGAAGGCTTAAAACTGGGTGAACCTGCGGCCCTCCAGACATTTATGCATACCCTCCAACTTTTCTGTGATGAAAAAAGGGATGTCTTATATAATAATAATAATAATAATAATAATTAATAGTGTTGTTTTGTTTAGTCAATTAGTCATGTCCTACTCTTCATGACCCCATGGACCAGAGCACACTGGGCACTCCTGTCTTCCACTGCCTCCCGGAGTTTCGTCAAATTAATGTTGGTCACTTCTATAACACTGTATGTACACATACCAAGACTGAATTTTTCAAGGCTCTCTAATGAATATTAGCTCTCCCTTAAATGGTTTTTGCTACCATTCCTCCTAGAGGTTCCAAATTGGTAAAATGTTGGATTTTGTCCAGTCTTCAGCCACATATCTGTGGTGATTAGTAACTTGCAATTGTTGTTGTTGTTTACTCGTGTCCGACTCTTCGTGACCCCATGGACCAGCGCACGCCAGGCACTCCTGTCTTCCACTGCCTCCCGGAGTTTCGTCAAATAAATGTTGGTCGCTTCTATAACACTGTCCCACCATCTCGTCCTCTGTCGTCCCCTTCTCCTTGTGCCCTCAGTCTTACCGAACATCAGAGGTTTTTTTCCAGAGACTCTTCTCTTCTCATGAGGTGGCCAAAGTATTGGAGCTTCAGCTTCAGGATCTGTCCTTCCAGTGAGCACTCAGGGCTGATTTCCTTAAGAATGGATAGGTTTGCTCTTCTTGCAGTCCATGGGACTCTCAAGAGTCTCCTCCAGCACCACAATTCGAAAGCATCAATTATCCAGTGATCAGCCTTCTTTGTGGTCCAGCTCTCATTTCCATACATCACTACTGGGAAAACCATAGCTTTAACTATACTCGACAAGGTAATGTCTTTGCTTTTTGAGATGCTGTCTAGGTTTGTCATTGCTTTTCTCCCAAGAAGCAGGCGTCTTTTAATTTCGTGATGGCTGTCACCATCTGCAGTGATCATGGAACCCAAGAAAGTAAAATCTCTCACTGCCTCCATTTCTTCCCCTTCTATTTGCCAGGAGGTGATGGGACCAGTGGCCATGATCTTAGTTTTTCGATGTTGAGCTTCAGACCATATTTTGCTCTCTCCTCTGTCACCCTCGTTAAGAGGTTCAGAATAATAATACCCCACCCATAATAATTGTACCTCACCTATCTGACTGGGTTGCCCCAGGCACTCTGGGCAGCTTCCAACATATAAAAATACAATGAAACATTAAACATTAAAAAAATTCCATATGCACAACTGCCTTCAGATGTTTTCTCAAGGTTGTATACCGTAGTTACTTATCTCCTTGGCTTGGGTGTTGCAAAGCTCTATACCCTCCAACATTTCTCTGATTAAAATAGGGACGTCTTCTTTAAATCCGGGACTGTCTCTGGAGGGCCTGTTGATGGACTTCAACTCCCATTATTATTTACCTGTGGCTGCTGGGAGTTGTAGTCTTGAAACATCTACAAACATGAGAAGAGCCTGCTGGATCAGGCCAATGGCCCACTTAGTCCAGCATCCTGTTCTCACAGTGACTGACCACAAGCAGGACCAGAGCACAAGAGCCCTCTCTCCTTGTGTCGTTTCCAGCATATGGCATTCAGAAGCATTGCTGCCTCTGATAGGGGAGGTAGAACATAACTATTGTGACTAGTAGCCATGGATAGCCTTCTCCTCCACAAATTCATTGAATCCTCTTCCAAAGCCACTGCCTCCTGTGGGTGCAAGGGAGGGCTACAGATTCCCCACCCCCATTATAGATTATGAAATACGTAGAATATGGGATCGTTCAGCTGGAAGGGACCCCGAGGGTCATCTGTTCCAACCCGCTGCAATGCAGGAACCTCAACTAAAGCATCCATGACAGATGGCCAAGTACCTCCTTCTAACACATAACTTACACTAGCTTGTGTCAAGGTTTCCTGTTTTCCTAATAACTTACTATTAATAGTTTTCTTTTGATTGAGCCATAGAAGAATCATAACCCTCAGAACTTGGGAGGTTTTCCCACTTTCCCTCCCCACCCACCCTTTCTACTACCCATTTCTGGAGGGGTTTTTTTTTTAACCTCCTTGCAAAGGGTCTCCATCAGGAGCTCTGGCTTTGCCCCAGCTCTGTTGCTATTTATATCGGCTCTGTGGCTGCCCCATTGGACACTTTTGACAAATGGCCTTGCCTTATGACTTTCAGGCTATTGTAAGGAAAGCTGCTTGCTTGTCGAAGGGTGTTTAACAAGCGAGATGGTGGGGGAGTGCGACAATGAGGGGTCAGGAGGCCAGGGAGGGGTTGCAGCGCGGAGAAAGGCTTACGTGCCGAGACTGGACTCAGGGGCACCGAGCGAAGAGCCCGGATGGGCTGCCCAGGAGGAAAGGACAGGATGAATCTGCCACTTACTTCCCACCTCGTCCCTCTCCATCCCCATAGCTGGCAAGCTTTCCTTGGCCGCAGTCTCCAGTAGCTGGCAACAGAAGAGTTCTTTTGAACTGATTAAAGAGCCCATTGTGTCTCTTTGGGGGGTTCAGTTTCTCCAGATGGAATCTGAGCTTACCAGGAAAAGGGGAAAAAAACAGTGATAGTTTTGGGCCAAGGCAGCAAACTCCCAGCATAGAAAGGCCTTCTCTGCTCTAACCATTAAGCACAATTATTTATTTCCATCCATCAGTACTGGCACATGGTTGATCAAATGCAGTCAAGGGGGCCACATACAGCCACCAGGGATTTCAGGAGGGTCTCATCTTTTGTCTCTTAGACATCAATTAATGCTGGATACATTCACCATAACTTTAAAGCACATGGCTTCACCCAAAGAATCCTGGGAGCTGTAGTTCGCTCCTCACCGAGCCACAATTCCCAGCACCAGGAGTCTTTCAGGGGAAGGATTGCATTTTAAATGTGCTTTAAAAGTAGGGCAGGTGTGGAGCGTCAGTTCCCTAACATAATGGAACAAAAGGAACTTCAGTTAGATGTGCCCATCTCATTTCTCACCGGGAAAAGCCACTTGCAGAAAAATACATTTCAGAAGACTCCTGAAGGTTTTAAAAAGGCAAAAGTCAGTTTGTCTGTGTGTGCGCGCGTGTGTGTGTGCTAAATGGAAGCTGTCCTGTAGCAGAGTGGTGGCAAGAGAGTTCCAAACAATAATTGGGTTTGCATGGAGTGAATGTGACTAGATAGACAGTATAAGGGTGTTTCACCCTCTGTCCACCCTATGGAAAGGAACTACTCTCAGTAGACTAGGGAAACTGTGGCCCTAATAGGAGCTAACTCCTAGGGGCCAAGGTCCCTTCGCGCCCCCCAATAAAATATTTGAGGGGGCTGCCCCCCCAAAATTGATAGGCATTGCAATTCAAATGGTGATCGATTATGCAGGGCAGGGCTTACCTGCCCCCCAATATTTTATTCTTGTTGGCACCCTGATGGCCCTCCAGATGTCATGAACTGGCAGGACTTCAGGAAGGCGGAAGAGGATCCCAGCAAGGGGTGCGGCTGAGACTGGGTCACATAGGGGCAAGCTGGGGGTGGGGAAGGAGAGTTTGGTGTAGGTCAGGCACCCCCAAACTCGGCCCTCCAGATGTTTTGGGACTACAACTCCCATCATCCCTAGCTAACAGGACCAGCGGTCAGGGATGATGGGAGTTGTAGTCCCCAAACATCTGGAGGGCCGAGTTTGGGGGTGCCTGGTGTAGGTAGTACTTGCAGGGTGACAGAGGATGATTAGGGGCCAGTGCACAAGAAACCAAGCAACAGGACCCCTCACCACAACCAGAGAGGCCCTTGTCCCCATGAACACCGCGAGTTCTGAGATATAGGGAACAGTGGGCGGGGCATAGCTGCCAAGTTTTCCCTTTTCTCGTGAGGAAGCCTATTCAGCATAAGGGAATTTCCCTTAAAAAAGGCACTCCAGGAAGCGGACCAGGGCCTGCAGCCCAGTTCACTAGCTGGCCAGGTGGGGCAGGAGGCATGTGATTCCCCAGCTGGGGCAAGGTGAGAGCAGGTGAGAGACACAGGCCTCATCAAGCCCAGGTGCTGCAATCAGCAGGCAGAGTGTCAGAAGGCAGCAGAGCCCACGTTGAGGAACCTCATTTTCAACACTCCTGGACCTCCACAAGTTTTACTTTGGGCATGACTCTAGACTGCACCCTGACTTGGAATGACCCTGAACCTCATTTCCTGACTTTCGGCCTTCGACTTTGCGGGTGCTTCTTGACCCTCAGATTTTGGACTTGGTCTTGGCACACTGTCGGGCAGCCAGGTAGGTCAGGGGATCAGGACATCAGGTGTTCCTGGACTACAACTCCCATCATCCCTGACCACTGTCAAGTTGGGGCTGACAAGATTTGCATTTGTACATCTGGAGGGCCATGGATGTCTCAACCCTGTAGTAGAAGAAAGAACAAAGACCTTTTGGGGATAACCTCAGGGCTGGCCCAGCCGTGCTTTTTCATCCCTTGACAGTGGCAGCGTCAGGGGGCCATGACATGCGTGTTGCAAGAAGGTGGGCCACAGTCAGACAGCACTTCTGTAGCTAATGCAACACTTGCCAGTGATTCAGACCGCACATTCTGCTGCCAGCCACCAAGTGCTAAATAATAATCGAGTGATGTCCTTGCATGTGATAATCAGCCTTTGCCTGACCCTACATATACCTAACACCGTTTCCCCTTTGTTCTCATAAATGCAACATAAACATGCTGTCCATTTCTCAATGTGTTTCTCAGGGGGGCTGTGTGGTTGAACCTACCAGGCTGATGCAGCACGACACTCCCCTAGGAACCATCGCAGCCTATTCTGGCCTCTGCGTCGCGTGTTTGGGCCAGCTTCCTGCCCTCGGACAATAGCCCTGGGAAGGGGAATGAAGACGACACCCAAGTCCAGGCCCAACACTCCACACCCCACGGTCACCCTGGCAGGCTGTGAGCTGCCAGCTGGCCAAGAGCCAAGGCTAATCCTCGGAGGCTCATCCAAAAACACAGGAACCCATCCGGGAGTGATCCTCCCCATAAAACAATGAGAGACTGAGGGGGAGCTCCCTGCGGTGGGATTCAGGCTGACAGGACGTGCGGAGCCAGCAGGCCAGGCAGCCAGCCGCCGAGATAAGACGCCACTGGGAACAATAGAAGGAATTGGAAAGGCTGCAGGCTAGGGCAAGCACCACCCAGACTTTGAAGAATGAGCTACCGTAAGTGGCCGAAGCAGGCTGTGGCTGGAGATTTGCTAGTGGCAAAGGAAAGTGGCAATGGCGTGGCGGCAGCAGGCCACGCCTGGGCAGCTGCACAGAGCAGCACTTTTGCAGGGAGCATTGCCGGGGGTGCGGAAGCAGCTGTTTGAGAACCAAGCCTCACTGGGGACATAGAAACTTAGAAAGCTGGGTATATCTAGCATAATGACTGGTGGGGTCTCTCCAGGTGTTGCTGTCTCCAGCTGTGGAGGTGAGCATAGTCATCATGGCCAGTAGCCATCCATAGGCCTTTCCTCCATCAATGATCCTCTTTTAAAACCATCCAGGATGCTGCCCATCGTTGCCTCCTGGGGACACGAGATGGAGATGCTGGGGATTGAACCTGGCACCTTCTGCATGCAAAGCAGATGCTGTGTCACAAGCTAGTTGAACTTCAGGCTGGGTAAGCAGTCCATGCTTCGCTACTGTTAGGTGAAGAATGGAAACACACACAGTTGTACAGTACAGTAGAGCAAGAATTGAGACTGTGGCTGTGTACACATTGTACCTTTAAATCGCATTTGAAGCACATTCGTTTCCCCAGAGAATTGTGAGCGTGTCAGTTTCAACAGTGGGGTGCCAGGAGTATTTGTGGGGCTGTGCCTGACTCTCATTTCAGATCAGCTTCTGGGGTAGGCAGGTGAGGGGACTTGTCTTCCCCTGCATTGGTTGGAGGGAGAGTGGCAGCGTTAAAACCAGGAGCAGTGCACCTTGCAGTTGGTGGGTGACATGCGTTAGTTGAAGCAAGGGGTGAGTATCAAAATGCATGTGGGGTTTGGGCTGCAGACTGGAGAGAGGAGCCAATGGGGACTGGGAGGGGCACCTCCAATCCCATTCCAACCATTCATTCTGCTGCTGTGAATAAATGTGGGAAAATAAAAATAGTGATAAAGCACTGAGAGAGGCAACAAGTAGGAGATGCTTGGTCTTGTACTTAGAGGCTAGGAGTGTATCTTCTGTGATCCCCCCCCTTCTACCATCATCATGTCCCCTAAAAGAGCCTTATAGGGAAGGCTTGAGCTTGGGAGAGGGGGGTGGCGCCATTGGCTGGCGCCGTTTAGCTGTTCTGTCTGGTCCCCTGCTTGTCTCCTGCTGGACCCCAGCAGCTTACCAGTGCTGTGTGCCCTCAGCTTGCACCCAAGCAAATAATAGTTTCTGTGTTTGGTGTAGTGGAGCTAAGAGAGAAAGCTGGAGGGGGTGGGGAGAGAAGCAGAAAACCTGGAGTCAGAGCCTGGGCTGAATTGGGACTATGGGCTGCCCCCCCCCCCCAAAGCATTTATTTTGATAGCAGCTCTTGGCCCAAGATGCTGTTTCAGCGAGAAGGTTCTGTTTATACAAAGGGCTTTTGCTCCGGTGCAGGTTACGCAAAGGCCAGGCTATCCTGCAGGAGACAAAACAAGTCTGTAAGGGTAAATGTGGGGACTTGGGTTAAACATGCTGCTAAGGGAGTTTGGTCTCTACAAAAAAAGAAGAGAAAAAGAGCCACCGTTTGTTTTTGTTATAATAGAGCATGTTTGAAATCACTTATCATGAATTACATACCCCCTCCATTTATTTTGACCACCCTGTAGTACTCACAGCTCAAGAGTGGTAAAGAGATTTATTTCTACTCTGGGACATAGGAGGATACCTGATACTGAAGTCTGACCACTGGCCCATGTAGCTTAGGATTGTCTTCTCTGACTGGCAGTGGCTTTCTAGAGTTTCAGAGAGGGAGTCTTTTTTAGCCTTGTTTGAAAATGCCAGGAGTCAAACCCAGGACCTTCTGCATGCAAGGTAGACGCTCTACTCCTGAGCTCTGACCCTTCTCTGGTGATATTGATGGGACAGGGGAGAATTGCATTCTTGGTTCTGTGGTTGTGAATTAGGAATTGGGGATGCAAGCTCAAATATTTTTTCATGCCAGGGCTGGGACCCTCCAGCCAATGGGATAATTTTGGCCCGCCAGGGGGTCCAAGTTAGCCCAGGAGGCCTGTTCCTGCAAGCCATGCTCATCTGTTAAACAGCAGATGTTAAGGGGGGTTCATTCACACTTCCAAACTTTCTAGGTCTCAGCAGTTTCACCCATGCCCTGCTCTTTTCCCAGGAAAAACCCGCTCTTTAGTGCTAAATCAGAGCAAATGTCAATTCAGAGAAAACCCAAATTGTCATTTGCTCTGATTGAACACTAAAGAGCAGTTTTCTCCAGGTGCGGTGGGGGAAGTAGTGGGAGAAGAGGAAGTGTTGATAAACCCTGAGTGATGTCAGCTGATGGACCAGGAGGCAAGGTTAAATTCTGCTAGGTTCTGCTTTGCCAGCACATTCCCCATGCAAAACATGCTGGCAAAGCAGACCCTTGCAGCCAGCAGACTGAACTCTCCACTCACCAGCTGAGAGTAGCCCCCCCTACATTTCTGATACTTTACTGTGCATTCATTCTGATTCATTTGGGGGGCGCTTTCATCCTGCATTCTTCTTGATTTCTGGGGTGTTTATTCCAATTAATTCATTTGTTCATCCCACACTTTTCAGTGCCTTTCCCTGTCACTTCCCTAACCACAAAAAAGTCTGGGTTTTAAAAACTGGATTTGTTAGAATCATTGCACTGTAGAGTTGGAAGGGATCCCGAGGGTCATCTAGTCCAGTGCAGGAATTTCACTTAAATCAGGGGTGTCAAACTCAAATTCATCGGGGGCCGCATCAGCAGTTTGGTCACCCTCAAAGGGCCGGCAGTATCTGTAGGATCTATGTGTCCACTCTTTATTATCATAAATTATTGTCACTGCATTCAATTATTACTGTTTTTTGTAATAATGTAAGTAATAACTAACATAGTCAGAATAATGGCAAGTAGATATTCAAATGTACAATTATTGTACAATTTATTGAAAAATGATTTTTTGGAAACTGTACTGGGTGGTGGAGGCTCGCTAGGGTTTCATGCAGGAGCTTTGCAGAGCTACTGGTACCTGGAGATGCTGGGGTCCTTCTGCATGCAGGACAGATGTTCTGCCAGTGAGCCACCACCCTTCACCAAAGGGACTGGCTGAGGTTGACTCACTGGAGCTGTTCTCCTGGTTCCAGGGTTTAAGGGCCAGAAGTATAAAGCAGCATCCTACCGTGATTCCCCCTTTTTAAGACACCGTCTTATAACTTTTTTTCCTCAAAAAAACACAGGGTGGCTTATTTTCGGTGGGTGTCTTTTTATTATTATTACTGTAAGTGGTTCCAGCAGCACGCACAGAGGTTCATCTGGACCTGAGTCTTTTTTTCTTCTTTTTGGTACCAGGTGAAAACGTTGTATTACCCCAGACTTTTTAGATGTGGTTTTATGACCATGTTACTGCTGATTTTTTTTAAAAAAATCTGTTCTCCTTTAAAGTTGGTTTGAATGAGGCTCGGGGTGCTCTGCGTGCGCTGCTGGGTGTCGACCCAAGCCCCTGGGAGCCGGCAGGAGGAGGAGGAGGCTTGCTGGGTCGTCACCCAGCAGCGCGCGCAGAGCGCCCCGAGTCTCCGGCAGCCAGCAGCAGCAACGCTCCCAGAGACTCGGGGTGCTCTGCGCGCGCTGCTGTGTGACGACCCGACAAGCCTCCTCCTCCTCCTGCCAGCTCCCAGAGGCTTGGGACGGCACCCAGCAGCACGCACAGAGCGCCCCGAAGCCTCTGGAAGCCGGCAGGAGGAGGAGGAGGAGGCTTGCCGGGTCGTCACTCAGCAGCACGCGCGGAGCGCCCCGAGTCTCTGGGAGCGTTGCTGCTGCTGGCTGCACTTTAAATCCTCCTGCTCCTCCACGCGGCGCTGCTGGGTGCTTTGTCTGTGCTTCAGCAGCAGCAGCAGCAGCCGTTTCTAGGCGCCGAGGTGTGGCAGGAGGAGGAGGATTCAAAGTGCTACAGAGCACTGCTGCGTCGCAGAGGCTCGGGACTCTCCGTGCGGCGCTGCTGGGCGCTGACCTGGCAAGCTGCCTCCTCCTTCTCCTGCTGTGGCTCGGGGTGCTCCACGCAGCGCTGCTCCGGCCGCCTTTCTACCCCCCCCAGGCCCCAGCTGTTTGTCGGCACTTTGTCGGCGCGGCGCTTCAGCAGCAAGGTCCCGCTGCTGGGTCCCGCTGGCTGGGGCGCTTGGCGGGCCACATGACGAGGTCTGGCGGGCCGGATTTGGCCCCCGGGCCTTGTGTTTGACACCCGTGACTTAAATCATACATGACCGATGGCCATTGAACTTCTGCTTAAAAACCTCCAAGGAAGGAAAGTCCACAACTTCCTGCGGGAGACTGTTCCACTGTCAAACAGCTTTTACTGTCAAAAAGTTCTTCCTGATGTTTAGCCAGAATCTCCTTTCCTGCAACTTGAAGCCACTGGTTCGAGTCCTACTCACCAGTGCAGGAGAAAACAAGCTAGCTCCATCTCCCATGTGACAGCCCTTAAGATATTTGAAGATGGCTATCATATCTCCTCTCAGAAGAGTGGGCATCAACTCCCAAATCTTCCTTTGTAACAAGTGGGATTTGGTAGCCAGCTAGTGAGTTGTGCTTGTCCAGGGATAGTCAACGTGGTGCCCTTCAGGTACTTTTGGACTAGGATTCCCAACAGCCTTAGCCCAGTGTTCAAGGATGATGCTAGAGCAGCAGAGTAGTTTAAACCACCTTAGGAGCACAAACCTGAGTTTCTCGCCATGTGCTTGCATCCATCCAAGGTGCAGGAGTCTTGCACTCCTTTTCACATGGCCATCCTGCAGGGCGCTTTTGGTTGTGCCACCTCCACAGGTGAGTGGACCTCAGCAGGTGCCTAGCTTTGCCACCCCCTGATGCCAGTTCTGATTTGAAGTAAGTGAAAGTACATTCTTGGACAGAGTTGCTTCCTATTATTTTATAGCATGTTATGTGCATATTTTGGAAAATGGGACCATTTCTTACAAAAATTTAGTTGCAAACTGCTGCCCAAAAGGCCACCAGCTCTCCCAGCTCACTGCCCTGTTACCTCTTCAGCTTCTGACACCTTCTCCTCCCAGTCTCTCCCTCTGACCGCTCATCATTGTCCCACCACCACTCCCTGGCCTCTGAACCTTGAGATTATGCAGCTGGTCCCTTCCACCATTCCTCTGTGTCCAACCAGTCTGTGACACACAAACTTGCATGGTGCTAAGACACCCCGTGTCTCCACCAATGTCTCCCAATGTATACCAATAAGGGGAGGGCTTCCCTCTTGATTGCCCCCAGCAGCAACCAGCATTTCCCAGCCACGAACTGCTTCAGCAGCTGCCACTGCATCCAGCCCAGCACTCTGTCTCCTGCATTGGCTTGCCAAGTGCCCCAAAGAAGTTTGTGAGCCCAGAAGGTCCCTGTCTGAGGCCATGCCCAGGACCCAACAATCTGCATGCTACCTCTGCTCTTGCCTGCTCCTATCTTAACACCAGTCATTGATGAATCTACATTCCTTGAATCTATCTCATCCTTTGAAATAGTCACGTGCAACATCCTATAGCAATGGATTCCATGGATTAATTGCATATTGTGATGTGAAGGAATACTTCCTTTGGTCTGTCCAGCTGACCTCTGTTGAGAGCTAGTACAGGGCAGATGTGTTGAGAGGATGATGGGGTGGCTTGGGCTGAAATCTCTGCTCACTGGGTGTCCTTGGGCAAACCCCTGTCAATCACTTTATTTCAGCTTTAAGCTCGTAGACAAAGACAAGAACAAATACACGGACAAATTGGATTAAGAATTACTAACAATAAAAGACTTAATAGGTATACAACATTAAATATAAATATAATAAGGAAATTTCAATTTCCATACAGCAATCCATTACGTCTCTTGTATGACAAAACAGAAGTTAATTTTTTTGCCATTTGTAAAGTTACAAATGGATCTATATCTTGCAATAAAAAGGCAAAATGAAAATCTGCCGGGTGCCCAGGAAATTTTTGGATTAATGGTAGCAATAAATTCTTCCGGACAGCACAATATAAAGGACATATCAACACTATGTGCTGAAGGGGTTACAAGCCCCTGTCCCCCCAAGACACTTCACAAGTTAGTTGTGGAGATAAAATGGAACAGCATGTTCTACGTATGTTCTTGTAGGAAGGGCAGGATGCAAACATGAGAGTTGGATAGTTGGATGATGCTCTCTCTCCATTCACACCCTGTGATTATACTCTGTCAAGACCTACCTAGAAGTGACATGAGATATCCCATCCTTGTTGGTTCTTCTCTTTTGCATGAATGCTGCTACGCGGGTTCTTGGTTTGGATCTGAGCTGTGGTGTTCATGGAGTGTTTAATAGATGTTTAATAAATCACTGTGTTTTATTTTTCTGTTGGAAGCCGCCCAGAGTGGCTGGGGAAACCCAGCCAGATGGGCGGGGTATAAATAAATTATTATTATTATTATTATTATTATTATTATTATTATTATTATTATTAATAGTGTATTTGGGGGGTTCAAAGAGACCTGGACTACTTTCAGCTTTTGAGGCCCCAAGGTATAACAAAAAATTTAAAATGACGACACACAAAAACAAGCAGAGGCATTTTAAATTATTTAATATGACAAAAATCTGTATCAGTATCCAAAATTGGGAGGGGGCAGATGGATTCAACTAGCCTGTTCCATGAATGGAATCCAGAGCAAGGTGCAATGGGACTTCCCTCTCTCATCCCCCCACCTGCACTCTGCACCTCACCAAATCTTCCCTGGAGGGTTGGGAGAACCCCTAAGGAACTATCTCCTTACTGCTACATTGAAGCTCACCGCATGACTTTCCCTTAATCACCTCTTATGTGCTTAAATTTGCATGCCACATGTTCATCTGATGCACATAAAAAGTTGCAAAACTTATCAGATGCCAAAAAATAAACAAGTGTCTACACCTGAGACTCCCTTTGAGCTTGTGGCTCAGTCTGAATCCCCCCCCCCCGCCGCCCACAAGTAAGGGGTCTGGGGCATAACAGTTTCCCCAATGCTGTTTCCTTGATTTCAATCCCTGCTGCCCAAAACTTGTTGTTTAGTCTTTTAGTCGTGTCCGACTCTTTGTGACCCCATGGACCAGAGCACACCAGGCACTCCTGTCTTCCACTGCCTCCCGCAGTTTGGTCAAACTCATGTCCAAAACTACTTGTAGCCAAAGGGGTAGAGAAGTCAGGGACAGTCTGGTGCCTCTCTTTGCCCCTCTTCGTGGCTAATAGCAGCTTCAAGGAATGACTTAGATTTCCTTTATGTCTATGGTATGAAATTATTACTATTTTCTTGATACTCATTTCTTGATCCTCTGTTGTATGAAGGGATGTAATATTCAAACGGGCCTGGCTTGTTTTGTTTTTTCCTTCTCTTTCACCCACCCCCACCCCCACTAAAACAGACAGACAAACAAACAAACAATCCATGGTCCGCTTAGGAACAGGAGCTCATGCTGGAAAACCAAGGGAAATGCAAAGATAACAAAGGACAGTTTACTACTGGTATATTGTTCCAACTAGGGAAGCGTCTGGTAATCAGGGATGTCTAAGGGGGTGGGAAAAGTGTCCTCATGCATGACTCAGAGGGCACCAGAGGCATCAGAGCCTTGGTGCCCTGCACTGGACCCTTAGCACCCTGAGTTTCCGCCCCCTTCCTGCTCAATCCCACATTCTGCTTCCCAGAGGGAGGAGAATCCCAGCTCCCCAAGCCTTGCGATTGGCCAGAGAAGTCAAGCCCAGCCAGGGATAAAAGGTGACGGTGAGCATCCTGCCTGCTTGCCTACAGCCCATGTCAACATGAGCAACCTGGCCTTGTACCATGGCATCTACACCGAGGAGCGCTTCCAGCAGCTTTATGGGACGCCCCCAGAGCCAGAGGGCAGCCTGGCAGGGATGCTGAAGGGCAAGCTGGCCCATGGGTGCCACTGTTCCAGGGCTGCAGCCTTGCACTTGCTCCGAAGCAGGCTTCCTATTGCAAGCTGGCTGCCCAAGTACCAGCCCAGGAAGTGGCTCCTGGGGGACGTGGTGGCAGGGCTAACCGTGGGCATTGTGCACATCCCACAAGGTGAGTTTGTGTGTGAGAGAGCATGTGTGGGGGACACTGCTGAACTTAATGTCAGTGGTGATCCTGGAAGACATAGCACAGCAGCCAGAGGCTGAAGGGAAACTTCTGCACAGAAGTTTGTTGCAGAACATGTGGTGGTGGTAGTATCCAAGGAGACTCTTTGGGAGGGGGCAAACCTGGGCACCATCATCCTTTCTCCTTTCTCTATCATCTCCCCTTCCCCATGAAAGTCTCCAAGGATTTCTGATCTTTACTGGTGTGGATCCTCACCCCCCTCCTCTCAAGTCCTGCCTTAGCCACCTAATTTCTTCTCCTCACCTGCAAGATCTTCAAAGATCCTTCACCCTGGAGGTTCTGCTTGCTGAGTTGATGCCCAGCTCTCTATGCAACTGTTAAGCGTTTCTGTTTCCCAAGCCACCCCTAAACCTTCCAGGGGATTCACTCTTAGTGCCCCTTATGCTGGGCTTCGGATGCCTTCTCCCCTTCCTCTCTCCTGTATTTTTGTCTGCTCCCTTGCACACAGACCACAAGAGTACTGACCTCTTATCCACTTCCTCAAGCCATTTTCCCGGTTCACGTACTTTAAAAAAAAATCTGTGATCAGCTTTGCGTCTTACTTGTTTGAACAACAAGTCTTTTGTTTTCTTTTTTGGTCTGCGCAGTCCTGTGCACACTTACCTGGGGAGTGAGCCCCATCCATTGGAGCTGGCTCTGAAGTAAACATGCAAGGGTGGGGGGCTGGCAGCTGTCTTGCTTCAGGAGCTGTTTCTCACTAATCTCTGAGGCTGTGGCTGTGGGGTGGGATGGGAGGGGGGGGTGGGAGTCAACTCCTGGATGTCTTTCCGCCCTGGAGGCCCCAGGTTGGACTCATGCCCTGCCTGTCCTTGTTAAGGTGGCGCTTCCCTTTCCTCCAGCGGCAGCCCAGGCGTCAGCCGCTGGGGTTAATGGAGCATGCATCAAGGGCTTTCTGGTCAGGGCTGTTCCTCCTCCAGATTTTGACAGTGGAAAAGAAGGAAAGCAAAAAGAGCATCGGAGGGAAGGATTTAAAAAATGTAGATTGGTTTGACAGCCTATTTTCTTACTGAGAGGTGGCATTTTCAGAATTCTATTCCTTCTAAAAATTAATTGTGAGGGGTGGCTGTGTTTGTGTCAAGACCCTGACAACAAAACCATCATGTGACACCTTAACGACTTGGCAGATTTATTGTACAGTAGTGCAAAGGTTTTGTGGATTGGAGCCCAGCTCATCAAAGGGATGACATGCTGACATGCTTGTCACTCACGCTGCTGACTAGGAAAGTGAATCCTAGTGCATGAACCCTTCTGGACTGAGCACACACTATTGAACATTCATCCTGATTTGTTTGCAGGGGGGTCAGATGATGTTGTGCCACAGCAAATGTTATCCCACACTTTCCAGTTGTTCCTTATTGCAAAAAGTCTGTTCCTTTGGGAGAGTGGGCTTGTTGCACAAAATTTCCTAATCAACTGTAATTGTGCAGCCTGAGTGGCATTCCCCCCCCAGCATTCCTAATTTCTGCTAGCGGCAGAGGGAGATATGGGATGTTTTCTGGACTGGATTTTCGGGTGGGATACAATCACATGCTGGCAAATTCAGGTTGCACAAGTGTGGTCGATTGGTGAGAAAATACACTGGAAACAAATCAGAATGGATGCTGATGTCATCTAATCTCCTGCAGACAAATCAGGATAAAAGCTCAGTAAACAGACCCCCTGAAATTGCCCACGCTACACTTCCATATCCCTCCTGCAAAATACTGACAGTCTGGAGGTGCTCTGAGAGGGAGGGTTGGGTTTACATGTTAGTGAGGCAGACACACTTCACATGTGCTGAAAGAGAGCCAGACTCTGGGTTCCAACAAAGCCCTGAGAGGGCCCCTGACCCTTTCAAGGATACCGGCCTACTAATTCAGGGGTAGATCCTGCATTACTTGAATAGCATCATTACCACTTCCATGTGGCTACTAGCTTCTCCACTCCAGTAAGGACTGGAGCAGCAGGAGCATATGGCACAATGATTTCCCATTGCCACTTAGTGGCGCTTAGGCACCAGTGACATTGTCAGTCCGTCAGCAGGGGAAGCGGGGCCTACCAGTTACAGGTTGTGCTTCCTAAAGTTAGAACTCTTGTCCCAGCTGCTTGTTTACACTTGGCCTCCCAGCCGGTGGGGATTTTATATACTGTAGCTCGTTCTGTTTGTTCTTCCTGCAGGAATGGCCTTTGCTCTGCTCACCTCGGTAGCACCAGTCTATGGCCTCTACACTTCATTCTTCCCTGCCCTGCTGTACATGCTGTTTGGTACCGGGCACCATGTGTCCACAGGTAAGTGTGCTGCATGACTGAGTCAGGATGCAGTCGCCATAGACGGGCGCCTGGGGCACTGCTCTTGGGATCCTCTGCGCAGATATAATAATAATAATAATAATAATAATAATAATAATAATACCTTTATTGTCATTGTACAACCTGTGTACAATGAAATTAAATGAGCCTCCCTCCCCCCAAACACTCAATCTCTTATCAAACAACACACCACCTCGCAAGTCAATTTCGCCATGTTATTTTTCGTTCAACAGCCTAACAGCCCATGGATAGAAGCTATTCTTTAGCCTGTTGGTATGGCTGATTACTTCTATATCTCCTGCCCGAGGGTAGAAGATTAAAGCGGTGATGAGCAGAGTGTGAGAATTTTTCTCATTCTCCTAAGGCAACGATCCCTTGCGATGTCATCTAGCGGACTCAGCGGACAGCCCATGATATCATGTGCTGTATTCACCACCCTCTGTAGAGACTTTCTGTCTGTGGCTGTCAGGCCAGCATACCACCCTGTGATACAATATGAAAGGACAATATAAAAGGAGTTCATCAGTTGTTGTTTAACATTATTCTTTTGTAAGACCCTGAGGAAATGGAGTCTCTGTTGGGCCTTTCTGACCACCTGAGTTATGCTGATTTTCCAAGTGAGGTCCTCACTAAGGTAGACTCCCAAGGATTTAAGGAGACTCTCTCCACCCAGCGGGGCAGGTTCCTCTCTCTTCCTCCAAAAGTCCAACACCATCTCCTTTGTCTTACTAATATTTAGGTACAAGTTATTCTCTAAGCGCCATGTAGATACTGTTTGAACCTCCCCTCTGTATGCTGTTTCATCTGTTGTTATTATTATTGCTATTTATTTATATAATTTATGAGCCCTGACCCTACGAACTATCTTGAAGTGATTTCACAATACAGGGGGGGGGGACACCAAACCATTAATATATTAATACAGGGGTGTCAAACTCAAATTCATCGGGGGCTGCATCAGCAGTTTGGTCACCCTCAAAGGGCCGGTAGTATCTGTAGGACTATGTGTCCACTCTTTATTATCATAAATTATTGTCACTGCATTCAATTATTACTGTTTTTTGTAATAATGTAAGTAATAACTAACATAGTCAGAATAATGGCAAGTAGATATTCAAATGTACAATTATTGTACAATTTATTGAAAAATGATTTTTTGGAAACTGTACTGGGTGGTGGAGGCTCGCTAGGGTTTCATGCAGGAGCTTTGCAGAGCTACTGGTACCTGGAGATGCTGGGGTCCTTCTGCATGCAGGACAGATGTTCTGCCAGTGAGCCACCACCCTTCACCAAAGGGACTGGCTGAGGTTGACTCACTGGAGCTGTTCTCCTGGTTCCAGGGTTTAAGGGCCAGAAGTATAAAGCAGCATCCTACCGTGATTCCCCCTTTTTAAGACACCGTCTTATAACTTTTTTTCCTCAAAAAAACACAGGGTGGCTTATTTTCGGTGGGTGTCTTTTTATTATTATTACTGTGGTTCCAGCAGCACGCACAGAGGTTCATCTGGACCTGAGTCTTTTTTTCTTCTTTTTGGTACCAGGTGAAAACGTTGTATTACCCCAGACTTTTTAGATGTGGTTTTATGACCATGTTACTGCTGATTTTTTTAAAAAAAAATCTGTTCTCCTTTAAAGTTGGTTTGAATGAGGCTCGGGGTGCTCTGCGTGCGCTGCTGGGTGTCGACCCAAGCCCCTGGGAGCTGGCAGGAGGAGGAGGAGGCTTGCTGGGTCGTCACCCAGCAGCGCGCGCAGAGCGCCCCGAGTCTCCGGCAGCCAGCAGCAGCAACGCTCCCAGAGACTCGGGGTGCTCTGCGCGCGCTGCTGTGTGACGACCCGACAAGCCTCCTCCTCCTCCTGCCAGCTCCCAGAGGCTTGGGACGGCACCCAGCAGCACGCACAGAGCGCCCCGAAGCCTCTGGAAGCCGGCAGGAGGAGGAGGAGGAGGAGGCTTGCCGGGTCGTCACTCAGCAGCGCGCGCGGAGCGCCCCGAGTCTCTGGGAGCGTTGCTGCTGCTGGCTGCACTTTAAATCCTCCTGCTCCTCCACGCGGCGCTGCTGGGTGCTTTGTCTGTGCTTCAGCAGCAGCAGCAGCAGCCGTTTCTAGGCGCCGAGGTATGGCAGGAGGAGGAGGATTCAAAGTGCTACAGAGCACTGCTGCGTCGCAGAGGCTTGGGACTCTCCGTGCGGCGCTGCTGGGCGCTGACCTGGCAAGCTGCCTCCTCCTTCTCCTGCTGTGGCTCGGGGTGCTCCACGCAGCGCTGCTCCGGCCGCCTTTCTACCCCCCCAGGCCCCAGCTGTTTGTCGGCACTTTGTCGGCGCGGCGCTTCAGCAGCAAGGTCCCGCTGGCTGGGGCGCTCGGCGGGCCACATGACGAGGTCTGGCGGGCCGGATTTGGCCCCCGGGCCTTGTGTTTGACACCCGTGTATTAATACATTAAAAAGTTAAAGCAATTGCATATATAAAAACAAATTGAAACCGAGTTCAGATAACAATTGAGATAAAGCCTTGTTGAAAGAGGAAAGGCAGACACAGAAAAGGCAACCAAAATGGTGATTATATCTGCAGCAGTATAATACTACTGATACTAATACTATAAATAATGGATTATATCCAATGTTAGTCATACTCAGAGTAGACCCATTCAAATTAATGGACACAGCTAAATTAGGCCCATTCATTCCAATGGGTCTGCTCTGAGTAGAACTTTGCTGAATACAATTAAATGTGCCTCAGTCCAGTATACCTGAAGGAACGTCTCCACCCCCATCGTTCTGCCCGGACACTGAGGTCCAGCTCCGAGGGCCTTCTTGCGGTTCCTCATTGCGAGAAGCCAAGTTGCAGGGAACCAGGCAGAAGGCCTTCTCGGTGGTGGCACCTGCCCTGTGGAACGGAACGCCCTCCCATCAGATGTCAAAAAGGAAAACAGCTACCAGATTTTTAGAAGACATCTGAAGGCAGCCCTGTTTAGGGAGGCTTTTAATGTTTAAGAAATTAGTATATTTTAATGTTTCTGTTGGAAGCCGCCCAGAGTGGCTGGGGAAACCCAGCCAGATGGGCGGCAGGGTATAAATAATAAATTATTATTATTATTATTATTATTATTATTATTATTATTCAGATCTGGCACCTTTTTAAAGAAGTGGCTAAGCCAAAGAAGGAGAGGAAGAAGGCTAAGGACAGGATAACTTGAGGAAATAAATTCTGCCCTGTCTGATTTCTCTCTCTGTGTATGAAAATGTGTATGTGTGCACTATAATATATTACACACATAACAAACCCATACGTGCCAGATTCCAAGATCCTGTTACACAATGCATTCGTTGGCCAGGCCTGCTTCACGCAATGAAGGGAGGGCCAGGTCTGCTTCTAAACAACTGTGGCTGCCAAGGCAAGTTTAGGCCCACCAGGGTGGCCTCCCTGAATGCAACATTTTACTGGTATAAGTGGATGGTCGCTATTCACTTTTGCAAAGGAAAATAATGTGCTGCATTTGGAAATCCTGTGGTAGTGAGGACAAAATTTCACCCTTGATTCTTGGATCAGTCCTCTCACACATCAATCCTATAGGGCAGCTTTCATCAACTTGTCCTCCAGATATACAATTCCTTTTCATCACACATGCACACTTCCAGGCTACCATTGCTTGTTCATAGGGTAATAGTGGTACAGTAATACATTTAATTTGGGCATATTTATAAATATGAAATTATAGATAAGGAATTTCAAATGTTCCAGATATATATATTCTGGAACATTTGAAATGTAAGAATGCCCCTCAACCTGTGTTTGCTCTTAAAGCTCATATACTGGTGCATTGGACTGAAAATTGTGTTTGACTAGCATGCCACGTGGGTGTGGCGGGGGGGGGGGGAGATCCTTCCATTGCCATAAAGTTCACTGTGTGGTCTTTGTCATCAGGGCCGGCCCTATGGCCAGGCCCCCGGCAGCCGCGCTGTGCGCTGCGTCCGCCTGCCCGGCCGCACAGCTCCGCCCGCGCAGCTCCGCATCAAATATACTTAAGACGGCCCTGTTTGTCATTGTCAGCCTATTCTGTTTCAGCCATCCAAGACCTGTAGGATGGAACAGGCTGCAAATGGAGATTTTTCAGCTTTCTGAATGTAGAGAGATATCCAATGTATTGTTCAGCTGGAAAGTAGGAATGGGTGGCACTGCTGCTGCCAGGATCATGAATGAACGTCACAATGCCATGTAACCCAGGTCACTATTTTTGGGTGGGATTCAGTTACATACTGATTTGGAAGTATTTGTGCAACAAACCTGCTTCCACAAAAGAGCAGGCGAAGGGAAATGCACTGTGATAACACTTTCTTTGATGCAATGTCATCTAACTGCCCCGTGAACAAATCAGAATGAATGCTCACTCAGCCAATGTTGTCCAGCCAGGATGAATGCTGAATAAACAGGGCATCTGGAAGCACCTCCAGTATACTGTTGAGGGGAAAATAGGAATTGATGGTACTGAGTGTCATGGTGTTATTGTCGCCCAGGATGGGACATGCAGAGATTTCATTCGTTCCTCCCTTCCTTCTCCCCTTTCCTGCTCTCCAAAGGCACCTTTGCTGTGGTCAGTCTGATGACGGGCTCCGTGGTGGAGCGTTTGGTTCCTGAGCCCCTGCAGTCCAATGGCACCATCCCTGCAGAAGCAGCTTTGCTGGAGGCGCAGCGCATTGGTGTGGCGGCCGCCATGGCCTTCCTAGTGGGGCTGCTCATGGTAAGTCAAAGGGCTGCTTTGGGAAGACTGAGCACATCACAGAGGGGGACTTGAGCCAGAGCCTTGGAACAGTGCTATGGCTTTCGTCCTGGGGGGATTCTTGGGCTGCCCTTGGCTAATCAGAAGGGCTGATAAACTAGGGGTTTATGAGCATGGAAGCTTGAGTCTTAGCTATAGAATCATAGAATTGTAGAGTTGGAAGGGACCACAAGGGTCATCTAGTCCAAACCCCTGCAATGCAGGAATCTTTTGCCCAACATGGGGCTCAAACCCACGACCCTGAGATTAAGAGTCTCATGCTCTCCTGACTGAGCTATCCCAGCTGTCTTAGCTAATAGCTATTCTTATATCTCTCCTCCAGCAAGCTCACTTGATCCCCACCCCCCAAAAACCCTTTAAAATCCTTTTAAGAAACCAGTATTTGTATAATCCCTTTGAAGAGCCATCTGTTCTAAAGTCCGTCACCACCTCGTGGCAATGAATTCCATGCTAATTGTTTATTGTGCTGAGAACAATTTCCTTTTGTCTGTGTTGTGCTCCTGGTGGCACCTTGTTATATGGCCTCTGGAAAGCTTACTTGGCCACACATTTTCAGGCATACTTCCACAATGATAAGGACTAGAAACTTGCTTTCTTAAAAGAATGAAAGCTGAGAAGGCTTGCTTCTGCGCCCAGTGCCACAATCAGTGTTTTTTCTGCCTGTGGAATCTCAGCAGACACACAATTCATGCAGCTACTGCTGACATCGTCCCCTCTTCCCCAGACAGGGATGTTTACACTTCACCTGGGCTTCCTTTCCACCTACCTCGCGGAGCCTGTTGTCAAGGCCTTTACCTGTGGTGCTGCTTTGCACGTGGTGGTGTCTCAGCTCCAGAGCCTCCTGGGCTTGCCACTCCCACGCCCCGCTGGCTGCTTCGCCATCTTCAAGGTATGTGGATCCACATTCGGGGGTGGGTGTGTGCAGACATCTCTGCTTATGAAGCTACCAGAAATGTAAATGCAGAAGGAGAACGCCTTTCTTATTCCTAGACACCACCTCCTGGATGCAATCCATAAGATATTTTGTTCCTCTGAGCTAATATGAGTGTCCTTGCTTTCTCCACTGCTTCTCTCTCAATCCATGGTGCTTTCAGAAGTTTGAGTGGGGCAAAGGGGGCGTTGCCCCGCCAACCTCAGCCTGGCTTCAGCCAGCCCCTCACTTACCTACCTTTTTGCAACCATTCTAGAGTGTGACACTGGCTGCCAGTTTAGTTCCAGTGCTGCCCTTGCAGAGGGAGGAGAAGACTGGGGACAAAACTAGAATTAGTTGACTAATGGTTGGCCACTGTGATGACAGACTGCTGAACTAGATGGGCAATTGGTTTCATGAGGCAAGGTGAGGTGACCACTTCAGGCAGCAGAATCCACAGGGCCAGCAGATCCCGATATAGATATTTATTTTCCCCCCCCTTTTCTGATGTAGATCTTCCCTCACCCCTTCTTCCCTGGTGGGGAGACAAACATTGTTTTGTGGTTCACCTCAGGGGCCAAAATATCTTGGGCCGGCCCTGAATTTGACCTACATTCTTATGGCTTTGTCACTGGCTCTGGGTCTGGCTCCACCTGCTGTTGGTCTTCCTGCCACTGACCCTGCCAATTCCAGTGCACACCAGCCACCCTGGGCAGCTTTGTGGCAGATCCGGTTTGCTGAAACAGGCTGCCGATGGTCGTGTTTTGATAGCTGCTAGAAGGTTCCAATAAGCCTCGCTGCTCCCTCCTCCCAGGCTGCTAGAAGCATTCCAGTCCACCCTCGGATGGAAGACCTGGCTGCCCTTTGTGAATGACATGCCAGGTGCCCATGTTTCTGCATTTCCCCCTAGACACTGGCATCTGTTGTGGAAGCCTTGCCCTTAACCAACACAGCAGAACTGCTCATCTCAGGCTTCTGCTTGGCTGTCTTGGTGCCCATCAAAGAGATCAACAACCGCTACCGGAGCCGGCTGTGGGTCCCCATCCCGGGAGAGATCATCATGGTATGTTTGAAGTATTAGTCAAGGATGTCTTTTGTCATACAGACAGCTGGTGACTCCCTGCAAAGGAAAGTCACATTTTATCACTTACAAAAAATGTAAATTCAGCTAATTTGCTCATACTTCCTTTGTATATTTCTTCTTCCAAGTCTGAGGTCATCAAAAGATTTGGATGGGTGGGTAGAGCAGGCATGAAGAGTAGTGAAGAATAAAGTGTAGATGAGGCAAGGATAGGCATGGATGCTGGAGATATGTGGGCGGGGGGGGGAGATATAATTGTGGCGGGGGGCAGGAGCTGAGGCACTGGGGGCACTGGGGATGAAGGGCTAAATTAGATCTGTCATTAAATGCATATTTTAATTCATTAAATGCATATTTTAAAAACAAAAAATACTAATAGCAGTCAATGGAAGAGGTGAGTAATAATTATTCAGATTGTAGCCGGTGAAGAGGGGGAGTTCAAATCTTTCATTCTATGCTATGGTGCTGAAGAAAATACTTCTTCATAGTGGGGTCAGGACCTAGGGAAACCTATCCCAGTGGAGAAGTGGGAGAAGCTATGGAAAAAAGATTTAGAATTTACACCCAACTATGATTTAAAGGAAAACATCTTGAAGATGCAGAATAGATGGTACCTGACCCCACTTAAAATGCCCAAAATTTATCCAGGAACCAGCAACCTATGCTGGAGGTGCAAAAAGGAGGTTGGCTCTTTTATCCATATATGGTGGAATTGTAGTATAATTAGAGAATTTTGGGAAATGCTTTATAACGAATTAAAGAAAATATTAAAATACTCTTTCAAGAAAAACCCGGAAATGTTCCTTCTAGGAATGATATCTGAGGACATTCAACCCAAGGACAGGTGTGTAGTCAGCTATGCGGTAGCAGCTGCTAGGTTATTAGTTGCAAAAAATTGGAAAACCTCGGTAAACCCAAGTAAAGATGAATGGCAGATAAAATTATTCAATTATTATAATCTAGCAAAAAATTACGAAGAAATTAGAGGAAAGAATTCAGAGGACACCGTTAAAATTTGGAAATCATTTATTAATTACATCAAGAGCAAATTGGAAAACCCAAATGTAATCTCAGATGCTTAACGATTTTGTCACGAATATTTGATTTAGAAAATGTGCAACTACATGTATTTTGCTGTGTCTTTTTTCTTCTTTTCTTTAATAGTTAAATAAATTAAGGTATGTAAATAATATGTGGAACACAAGGATAAGCCCAAAACAGGATGGAAAGTGCGGGGGGTGGGGAATGGGGAGGGAGGGAGGGGGTAAAACAAAAACGATATTTCAATGGGATATAAGTTTTTGTTTATTGGTTTTAATGATCTGTACTAGTTTTCGAGTTGATTGTATTTGACTTGTTTTTTTGTGTGCTATCAATAAAGATTTATTTATAATAATAAAAAAAAATTGGAGCACCTAGCGGGACAGCGGCTATAGCAGCAGCTCTTAAAAGCAAATGAGGAGGTTCTTTTTAAAAGTCACACAGCTTACAGGCCTTTGGACTGACGCTGGGTCTGTTTGTCGTTTTTTGGCAGGTACTGCTGGCTACTGGGATCTGCTTTGCTTCCTCCCTAAACACTCACTATAAGGTGCAGGTTGTTGGACACCTCCCAGCAGGGTAAGACCCCCTTTTTCTCTCTCTCTGTCCTCCCCATGGCTGAGGGTCAAGTCACCGCTGCCCTGTTGGCATGGCAACAGAAGTGCGGCTTCCAAACTCTGCCTACCCCTGGTTGTTGGGGAAGGGCAGGGGATGGTCTCTGTCCCTGGGGCACAGGGTGACTCCCATTCCACCATTCTTTCATGCAGGTTCCCAGAGCCCCAGCTCCCAGACCTGCATCTGCTGCCCCAAGTGCTGGGTGACACGGTGGCCATCACTTTTGTGGCCTACGCCATCTCAGTGTCATTGGCCATGATCTACGCTGAGAAGCACCACTATGTCATTGACCCCAACCAGGTGTGTGTCCAGCCTGGAGAGCTTAGGGCCCCCTCAGGGTGGGGGAGGCAGAACCTGGACACATTCAGTCATGGATACTGTTCCCTTTGCTTGCCAAGCCGCCAGGCTCCCTAGTGCCTCCTATTGCGTGGAAACAGAATGCTGGGTTAGATGGGCCTTTGGGTCTGATCCAGAAGGGGCCTTCTTATGTTCCTATGACCCTCCACTTAAAAATTGTCTCTGTTTGTAGTGGAGGCTTAGCTTGAGAGTTCTTTATTTCTTGCTTGAGGCCAGAGATAAGGAACCTCTTGTCTTCCAGATGTTGCTGAACTACAGCACCTATCATCCCTGACCATTGACTGTGCTGACTGGGGCTGATAGGAGTTGGAGTCCCAACACCTGCCCTGGATACACCTGCCCACCCCTTGCTTCAAGTTCAGCCAGCTAAGACCCTGCTCTTACTTTGCCTTCCTCTGCCCTCCTACAGGAACTACTGGCTCATGGCCTCTCAAACCTGGTCTCCTCCATGTTCACCTGTTTCCCCAGTTCAGCCACACTGGCTACAACAAACATCTTGGAAAGTGCTGGTGGATGCACACAGGTATAAGGCACACAGGTATAGGGCGGACGGAAGTTCAGCAACATCTAGAGCAGTGGTTCTTGACCTTCCTAATGCCGTGACCTTTTAATACAGTTCCTCATGTTGTGGTGACCCCCAACCATAAAATTATTTTCGTTGCTACTTCATAACTGTAATTTTGCTACTGTTATAAATCATAATGTAAATATCTGATATGCAGGATGTATTTTCATTGTTACAAATGGAACGCTTCGTCTGAGGCGACAGGAGGTTGGGTGTGCAACCTGCCATCGGAGGAACCCTCCTACCCCACAATGCCAGGGTGGGGCTCTCCCTGCCCCAGAGCCAAGGCGAGAGAGCTGTATATGGGCTTGAGGCACACGAGTTGCACCTCCAATTCCCACCATTAGAGGGCACTGGTGACACATAAACAGTAACTAGTTCATCAATCACAGGGGTGTTTTTATTCATTTATTTTCTTTATTAAAATACTGTATATCCCTGAGCCCATGAAACATTCTAAACATTCTAAAGGTTTTATAGTTTCTTATCTCCTTGGCTCGGGGATTGCATAACTCCATACCCTCCAACATTTCCCCGTTGAAAACAGGGACATCCTAAGGAAAAGCAGAACATTCTGGGATCAAATCAGAAACCAGGATGGCTTCTGCAAATCCAGGACTGTCTCTGGAAAATAGAGATACCTGGAGGGTCTGTAATAATTAGCAAATGCATTTTGTGATCTGGAGGTTTAAACTAGGATAAAGTATGCATAAAAATGCACCCCTCAGTGAAAATGGTGTATGAAATATAAGGGGAAATTGTGTTGCAAAATGGTGTATATTAGGCAAAATTGCATGCAAAATCATGTCTATCAGAAGAAATCATATGAAAATTTTGGTGAATTTTCATGAGGACATTTTTTTAAAGAATTCATTATACTCATGTATCCAAGGCTGACCTGGGTAGCTGGAGGTCCACTCAACATTATGGGGAATACAGGTGTTTATTTGGTACCACTGGTGTTTTCTACTTTACTGGTGTTGTGCTATACTAAGGCAGAACAATGTCCCTTGGTTGCCAGTGGACCTTCATGTTATTTTCTGTTATTATCTTGGCTACGACTAACCAGCCTTCCTTGCCCACAGCTCTCTGGCCTCTTCACCAGTGCTGTTGTCCTGGTGGTCTTGCTATGGATTGGACCTCTCTTCTACTACTTACCCAAGGTGAGCTAATTGATAATGTGTAGGAGTGGGGGGGAGAATAGGGGGTTATTCAAAGGGCAGCTCGTTATGCTCAGCCAATCCTGATACAAAATTAAATCATGTGCTCTAGGCATCATTGATATATCTTGGTAACATATTTTACACAAATTTTGGGTCCCCTGGGCATCTTCATTTACTTGCTGCTAGCACAAAGGCTTGACTCACATGCCATATATTAAAACAGGCATCCACAAACTTCGGCCCTCCAGATGTTTTGGACTACAATTCCCATCATCCCTGACCACTGGTCCTGTTAGCTAGGGATCATGGGAGTTGTAGGCCAAAACATCTGGAGGGCCACAGTTTGGGGATGCCTGTATTAAAAGCACATATCCTGTCAAAGAATCCTGGGAACTGTATTTAAAGGGTGCTAGGAATTGTAGAATTGTAGTTCCGTGAGAGGTAAACTACATTTCCCAGCTGTGTTATTTTGTTTGGTGTTCGGAAGAGACATGCTTTAAATGTACAGTGTGTGCAGTCATACACTCTTGCTACACATTTTGTTTCCATGCCAGCTGTTCAGCCTGGAATTTACCTCTTTAGTTTTTATAGAGAATCTGGTGGCTATAAGTCATTGTTGCCCACCCATTTCTTCCCACTGATCTCTGCAAAATGGTAATGCACACTTGCAGCACCAGCCTGTCCAATGTGGACTAACAGCATGCTATGGAAGCTGTTCAACACTATTTGGCCTGTAATGAGAAGCTTCTTCCCTGCAGCTTCTGCCTCCTGTTCAGTGTGACTGTGGAATTACTAATGAATTGCTCCTTAATTGTTTTATCAGTTCTTGCTGAGCTAGCACTATTTCACAATAAAAACATAAGATAGGAAACTGGTAATTAAAGCTCTCCCCCCCACACACACACACACTACCAAAGGGAACAGGAATTAGGGGTTTATTTTTAAAACAGTCAAATGTTATGTAAATGTCATTAATTAAATTATTATATATAGAATCATAGAATCATAGAGTTGGAAGAGACCACAAGGGCCATCCAATCCAACCCCCTGCCAAGCAGGAAACACCATCAAAGCATTCTTGACAGATGCCTGTCAAGCCTCCGCTTAAAGACCTCCAAAGAAGGACCAATTAAGGAGGTCAGGAGTGCTGCATCCCCGCTGAACAGCAAGCAGCCCCAGGGCAGAAGGAGAAAGCTTCTAATTAAAGTTGTAAGGGGGCTTTACTGAATGGGGCTTACTTCTGCATAAACATTATCAGAGGATCTTGACCATGGGAATTACCCATTGCTGGATAATGCTGTGCAGAACCACTATTTTAATTCTGTTTTGAACCAATCACAGAAAAACAATGCCTCAGTGGTGTTCAAGAGCCATGGTATGGAAGTGGGACAGTATGTTAAAGAAACCCCTCATTTCACGCCTCTTTTCTCTCTCATGTCTAGGCTGTCCTGGCCTGCATCAATATCACCAGCCTTCGGCAGATGTTTCTGCAGTTCCAGGACCTGCCCGAGCTGTGGAGGATCAGCCCCATTGACTTCGTAAGCCATGACAGCATCTGAGAATGGACCAGTTTCTCTTTTTTTTTGTTTTTTTTGTTTTGTTTTAAAAAACAAGTTTATTAATCAATTTAAAATATGACATAGAGCAAAAGCATATATGGCAACAGTATAACACAAATACATCTAATCTTATAGATCATGACCATTGCCTATATCCAAGAATGGACCAGTTTCCAATCTAGCAGTTGGAAATTAAGAACTGAATATGTTCCTTCCCTATCAAAAATGTTTACATTGCTACCAGGCTTTTGCAATTGGAATGGATAGGTCCACAGTTTTCAGTAATGGCCTATAGTAGGGATGAAGAATCTTTCTTTCTCCCCCACCCATATTTTGTTGAACTACAACTCCCATCATCCCTGACCATTGGTCATACAGACGGGCTGATGGGAGTTGGAGTTCAGCAACATCTGGAGGGCCACAGGTTAGTCACCCCTGTCATATTGGCAGAGCCTGTGGCCCCCATCATGCCAAACAGCCATGGCACTCGGGAGCTTAATCTGAAGGCCATACGAGCTAGTCTGTTACCTCTCACAGTGAACTGGTGTGAAACTGCCTTGTGAACGGGTCCAGTCCTTAGCCATTGTGGCTCCAGTTTTCTGAGACGTCCTCTTGGCCTACTGTAATAGTTCCTTGCATTAGGCCAGTTTCCTGCCAGAAGAATGTGATTATGTGAACCAGACCTGAGTCAGCAGAGGGCAAGATGGAAGGCTGGGCCAGTGAAGGATTGAACAGCAGGAGTTCCAAGTGTCAAAGCTGGTAGCCAAAGTTGAGCAGTGCTGGTTGTGGCTCAGATCTGTAACCTCAGGTGCTAAGCTGTTCTCCTCCCAGGATTCCTTGTGATTCTATCCCACCCTTTCTCATCCATTGCAGACGTTGTGGGTGGTCACGTGGCTTTCTGTGGTTGTGCTCAACGTGGACCTTGGCTTGGCGGTGGGGGTTGTGTTCTCCATGATGACGGTTGTTTGCCGCACACAGAGGTATTTCCTTCTCTGTCCTCTTCCTCTGCTTTCTCCTCTTGTCAAATGTTAGATCAGGCCCAGCTGCTAGGATTAGGTGCCCCTAGTTGGGATTGTGGGGATCCTGCAAGGCTATAAAATTGGGGTGAGGAACTTCTTCCTGTTGAGGGCTGCATTGCTAGTGGTGGGCAGGGTAGAGTCTGCAGCACTGAAAGATTGCATAGCATTCCTGCCCCATCTCTCCCTCTCCACATCTCTCTGCTGGGGGCCACGTGGAATTAAAGATGGGGAAGGGCTATGGCTCAGTGATAGGGCGTCGTCTTTGCATGCAAAAGGTCCCAGATTCAATCCTCAGCATCTCCAGGTAGGACAGGGAAAGACTTCCTATCTGACACCCTGGAGAGCGGCTGCAAGCCAATGTAGGCCAGGATGAGGAGCCTACAATCCGCCAGATGTTGCTGGACTACAAGTCCCATCATCCCTTGCCATCTGCAGCTGATAGGAACTGCAGTTCATCCACATCTGAAGTGCCTGAGATTCCTCACCCATAGTGTAGACCAGGCACCCCCAAACTTTGGCCCTCCAGATGTTTTGGCCTACAACTCCCACAATCCCCAGCTAACAGGACCACTGTCAGGGATGATGGGAATTGTAGTCCAAAACATCTGCAGGGCTGAAGTTTGGGGGTGCCTGGTGTAGACCCTGAGCTAGTGTTGTCCCTCCCAGAAACTGGAGCAGTACTAGCACGGAGGGGGAACTGCAATGTGGGCTTCTGCCATGTGGCCTGAGGCTCCCCACATTACCCTGGTGGTACATGAATGAGCTGTGTCACAGCAGCTCCCCTGCAGCAAAGGTCCCACGAGAAGGAGCCTGCGCTGGGGCTGAGAGGGAGCCTATGGTTCCCTACAACCTTCCACCTCCAACCATGTTTGCTGTATGTTGAGGGAGCTGTGTCCAGATAATTGCCCATTTGCCCCTCATGTCGCTTTGTCATTCTTACAGGGCGGAGTGCTCAGTTCTGGGCAGGGCAGGGGACACAGAGATCTACAAGCCTGTCAAGTACAACAGCAAGGTAAGAGTCGTGCAAACAATCATAGGAACACACGCCACATGCATGTCTGAAATTGCAGCCCCAAAGCACTCACTGCAGGGAGCCTGAATCTCAGCATTGAAATTGGTGGGGCTACTCCAGTGCAAGTGTGCCCAATCCACACTGGCTGAACACACGCGTGCTAATCTCTTGATAGGCTATTTATAGCACAGGTGGGGCACCTGTGGCCCTCCAGAGGCAGCAGAACTACAACTCCTCTCAGCCCTGACCATAGGCCATGCTGGCTGGGACTGATGGGAGTTGAAGTCCAGCAATACCAGGCGGCTTCCCAGCCAAGCTTTCGAAGGATCAGAACCTGCAGGTGGGTGTGAAGTGAGGACTCATCCCACTGCTTCCCCCCTGGAAAACCTGATTGCTGTTAAATCAAAACAAACGTCACTCATTTATTCTGCGGACTGAATTCAGCAGATTTTCCTGGGGAAAGTGATGGGACAAGTGAAAGCTCAGGACAAGTGGGAAGCCTCTTGGACCCATGGTTTCGAGGCACAGGACAAGCAGAAGTGTGTGCGAGTTCTGAGTTTTCCGTGTTCTAGAATGGAAATTAGCCACACTGGAGAAGATGGCAATTATCCCAGGATGATGTGGAAAGGTAGCAAATGTAGCAGATGCTCCTTGGAGAGGGAGCAAGCCTCGCTATACTCAAGGGGGCATGCTTTTGAGGTGACATGTGTAGGGATGTGGTGGCAACTTAGGCTGTCATTCAAACCCCACTACCTGTGTGTAAGCCCCATTGAATTCAGTAGGACTTACTTCTGAGTAGGCGGGGTTAGGTCTGTGGTTTAAAAGGATCAGAAATATTTATTACAACCATTTGCTCGGTCCCAGCTCCTGCTCACCTAGCAGTTCGAAAGCACATCAAAGTGCAAGTAGATAAATAGGGACCGCTCCAGCGGGAAGGTAAACAGCGTTTCCGTGCGCTGCTCTGGTTCTCCAGAAGCAGCTTTGTCATGCTGGCCACATGACCCGGAAGCTGTCTGTGGACAAACGCCGGCTCCCTCGGCCTATAGAGCGAGATGAGCACTGCAACCCCAGAGATACCATTGCCCCCCAACTGGAGAGGCTTGCTGACCTTCCAGATAAGCCTAAACTTAATGCTCTCCTCTAAGGCAAAGATCAAAAGATGACCTGGATGGTCACCAGATTCTGCGCACAGATTTGTAGGTGTAGACCATCCTCCCGGAACAAATTAGTCTGCTGGGAAAACAGTTGAAGTGAGCCTCCAGGGTGATAGGGCCAATCTGCATGGTATCTCAAACTTTAAAATTTTAGGTTCTCACGTGTCTATGCATTTAACTTAATTTTAATTCTAAAGCTGTTTGCTGTATATTGTTTTAAATGCATATTTTATTCTTGTGAAAGCTGTCCTAGATGTGCCTTTCGAGTTGGTCTATAACCGTAATAAACAAATGAGATGAGCCTCTTCTGTTGCTTGTCTGGGTGGAGGTGTGCATATCCATGTGGGTGTAGAAATCTCTGCTGTTTGCCTTACATTGCCTTTGTCCACAAAGGAAGGCAGCCCTGCTTCAGCCAAAAATTTGAAAGATGATGGGGTTTGTTTATTCATTTTAGGATGGGGTTAATTTTATTCACTTGGCCACCCTAGCCAGGCACAATGATGCATATGTACCCCATTTATCCACCCCATCCCTGCTTCTTAGTGCTTTGAGATCCCAGGTGTGAAGATTATAAGCTACCAGGCTCCCATCTACTATGGGAACCGCAGCTTCTTTCGCGACACTCTGAGCCAACTTGTGGGACTCAACCAAGACTGCGAGAAGCACGAGGACCAAGTTCCAGGCATCGAGCTCAAGATGGACATCAGCACTGTGGTAATGTGGCAACCCAGGGTGGGAGGGGGGAAGAAAAAGATGGAGGGAAGTAGAGTAGAAAATTTGGGGTGGAATTCAGAATTAGCCAAGAATTTGTGCCTAAGTTTGCTTGCATTTTTCCTTTTCCTTTTGTGTGGAAACTGGTCAACTGTGGTCAACATCTTCTCACTGATATTCATAAGCCACTCTGGGAATGCTTTCCTAGCGAAGAGCAGGATAAAAATATTAGTCATAAATAACAGAATCAAGTTAACACAATTCTTGCTAGTCAGAGTGGGAGCCAATGGAGTTGGTCTCCATCTGTCTTGGGAGATATTGGAGGAGTGTGCCTTTGGGGGAGAACTCAGACTGTTGTAAGGCTGTAGCACCTGCTGTGGCTGTAGAGACTGATACAGGATGAACATGTTTTGTTGCAGCTGGGGCGGATGAAGGCATCCATTCATGCTGCTGCAAATGGAGCATGGCATTTCTTCTCTCTGCGGTCATTCCTCCTCTGGTCACTGCTATATCTACATGACCTGTCTCCAGGCACTATGGTCATCTGCAAGGGTGGGCTTGATGTTGTCAGCCTTCATGCCACATTTGCAGACATATTTGTAACACAGAGTTGGCAGCCAATAGGCCTAGTACCTGAAGCCAGCTCCCTGTAGAGCACATCCTTGGAAGACAATTCTGTGCTAGATACAGACCATTTGATTCAATAGAAACAAAGAACTAAGAACTATTGAGCCAAGGACCAAACTAGGTTTTGCTATAAAGCAGAGGTTTTAAAATAAATATAAATTAAACCCAAGGCTGGAGATTTTTTTCACTTTGTCTGGAGTTTAAATTCTTCTCACCTAAGTGGAGATTAACTGCTGTTGTTTTTCTTCCTAGGAGAGCAATGTCTCCGTCCTGGACAAAAAGCTTGGCTCAGGTAAGCAAAGGGTACCAGTTCCTGGTAAATCTTGCTTAGTCAACATGCATTTTGAACTCTGCAAATTGCAAAGCTGCTTAACTGTCCCTTTCCTGTATTCTGCTGAGGATACTGAATGAGTGTGCATGAAAGAGACTTGCCAGGAATGTTTTTTTCCTATGGAAGGACTGAGTGCCATTCATTTCTGCTACTCGGAACAAGTTCCTGGGCTCAGAATTCTTTAGCTCTCTCTCTGTGTGTGTGTGTGTGTGTGTGTTTGTTTGTTTGTTTGTTTGTTTGTTTCTCTCTCTCTCTCTCTCTCTCTCTCTCTCTCTCTCTCTGTGTGTGTGTGTGTGTGTGTGTGTCTTGCACCTGGATCTGGATGGTGGATCTTGGCGTTCTTGTAAAAATCAAATTACTTCTTGTAAGCCTTCAATCTTCCCAACTTTAAGCAAAATGCTGGGTGTCGTGTTTACACTAGACTGGTGTGACAAGAGTTGGTGCTGTGCACTGAGTCAGACCACTGGCCCATCTGGCTCAGTATTGTCTACACTGACTGTCAGCTGCTCTCCAAGGTATCAGATAGTAGTTTCTTTTCAGCCTGATCTGGAGATGCCAGAGGACTGAACATGTTGGGCTGGGATGAAGAAAAAGTTATGATCATGCAGCTGGAACAGGTTCCCATATGGAAAATGAGATTCATCTCCTCCTGTGAAAACTGGTTGGAGATGGGAAGCTTCTGAGCATGTGCAGAGCGTCACATGGCAAATTGTCACTGATGCTGCTGGGCTCAGGCTGTTGGATTCATTGCAGATTGTGGTCTGTCCACTTTGCTCTTCCAGGCGTGTCAGTACAGGCTGTCATTCTTGACTGCAGTGGAGTGTCCTTTGTGGACTCAGCTGGAGCCCGTCTACTTATTCAGGTACAAAAGGAAACGTATGTATGCGTACAAGTAACGAGGTGGCGCACTTGCCATCAAAATGCTCCCAGTCTAGATTGCCTGCCTTTGTTTTATTTATTTCAACTGTATTCTGCTGTTCCTCCATCTGACTGGATGTTAAATGCATATATATTTTTTGCATTTAATGTGCAGGGTGTTTTATTGTTGTTTTAAATGGAAAGCATCCACCCAGGTAGTGGGTGGGGGTGGAACTGTAATAATGTGGGCTAAAGAGGGAGGAAAGGTGAACATAACCTTTCTGGCAATCCCTCCTTGTTGCATTAGGAGGAAATTATTCCATTAGTGCCAAGTCCAGTTTGACTCTTAGAGTAAGTTTCATATGGCTCCCCAATTAGAAAATCTTTAGAAAATTCAGTAAATGGACTTCTGCCTGAGCATGGGCATAGTCAGGATTAATGGGGGGGGGGGCAGAACCAAGATATCTGTGATGCAATTGAGTCCAGTTATTATTTTAAAGGTAAAGGTAAAGGGACCCCGACCATTTGGTCCAGTCGTGACCGACTCTGGGGTTGCGGTGCTCATCTCGCGTTATTGGCCGAGGGAGCCAGCGTACAGCTTCCAGGTCATGTGGCCAGCATGACAAAGCCGCTTCTGGCAAACCAGAGCAGCACATGGAAACGCCATTTACCTTCCTATTTATCTACTTGCACTTTGATGTGCTTTCGAACTGCTAGGTTGGCAGGATTATGTAACTTACCAATGAACAATTGGGAATCAAGATTTCCCATAATGGAATCAAAAACAGTAGCAGAGACGATAGATTCCAAAATGGATTACAGAAATAGTTCCCCTGCCCCCCCCCGGTTGTGCAAATATCAGTAGCAAATTAGAAGATCACAGCATAGCTCCAGGGACCTAGCTATAATCACCGAGGCAGCTTGTGGTTAGAAGGCAATGTTTGCAATTCTCTAGTAATGGCTTCCTGTGCCTTGCAGGTGTGTGTAGAATGCCAAAAGGCAGGTGTGCAGATCCATTTGGCTTCCTGTAATGGTAAGTGAAAATAAAGGTGCCATCAGACCTCTTTCTTCCCCCATTGATTGTGTTCTGACGTATCTTAATATTGCATGGTTGTTATAATATAGAATTATTAAAATCAATATATTTAAAAGGCAGCTTGTCCCAATGCACATATTACCCAGAAGCAAGCCTGGGTTTGCCACCAGCTGTGCACTCAAGCATGGAGCAGCCGATTGCAACCCCTGGAGAGAATTCTGAGATGCGCTTCTGGTGTGCTCTCTGTTTTCTGCATGAGCCTTCCACCGTCTCTTTCTCCATCAAGCACTTCTGCCTGCATGACTGAGGGCCAAACTAGAGGTGGCAACAGAGATTTGTGATTGGGTCTCCCGTTTTCATTTATCTGCATTTTTGTAAAAAGCAGCAGGGATACCCAATTCACACCAGAAACACAGCATGGTGGTAGTGCTCCCTCTGTAATTCTGCTCTGAATAGCTATGGGGATTAGCTTTTACAGAGATATAAAGAAATGGGAAATCCATCCACAGCTCTGTCATCATCCTGACATAGACCACATCCATACCGTGCATTTACAGCACATTGCTTCCCTCAAGGAATTTTGTGCCTTGTAGTTTACCCTTCAGAGCTGCAATTATAGAATTGTAGAGTTGGAAGTGACCCTGGGGGTCATCTAGTCCAACCCTCTGCAATGTCGGGATATGCAGCTGTCCCAAACGGGGATCGAATGTGCAACCTTGACATTATCAGCACCTCACTCTGACCAACTGAATTATCCATTCCTAGCACCATAACAAATCACATTTGCCAGAATAATTTAGGGGAAGGCACAGTTTAAAGCAGGGGTCCCCAAACTAAGGCCCGGGGGCCGGATGCGGTCCAATCACCTTCTAAATCCGGCCTGCGGACGGTCCAGGAATCAGCATGTTTTTACATGAGTAGAATGTGTCCTTTTATTTAAAATGCATCTCTGGGTTATTTGTGGGGCATAGGAATTTTTACTTCTTTTCCAAAATATAGTCCGGCCCCCCACAAGGTCTGAGGGACAGTGGACTGGCCCCCTGCTGAAAAAGTTTGCTGACCCCTGATTTAAAGGTTTGGTGTGGATGTGGCCATAGTTAGGATGTAAGACCCAAAGATCACAAGTGCATGCTCACCTCTTGACTTGCCACTGACTCAGTTGAGGAAGCCTTACATACAAAACGATAGGTAAATCCTGCGTGCAGTGGTTTTGAGGGGTGGTGTCTTCCTCACACATGCAGGTCACCCCTTGAGGAATCAGACCTCACCCATATCCATTTATTTCCTCCTTTCCATCTAGTCGGTGTTTTACAGACCTTGAGGTCCTGTGGCCTTCTCCATCATCTTCCCCCACAGCAGATTTTTGTCACTGTGCACGATGCGGCTTCCTACCTTCAGCAGACTATGGTAAGAGGGAGGCTGAGGGTGCAGGCAGACAATAGGTGAGCCTTTGCTCTTCCTGGTTGCAATCCTAGCCCCTCTGGAACCCGCTTTGCAGCCCTGGGGAGGACAGGGTCTGACTTGGGAAAAAGCTCAGTTTTCCCCAACAACAATTGTGGGGTCATGGCTGTCCCCTTGGAGACTGAAAGTATAAACTCTTATCATTGAAATATTCCCAAGTGAAAAAGCTTTTTCTCCATGTAGAAAACTCTATGTCCAGCCTAGCCTTCTCTCTGGCATGGCCATTTTCTATGTGCAGGGATATTATTTTTCTATGCAGGAGCATTCCATCAAATGAACCCCCACCTGTAGTCATAAATGGACTAATCCAGACACAGATTTACCACTTCAGCTGCCAGGTGAAGACACTGGGCCTTCCCCCGGGGGCTTCAATGGAGGTTTATTGTGGAATCAGTGCTGCTCATGTATGAAGTTTCCCACACTATACGCATGGCATTCCCATCATCAATTCCTGTGTACTGTTTTTAAACATTTAATCTGGATTTTTCTCTGACTGCGGGGAATTTGTTGAGTAACAATAACCCATTATAAATCAATGAATTCCCTGCAATAAAAATGTGTGTAGGGTGATGCTGGGGTGGGGAGTCTATTGTGAAACATAGTAACTAAGGGGCAGGAATACTTGCTTGTGCACATGTTTTTACCTTTTTTTTTTAAAAAAAAAAAAGTACACATGCAAAGAAAATGAAAAGGCAGTGGAGTATGGAGAGGGGGGGGGGACCAGCAGTGCAGAAACATTTCTTCAGTGAGTGCCCATGGCTGCAGGCAGGAAGCAATGGAACACTTATGAAAAGAAGAGAAATTACAGAAGTGTGGCAACCACAAAATGAAAAAAACAACCACCCATGTCTCAACCAACCATGTATTGCCCCAATCCAGGCGCACACCCTTTTCAGAGGAAAGTGGCTTTGCATGGTTGACAGTTTGCTTTTTGTTTTGCAATCTATTTGTTACAAAATACCTCTTGCTGTAGTAACGTTTAAAAAATGAGTGTTATTTCTGGCTCCCATGCAATCCCATATATAGGCTCTGTGTCTGTGCGGAGCTGGAGCTGGAGCCTTCTGTAACAGAAGCCAGCGTGGCTATCTAAAGAACTTTTAACTGAGTTAAGATTTAAAAGGGATGTGTACAAAAAATGGAAAAGGGGGGAAATCACCAGAGAGGAATTCAAACAAACAGCCAGCACGTGTAGAGACAAAGTCAGAAAAGCTAAAGCACAGAATGAACTCAGGCTTGCTAGAGAGGTTAAAAGCAACAAAAAGGGCTTTTATGGGTATATCCGTAGCAAAAGGAAGAACAATGAAACAGTGGGGTCACTTAGAGGAGAAGATGGTGAAATGCGAACAGGGGACAGAGAAAAGGCAGAACTCCTCAATGCCTTCTTTGCCTCAGTCTTCTCCAAAAAAAGAAAAGAATTGGGAGCAGATGATTCAGCAGGGGAAACACAGCCCAGAATAAGTAAGGAGGTAGTACAAGAATACTTGGCTGGTTTAGATGTATTCAAGTCTCCAGGGCCAGATGAACTACATCCAAGAGTATTAAAAGAACTGGCAGAGGTGATTTCAGAACCACTGGCAATAATATTTGAAAAT
This sequence comes from Zootoca vivipara, assembly GCF_965207765.1. Classification (NCBI taxonomy): domain Eukaryota; kingdom Metazoa; phylum Chordata; class Lepidosauria; order Squamata; family Lacertidae; genus Zootoca; species Zootoca vivipara. The sequence goes on from NC_142584.1 coordinate 3,000,853, forward strand.
TCCTGGAGAACAGGCGAAGTTCCAGCAGACTGGAGGAGGGCAAATGTTGTCCTTATTTTCAAAAAGGGGGAAAGAGAGGACCCAAACAATTACCGCCCAGTCAGCCTGACATCAATACCAGGAAAGATTCTAGAGCAGATCATTAAGCAAACGGTTTGTGAGCACCTAGAAAATTACAAAATTACAAGCCTGTTAGATGAAGGGAACGCTGTGGATGTAGCCTATCTTGATTTCAGCAAGGCCTTTGACAAGGTGCCCCATGATATTCTTGTAAAGAAGCTGGTAAAATGCGGGCTAGACAATGCTACCATTCAGTGGATTTTTAACTGGCTGACTGACCGAACCCAAAGGGTGCTCATCAATGGCTCCTCCTCATCCTGGAGAGTAGAGACTAGTGGGGTGCCACAGGGTTCTGTCTTGGGTCCAGTCTTATTCAACATCTTTATCAATGACTTGGATGATGGGCTTGAGGGCATCCTGAGCAAGTTTGTAGATGACATCAAATTGGGAGGGGTGGCTAATACCCCAGAGGACAGGATCACACTTCAAAATGACCTTAACAGATTAGACAACTGGGCCAAAGCAAACAAGATGAATTTTAACAAGGAGAAATGTAAAGTACTACACTTGGGCAAAATAAAAAATAAAAAATGAAAGGCACAAATACAGGATGGGAGACACTTGGCTTGAGAGCAGTACATGTGAAAAGGATCTAGGAGTCTTGGTAGACCACAAACTTGATATGAGTCAACAGTGTGATGCAGCAGCTAAAAAAGCCAATGCAATTCTGGGCTGCATCAATAGTATAGCATCTAGATCAAGGGAAGTAATAGTACCACTGTATTCTGCTCTGGTCAGACCTCACCTGGAGTACTGTGTCCAGTTCTGGGCACCACAGTTCAAGGATACTGACAAGCTGGAACATGTCCAGAAGAGGGCAACCAAAATGGTCAAAGGCCTGGAAACGATGCCTTATGAGGAACGGCTTAGGGAGCTGGGTATGTTTAGCCTGGAGAAGAGAAGGTTAAGGGGTGATATGATGGCCATGTTCAAATATATAAAAGGATGTCATATAGAGGAGGAAGAAAGGTTGTTTTCTGCTGCTCCAGAGAAGCGGACACGGAGCAATGGATTCAAACTACAAGAAAGAAGATTCCACCTCAACATTAGGAAGAACTTCCTGACAGTAAGAGCTGTTCGGCAGTGGAATTTGCTACCAAGGAGTGTGGTGGAGTCTCCTTCTTTGGAGGTCTTTAAGCAGAGGCTTGACAGCCATCTGTCAGGAATGCTTTGATGGTGTTTCCTGCTTGGCAGGGGGTTGGACTGGATGGCCCTTGTGGTCTCTTCCAACTCTATGATTCTATGAGCAGCCAAGAGGGGGTCCTCCAGCTGTTGCTGGACTACATAATTCCTGACAGTGGGACATTCTGTGTTTTTTTTAAAAATAATTTTTATTGGTTTTGCATATAAACAGAACAAAAAGAAAATTAGACACATAAACATAAAATAACATATTTTCCTCCTTCTTCCAACCCACCCCCCCTGAGATCCCTCCTGCCACCAGGTATCCCCATGGACAGTGCGCAGTCGAAGGTGGGGCATCCTCATAGCTGGGCTTGTCCCCACCCCCCTCATCCCCCCCAAAAAAACCCTGCCACCGAGGGATCCTAGGGAAACAAGAAGAGAGCGGGTGTCCCCCCAACTATTTATCTTAACTTTATCAAAGCTCACCCAAAAAGAATAATAACAACAACAACAACAACAACAACAACAACAACAACAACACAGGAATAAGAAAAAAAAAGAGCAACTGCAAAAACAAAGAAAAAAAGAAAACAAAAAGAAAAAGAAAAAAATAAAGAGGAACAATTAATAATTGTTCCTTTCTTTCCTTTAAAATCATTGTATTATTATGGGCTTCCCCTACCTCCCCCCTTTTCTGATTTTCATTTTTAACTCCTCTTTAGCAGTTTTCTTCTCATATTCCCCCTTCTATTTTCCACACTCTCCAATCTTACTTCAATAGTATCCTTATTTCTGATAGATTTATATTCTAACAACTTTTCCCATTCCCTCCCTCCCCTCCCCCCCAGCACTCCCTCTGCCACCGAGAGTCCCAGAGGAAAGAAAGAGAGAGGGAATGGTTCTTTTTCCAATTGGGACTTCCCTCCCCCCCCCGCCCTCCCCGCCCCAGGAGCCCCCCCTGCCACCAGGAGCTCCCCAGAGGTCCAGAACCCCCAACCGTCCCTTCCATCATTCATCTTACCAAATTCGCTTTTTTGATACTTCTAAATGAATTCTAAATCTTATTTCTAGCTTATCAATTTTCCTTTTTTTTCCATGCCTCAATTTTTTCCCCAAAAACTCCCATAAATTTTTAAAACCTTTTTACATTCCCAATTCCAGATCTTATCTTTATCCTCAATTCTTCCCTCTCTATACCCTGATCCCGGCCCTCCCCTTCCAGTCCAGCAAGTACCAAAGTCCATGATCCAGTTTTCAGTCCTTTTTTTATCCATCCTATTAAACAACAAATGTACCTCCTTCATCCCACACCCTTCCTGACAAATTTTTCAATCCAGTCTTCTCTATTCTCCCCCCCCCCTCCATAAATCATTTCTTCTTTGCATGATGCTTTTCTTGTGGGTTTTCTGTCTCTTCAAAAATTCTTGCTTTTTCCCCTCCTGAGGAGGGTTAATTCCACTCTCAGCTAAGTCTTTATTCATTGGCAAGTCCTGTATTTCATCCTCATTTACTTCAACTGTGTTGTGTATCAGTTCGTCTGTCTGTTTATCCTCATGCATCATTTCTTGAAGTGTTTCATTTTTCTGTAAATCTTGATTTATTCCTTCCAATTGTTGTTGAGTCTTACACATATTAATTCTCATTTCCCACAAGAGTCTCAAAACTTTCTCCTGGAAGCCAGGTGTGTAATCTTCTGTTGACATTTTTCTAGCTTTCCAAGGGCAGAGCAAAACTTGGGAAACAGGAAATGGTTACAAGTTGCAGTTCATCCACATAGCCCAAACTGGATGCAATATATTCTCAAATATCAAACCAAAAGTTTTAAAGTATCAATTCCTTCCTTTCGCTCCCCCCATTATATTCCACTCGCTGTTCTGTTCAGGGTGCCAAATTTCAGGGCACAGAGGGGGTCTCTTCTTCAATTAAATAAGTTTGCAGGGATTCTTAATGTCTAAAACAATTCTCCCCCCCTAACCCTGCCTCAGGAGGAGAGTCTTTAGTCAGTCCTCGGAGATATTCAAGGAATAAAGCTTTTAGTCCCCGGCACTGGGATTCCTCCTTAAGCTGCTTCCTCTTTAAATCAGTAGGGGGGAGATCGGCTTCCGTTTTTTAAATCTCACCCCCATTCCAAATCTCAAATCCAATTTTAAGTCTTTAAGTCCTTTTTACTCACGGTCTTTCAATTTCTTGACTTCTTTGGGAAAATCCAGTGCTCCCCGCCTCCGGCACGGAGCTTCTCCCTGCAAGGGTAGCGATGGCGCACCAAAATGGCCCCGCGACTACAACCCTTCTCACTCCGGAGCTCTTATTAGAGCTTACCGGAGAGTTGGGGAGTCGGGATTGGGGCGCTGCTTGGCGATTTCCGCCCCCAGAACGCACGATCTGGGGTTCTTTGGGGTGCAGCGGCGCTCCTGCTGCTTCCCCCTCCCTTGCAGAGACGGGTCGCCTCGGAACGCGAGCCAGACGGCGCTGGCGCTGAACCGGAAGCCGACAGTGGGACATTCTGGTAGGGGATGATAGAAGCTGTAGTCCACATCAGGACAGCACATTGGCTATCCCCGTTCTATACAGGAATAGCAAGGGAGCTGGTGGTCTTTTCCCCCTTCCTAAAGAGCATACACTTAGAAGTGTTTGGGTGCCTTCCGATTCCAGTCTCTTCCAATCCATGAGTTACAGGAGGGATAAGAACAGCCTTTGGCACTTGACATACATTATCCCAATCCTTCCTGCAGCCATCATGCAAATATATTGCAGAGAGACTAGTGAGGGAGGAGGCCTGGGAGAGTCCTGTTACACAGTATACAGCTTCATGCAGAATTCTATTTTTCTTCTTCCCCTGCTCAGGAAAGTATGGAGCTGAAGGACCCAACCATCTGGGTATAACTGCCTCTGTATCAAATCAATCCATGCGTACCAGGACAAGGACTAGATGAGATCACAGAAATGCTAGAGGCAGCTGGCTGCCTCGGAAACCAACAAGGCCCTGTCTGCTATAACGGAGGGCTGTCCTATCAGGAATGGACAGAGAGAGAGAAGAGAAAGGAGGCAGCAGGACAAGACAGAAGCTCCTTCTCTTACCAAGACCTCTTTGGCCAGTTGTGGTCTGTATTCAGCTACCACCACACTAAAGGAAGGTTTGATTTGCACTCAATCCTATTCAATCTTCATCTCTTCTGGGCCTTTGTCAAAAAGTTTCGATACACCAACAACCAGAGATATTTTTTGTTGTTGAAAAAACCAACACCAAAAAAACCTTTATTCCCTTCCCCAAATTGTTTCCTTTATACAGAAAAAAAAACCGTTTGAAGGAATCACAGGTAAACTCATTGCCAACAGGAAAGGGACAGTAAGCTCGTAAGATGAAAGGAGCAGGCTCAAAACAGCAGGTGGCATCCAGCTATGTTTTACTCAAGAATGCACCCATGGAAATTAATGGTCTTAACTTCATCATGTTCTTTAACTTCAGTGAGTCTGCTCTGAGTAAAAGTTAGTGGACTTCTACTAAATGTGAGTGAAAGGGCTGTGCAGCCTGGAATGAGAGGTCTCATAATACCTGGATGCAAACAGGACAGAAGGAGGGGGAGGTTGGAAGATATTATTTCATGCAAAGGCTAACACACACACTCTGCCACCTCCGCCATACACTGAAGAACTTGCTTGTCAAATCTATAGCTAGGCACCCTAAAGACTGATAAACTAACTGCCTTTCCCTCCTCATGTGGTTGGGTAGTAAGGCAACACTGCAGGGGTGTTGGGAGAAAGTCAGAAATGGGGATGGTGTTCGCCTCCTGGGCAGCTTGCCTCACTGAGCGAGTGTTTCTACTTTTAGTTTTAATTCTCCTTCACATCAGAATAGTTGATTCTTCTGGCTAGTATCAGGATCTGAATTCATACCATGTGTCCCAAACTAAGCATTTGCTTGTTTAGGCTGAATTAGGAACAGGCTGTAAGCTTTCCAGTAATATTTCCAAATCAGTATGTCAACATTTTGAAAATAACTCTTGCTGTATTTGAGAGTGTTGTGGGGTGGGGGAATGTGTAGGGGTTGAATCACTCCCCCATTTAATAAATAAATAAATAAATAAAGTGGCATGGCAGCAAGAGAGAGAACCCATCTTATTTATATATCAACATGTATGCTAAAACTAAGAGGCTTCACCTGCCCTACTTTACATAGGGAGAGCAGTGAAAGATTCAATACCTTACCTTTTAGCATTCTACTGAATGGATAAACAGAGATGAGAGACTTGCTTTTGAGTCAACAATTGTACTGTAAGTACAATGTCCAACGGGGCTTGCCGGTACTTCAGTTTTGAATGGGACTTCAGCAGCCTCTGTTACAGCCAACTGACCAATCTAGCAAGTGCCTTTATAAAGACCCAGTTTTATACCAATCTTTTTGAAACTGTGATCTAGCAACTCAGACATAATGCATCATCCTGGAACAAGAAGCAACCCTATAAAAAGCCAGAGAGTTAGGCTGGAGGGGGTAGGTAGGTGGAAGGAAAAAACTAAGCATCAATTCTTTTACCTACTGAGGCCATTGCTTATCTGATGGTTGTGGCAGCAAAGCACAAGAACACTCTCAGGAAAGCAACATGTTCCCCCTTTTGAAGAAGAGCCATTTGCTCTGGGTCTATTGACATGATCAGAGGGAACCTTAGGGTCATGGATTGAGGGGTGCGTGTGTTTGGAGGAAGGGGGTGCTATGGTAGTACAACAAATGCATTTGAACTTCACAGCTAAAGGGCAGTGATGCTCAGTACTGCTCCAACCACATTGACTCTTGCAATTTCCACATCTGTCCCCTCTGCATCACTCTCCCTGCTGCAGAAGTGCTTCAGTGCCTAGAGCTGATTGGCTAGTGTTATGCTTGCCTTTCTGTCTCAAGACCTCTGCAGTCAGTTGCAGATGAGCACTTCTTAGCCAGGCTGCCAGGAAGGAGTGCACATCCTATGGGGGATGGGGTGGGAGAAGTGTGTCATATAACAGAGTGGTCTTAATGGCGGCTGCTGCTTACTTGCTGTAGGACCAATCCCATGCATTGGAACTAAATATGCAGGAGAAACTAAACCCAGCCCTGCTTCATAAGCATTTCACACCCCCAAAAACAAACAGCAGCTATAGGAAGAACAGTAACACTGGTTACGCAATTGGGACCAAGAAGGCAAAAGGAAGCAGGGTTCGGGGATATGGGGGGAAAGACTTGTCAAATGGATTTTGTTTGAAATAAAAACATTGCAGTCTGTTGTACACAAGTCTGCCTTCTTCAGCATATAAAAATCCTGCCACATTAGAAAACCAGCTCCCAGCTCCCACCCCACTGTCTATGAACACAGGCCACTTCTTGTCTGGAGTTTTGAGTGTGCTGTTTTATGGCCCCTGCTGCCCTCCTTTTCTGTTGCTTTGCAGCAATTGATACCTCAACGCTTCCCCCTGATGGTTGCTTTCCATCACTGTAGTCTTTGGCACTTCAAAATGTCCCAGGATGGCACCAGCATGAGGGAAAGGAATTTGGAAGAAGGGAGCACAGGTGTAAAGACTTGGCACAAAAAGTTGTGGCACTGGATAAAGTATTGTGTCTGTGTGTGGAGAGATGCAGGGGGAAGCCCAGAAAAAATTGTGGTTGCTTCCAACTAGGAAAGAAAGAAAGTTAACTCAAGTATCACACCATATCCAAGATTCTCCAGTTCAGAGACATAACAGGGTGAAACAAACACAGGAACAGGTCACATTCTCCTGACCACCAAGGCTCAGAATCAAGCAATAGCACAGTCTCTCCATCCTGCTAGAAAAGACATTTTTTCTTTCTTTTTTAAAAAAGTGGTCATGGCTGCCAATTTCCCAAACTGCTCTTTAAGCCTGAGGCTGCTGAGGCCACCCTGAGTTCTTGGGGTTTGGCTAGTTGACAGACAAGGCCATTTGCCTCGGGCTCTGGCCAATTGCCAGAGCAGGCTGCCTGAGATTGGTAAACCCAATTGCCTGAGGACAAAGCCAGTTGTCAGGGGTGAAGCTAAATTCATTAGCACCAGAGACTAGTTGCCTGTCATGCATTTGAAACGGTTCTTGAAGTAAAAGAAGCTCTGTTTGGTGGTCAGGCTGTTGTCACTTGAGTTGGGATAGCGGAATTTGGCATACTGCTTCTCACTGTCTGTCTTTAGCCATGGCAGCCTAATCTTTGAGGCGTGGTCCACCACAACGTTGGAGCAGGAACCGACATGCAGAATACCCAGGCCATCAATGAAGAATTCTGGAGAGAGAGAGAGAGGAGGAGGAGGAGGATTAGCACGGTCTTCTGGATTTTAGCCAGGAAGCCCTCATGCAGCCAAAAAGCCATCTTAGTCCAGATATGGTCACTGGTCCTAAATTATGCTCCAAGCACCCACCTCACTCACAAGGGGTCTCAAGCACATCACTAGACTTGTACACTGCATACACTCCCCCCCCCGCCACCTTGTACAAAAGTGCCACCCCTAGAGTTAAGCCAATGCTTCTTGCCTACACATGCTAAGCACCACTTGGACTGTGCAAGCATGACTCACCGAGGTGGGCAACACGACTGAGGCGAGGGTCAAAGCCAACCTGCAGAACCTTCTCGGTGCGTGCCAGGAAGAAGTTGATCACACCATCAGTAACCACGCAGTCAGGAAAGCCTTCAATGACATGATGGTAACCCTGGCGGATGTGCAGACAATCTCCATCTTCACTGCCAGCTTGCACGCTGATCTGCTGGCGGTATGTGGTGGTGTAGCTGGTGATCTCTCGCACTGCTCCACCCACCTGCCAGGCGCAAGAGAGGACATTTGGGATGGATGCAGAGATGGAACAGAGTTTGGGCCAGACATACAAGGAACAGTCTCTATTGGCACAGGTGTGTGGATTTACTTGAGAACTGGCCTTGAGGGTCTCAGACCAAATGCTGTCTCCAAAAGCAGCCAGCCAGCCTGCTTCCCAGAGGTGCAAAAATGGCAACCAAAATTATCAAGGAGTAGAGCAGTTCCCCCATAGTCCCCCTCAAGACCATAGAAGCAATTATGCGGGACCAGACCAAATGCCCATGCAGTCCAGCATCCTCTTCTCAACCAGATGCTATGGAAAGTCCACAAGCAAGACATGAGCACAACAGCAGTATTCAGAGGCGTACACACAAATGATTTAAAACACCTGAAAATATGTAAAAACAATTCTTATACAGATGCCGACTGGGAAACATCTATACTTAAAAGGCTTGTTGGAACTCAGCCTAATTTAGACTAGGTTCCTTCTTTACTGGCTCTCCCTACAAGCCTGATTTGGACTTCAGAATGTGACATGTCCCCAGCCCTGCCCCTGTCCCCACAGATCCCTTCAACTGTCATGGCAGTCAGGGGGCCCCATTGCAAGCATCTTTCTCCAATTCTAGAAGCTGCATTTTGCTGCCATCTTGTATAATAGGTATTAGAAGGCTTGGCTGGAGAGATGTCAGCCCGTCTCTTCAGACCAAGGATGGAGAACCTGTGGCCTTTCAGATGCTTCTAGACACCCACTCTCATTATCCTGCTGGCACAGCTGATAAGGAACAACAATTGGAGGGCCACCTATTTGTCATCCATGCTTCAGATGAAAGAAATGGGGAACAGGAAAAGCAACTACAGGAAAAGCACTCACCAGGTCCAGGGTAGTTTTCTCAAGGACATCGACCAGCTTCTCCACTTTGGTGCGATGTGTGAAGATGAAATCATCATCCACCCACAGAACATATTTTGTGGTCACTTGGGAAATGGCAAGGTTTCTGCCAGCAAACCAGCCCTAGAAAAGGAGGGAAAGTTCTGCAAGCACCATTCACAACACTGCTAATGTCATCCCCTTTGCCCAAAAGTGAAACATAGCCATCTTGCTTTGCCGTGAAGCATCTTATCATTTAATATCACGGGCTCAATCACTGGGCACCATACTTCTCCTTGGGCTCCATGAACCCAAGTGTTGCTTCTCCCTTCCTAGACCCCTGGCTAGTAATTAGTTTTTCATTCTACATTGGCAACTAGGGGGTCAGGTGGTTCCCTACAGAGTCCCAAGTGAGACTTTTGGGTCTCCAGTGGCTGATCCGCATACTGTTCTCTACCAACTGTAGCACTTTCTCCGGCCTGGGGTTACCTCAACATTGTGGCCTTATTCAGCCACTACTCCACTCCAGTCACCATGTACCATGAATACAAGACTGCATTCTTGTATTCCATATTCTAGTAATTCACATTGCTACCCCAATGTTGTAATCATTAACGTGGACTAGGCTCACATACAAGAACACATTTAAACTCCACTCTTTACTCATCCTGATTGTTAGTGTAGATACAGTTAATGTGTGATGAGGAGTTAACTGAACTGGTGAGAGGATTCCCACTCATCCCCCATCATGAATTTTGGAACGCAGAAAAGTGAAATTCCCCAACGGAAAGTGACAGTGGAGTTATCCCTTCTTAGTAGGTGTCAATTAGCCCCATTCCACCCCCATCTCTACTTCAGGAGCCTGACCCCAGAGCCAGTTGCCCTCAGATACCACATCCCAATGAAACCCAGCAGAGATTAGGAAATGTGCCTGAGGCTTCCCACAGCTAGTCTCCACACCTTTCCAAAGGGCATAAAGTACTGTTCAATGTGGGGTCCCTGCACATGTTCAGGGGTCTCACTGTCATCAGCAATGATGATGGTCACAGTGGGGTAAAACTTGCGGATGCTGCTGATCAGTGTTCGCAGCTTGTCATAGCGCAAAAAGGTCTTCGTTGCTATGGTGACCAGGGCACTGATGTCGTATTCTGTAGAGGAAAGACAACACAGGAGAGGTTGGGAAGTTTCTGCTGAGGGATGGCTCAGAGGGAGTGGCTTGAGAAGCCTTGGGCAGAAATGGATACCCCTCACGGTTTCCAATGTTGGGATTAAAAGAACTACACTCCCAGCAGCTATCTGCTCATTTAGAGGTTGGTTTCCAAGGAAGAAGGCACCAAAAAGACAGAAAGAAATGAAACAGTGAGGGCACCAGGTGAACCACTCAGGATAGAGAATTCCACAAGAAGGGCACCACAGCTGAACAAGCAGCCTGGTATCTAACTCTGTTGCAGTGGGTTCTTGGGCTACTAGAAAGGAAGAGATATCTTGAAAAGACATGCTCCTAAACACAAGGCTTACTATGAACCGGGATTACTATAAGCTAGTTACATGACTCCTGAGCATGGTTATTATCATATAGCACACAAATGGGGGGGCACTCAGGGGGCAGTGGTGGCATCCAGCCCTGTGCAGGGCTTCATCTGAGCTCAAGGCCTGGAACAATTTGAGACCAAAAAAGACGAGAGAATCTCTAAGGATGTGATGAGGTCAAAGAGTGGGGTGGGGAAAGGAAAGACTCTTTTACAGTACTTCTGATCATCCAAGTCTGAAGTTGGACACAGCAGGTGGGCTCAAAGGCCAGGCCTTCCCTTGGAACATTTGTGTGCTAGAGACCTCATGTGTAGTACTCACTGCCACTTGCTCCTCCATTGGAGGGTCCTGGATTGTAGAGCTTGGGCGTAGGCGCATGGCGGATGCGGATGATGAACGATGCATGGTGCTCATTGGTAGAAAACTGCACTGGAAAACAGAGGAAGGAGCAGAACACCAGTCTAGAGCTGTTAGCACTTGAAAACAAAGATACACCACTGTACGTGTTTCTGGCCTGGGAGCTCTGGTGCAGTAAGGAAATTTTAGGTAAAGGGACCCCTGACCATTAGGTCCAGTCGTGACCGACTGGGGTTATGGCGCTCATCTCGCGTTACTGGCTGAGGGAGCCGGCGTCCTGTCAAAAATAGGCCTACCACAAAGCCTTTGTTCATATCCCCACAATGGTTTCCATTTTGTTCATTTTTTCCTCATTTATGCTGCCTTGTGACAAGATTTCCTTGCTTCTGTGCTGTGTCATCCTGTGCCTTTGCCCCTCTTCTTTGCAATGACACCCCAATGCTTTGAGATGCAATGAATGCCCCTTCTGTACCCACCTGTATCTGCTGTGTTGGGGTGGAAGAGTGTGTTGGTGTAGGTGACAAACTGCATTTGCCGATTGAGGTTGTCCAGTTGGGATCCCGACATGATGAGTTGCATGCCCCCCTCCCCTTCCACTTTGACCCCTTCCACTTCTGCAGCCACATCAAAAGTGCCCATCGTAGCTGTCAAGTTGACCTGTCAAAGGAAAAAAAGTTAGCAGGGTCAAGAATAAAGGGAGCCAGCTTGTGACTTTCCAACAGGGACGGGAAACCTATGGCCCTCTATCTTGCTTAGACTACAATTTCCAGTACTCCTGGCCATCGGCCAAGCTGGCTGGGGCTGATGGAGTCTAGGGTTGCCATATGCCTGGGATTTCCTGGACACATCTGGTTTTTTGGGGGGCCAGCAACCCCATCTGGGCGGATTTTTGCATTTTGGATTAAATGTCTGGGTTTTGGGGGGGTGTTGTTTTTTATTTTTATGTTTTATTTTATTATAATTTTTGTGAAGCACATGCTCAGAAGGCACTGTGCCCAGGAACAGAAGGCAGGCATCGGGTGGCTGGGGGTCACGCTAGGCCTGGTGTTGTTCCTGGCCGCACTAGGCCTCGCGCTGGTCCTGGTAGTTGCCTGGCCTTGTGTGACCTTCCCGGGGCCGCTCAGCCTCCCACCGTGAGCAGGAGGCCAAAGACAGCAAAGAGAGGGGAGGGAAGAAAGAAAGGGAAGCAGCAGGCAGGAGAGGAAGGGGTTGGCGGCAGGGAGGGGGCAAGCAAGGGAGATGCAGAATGGTGAGGGGTGGCCCAGTGGTGGTGGGGTGTCTGGGTTTCTGATCCCTGGAATATGGCAACCCTAATGGAGTCTCCAAACATGAGGGTCACAGGTTCCCCACCTCAGCTTTAGGATCTCTCTGGTAAAATGGTGTGCTGGGAACAGAATGGAAAACTTTATAGGATGTTCCAATCAAAATCTGACTAGACCGGTTTATGCAGCAGATTTTCTGCAGAGTACAAATTTGGTTATAGTAATGACATGCAAATAAGTTATAGGTACACAGAACAATTCTAGCTAATTTGCATGAACCTGCTGAAAGGTTTGCTTTCTTCTAATCAAGATAAGCATTGTTCTCTCGGTGGTCACACGCAGCTGATGCTGTGACACATGAAGTTTGCTCAATCCCACATCCTTTGCTACTTTCTGTTGATTGCGAAAATGTTTCTGTTCTGGCAAGCTTTTTTCAAGCTGGGTAGATGGAATTTAATATGGTGAATCCTGATTAGTCCCTTTATTTTAAAATTTGTGTTTTATTTATTTTTAGTTACAAATGAATATTCTATTTATTATTTATTTCAGTATTTATGAACCACTCTACATTCAGAGAATGCCAAAGCAGTGTGCCAAAGTAACATACATATTGAAAATACAGATCATAAAACAGTATTAAAACATAAAAACCAACAGGAATTAAAAACTGCAGGGAAAAAATACTCATTTGGGAAGGGTTGAGGAGGGGAATTAAAGTTATCAGCAAATGTCAAAAACATAACGGTGGTGGGACTTTCTTTGCTGCTACAGGAAGAGAATTCCAGAGCATTGGAAATATCATGGATTGCAGTACTTTGACTGATGCCTGACTCTCTGAGTAATGTGATTGCAAGAAAAGGGTAGAGCATAAATCCTTGAATAAAGAAATGAGTGCTTGCATTTCTTCAGAACTTAGAATTGTGCAACAAGAAATGGTGCCAGGAGGAGACAGCTGGAAAGGGAGGGACAAACAGAAGGCAAGAGGGCTGGGAAACACAGGAAGAGCTCATCCACACTTGCCTTTTGCCCTGCTCTTTCCAGGCCCAGGCTGTGCTTAAAAGCTCAGTGTCTGAGCGTTTTTTAATTATTTTGTTGTTTACCCCAAAACTTTCCCCACAAAACCCACTCTTTAGCACTCATTTGGAGCAAACATCAGTTCAGATTTCCCGCAGATTGAAATTGCATACTGCCTAACCATCCTGATTTAAGCGGGACACCCCGATTTACAGAAGCCTTCTGATTGGATCCCAGAATGTCCTGTTTTTTGGTCTGGTGCTCTGGCGCGAACCAACTGGCTCCCGTGAGAGCAATGGACCCAAAAATGAGTGTCCTGATTTTGACTAGCGGGATGTTGGAGGCTTTTCTACAGGGAATGCTCCAGGTGGGCGGGGGTTCTCAGACATGAAGCTTTAAAGCATGGACCTGTGCCTGGAGGAGATTCGCAATCCTAAAGGTGTTGCAACAAGCATGGATGATGAACTAATAGAACTGAATTTCGAAATAGATGATCCATATGAATTCAGAGAGGGAGAAGAGGGAGAAGAGGGAGAAGGACTAGGGGAAGGACTAGAAGAAGACGCATGCTGTGATTTGATTTTAGGGGAAATTCTGGAAATGACAGAGGAGAACTGCAATCCTGAAGGAAATGCAATAACTACGGGAGAGAAGACTGCTGAACCAACAGAACTGAATTTTGAGACAGAAGAGGATGAAGAAGAAATCACTGTTTCACCGGTGGGAAGGGTGGAACAGGGAAGGGATTTGATTCAAAAGTCCCCCAAAAAAGGGAAAAACAAAAAGGTTGTTACCCCAGTGAGAGGGGGGGGGAGAAGGAAGCAGGTGGGGGACAGAAAGAGAATGAGATTGAAGGTAACATGTTGGGAATACAGCAGGGGGGGAAAGGGCTGAGCAAAGTTTAGACTGGGACAGAGCAGGAGTGGGGTGAGGAGGAATTGGGGTGGTTATTATAGCTGGATAAAACACGGTTTGAACTCGGAAAGTATTAAGGAGCTGTCTGAAATCTCTGGAGACATCGATTCCAAGGAAAGGGGGTAGATTTAGTCTCAAGGGTGGGAATAAAAAGGGGGAAAAGATTTTGAAAATTAATTATGAATATTTTTGGGTAAGAGAATATTGGGTAATAAAGGTAAAGAGAAGTATGAAGGGTAAATGGTTAAAAAGAAGTTTTAAAATGGAAGAAAGAATGTAATTCTAGATTTGGAAACTGCAATAATTAGTTATCAATAAGGAACTCAAGAAGGGGAAATGAGGAAGTCCGAAATGTTTAGATTAGAAATTGGATAATATGATTATGTCTTTTTTTTTGGTTTTTTCTTTCTATTTTTCTTCCACTTTTCTATATAAAATGAATAAGAATTATTTAAGAATAAGGTCATGAATTGGGAGATAGGACGTAATTCTATGATGTTTAGCTAAGATCTGGAAATGGTAAGAGTTAATTATCAACAAGGACTGTAAGAAGGGGAAGTGAAGAAGTTTGAAGAGATAAGGTGTGATAATATTGTTATTTTTGTTTTTTGTATTTCTTTTTAAAAATTTTCTTTTTCTTCTTTTCCTTTTTTTCTTATGTAAAATTCAATAAAAAATTTTTTAAAAAAGCATGGAGCTGTGTCTGGGAAGAAGCTGCCACATCTAGTGCAGCACTGCTCACAGCTTCCCAAGTGACACCCCCCCCCTCACTAGCCCCACTCAGCAAATCTTTTTGTCTGGCTAGAATGAGTCCTTGTTCTCTGATAATGTTCATTGCTTTCCTGGATGAAGAGTAAAGGGTGTGTGTGCATAAACTAGCCTACTGTATAAAGATAAAATTCACATGTGGTGCTCTACTTTTAATTAATTAATTAATAATATTTGTGCCTTGCCTATCTGACTGGATTGCCCCAGCCATTCTGGCCCTGCCCCCCATTGGCACGGGGCCTCCAGACATTTGTGCAGAAGGGAGTGTGGCCCTTGGGCTGAAAAAGGTTCCCCACCTGTATTAAAGTGATAATCAACACTTAGAATTGAATCCCAGAAACCCACCGGAATCCCCCAAAACCAGTTGAAGAGAGGAGTCACACGCTCCAAACAACCAGCTCATGCCTGCAAGTCGAAGTAATATATAAGACAAGCAATCATCACACATAGAGACACACAAGATCCTTTGGTGGCTTCATGGTCTCAGATTATCTAAGAAAACCCAAAGAGGTAACACACACTAGCCATTTGTCAAAGAAATAGGACCAGTTTCTACATTTAGCAGAATCAAGCAGTAACCATTTTTCTGGCCTGCACCATTTCAGGCTAGAGGTGGGATAATATGTGCTTGAATGCATTCAAACATGCAACTTCACCTGCTGCCTCAACAGAACATTCAAACATGCAACTCCATGTGCAACTTTCCTGTAAGTGGTTCAACCAGTTGTCCTTTTTGCAAGGATACAGGGATGTTAGAAACTAATCAGGCTTGAAAAACATCACCTAATCCCTGCAATCAAATCTCTGTGTCCCAAATACCTTACTTACCTGGTACAGAGCTCTTTCAGCTGCTTGTAGGCTCAGACCTGAGGAATAAAAATGCACAAGGAGGTTAATGAATTTTCACCTTTCCCTGTGCCACAGTAAGAAGTCTCCATGTCAAGCACACCATCTTCCGCAACAGCACGGTCCCCCGTCCCCCAGACCTGCCACCCCCCATAGTTGTTTCCTTCGAGACGCAAGTGGAGGGGAAGAGACTTGCCTGGGATGAGGATGGTCCGGAGGGGCCGAACTTCTACCCCTTGGGCTGGATACTCGAGAGGTGAGTTGGCTCGGACGATGAGGAGCTGGTCAGATGGAGAATAGGACCTTGGAGAATGGAGAGGAAGAAGGTTTAGGGATGCCAGCCTCTGGCTTTGACACAGTGCTCCTACACCTTTATCCATTGATAAAAATATTTGTAGCCCACAATTACATTTTAAAAATCAAAGTGGATTACAATGATTTTAATGCAACAGAAATCAACAAAAATTAAAGCAGATCACCAGTTGACTACTTAATTTTAAGAACTATGTGGAAGGGAAGTCCAGTAAGCACACACTCCCTCAAAGCTGCGCCTGACAAACATGTCCATTCTGTGTCAAAGGAAGACACAGGAAATTGTTCCTTCACATTCATTTGCTGCTTTGACTCTCAGTAGCTAGCTGGTGGCTAAAATTCCAATCCTAAACATATTCTCACAGAAGTAAGTGCCACTGAGTTCTCAAGTCTTCCACATGAGATTGCTTAGGATTGCGGCTGCCCAGAGTGAGCCTTAGGAAATGTGCTTAGGACTGCAACCACAGATTGCAATCCTGTGTTTACTCAGAAATTTGTCCTGCCAAATTCAGGGGGTGTGGAGTTGATTTAGAAAATGGCGTGGCACACCCGTCGGTCCTCTATGATTAGGAAGTGTAATACTGGCAAGCCAGTACAATGACAGGTCAGGAGGTGAAGGCACAGGTCAGTTGTACTGGGTGAGGCTTGGTGGATCTGGAAAGATTGGGATAGATCTGGCTGAAGCAGGCTTGACAGGAGAAGACCAGGATGGGTCAAACTTGGGTTAGGGAGAAACAATGGAAGCAGGTAGAGCCTTGGAAAAGTACTGAGTGTCACAAGATTGAGAGGAGGGGGATGTTTAAAGAGCAAGGCATGTGATAGGTACATGATGTGTGGGATGTGCAGTTCACCACTTCCTTCATGGCGGAAATTTTGGGGTGTTGGCAGGAAGTGACATGTACCTGAACATTACTATGCATGAGGTCATACTCTGTAATTGGTTGGAAGCTGCATTACAAGTTAATCATTAGCTGTCAAAGTTGCTGTCAATAAATACAGGCTCCCGAGCTCCGCCTGGGGTTGGCCTTTGGGGAACTCAGCCTTGTCTCCCGTCTTGTTGTTAGATTATCCATTGCTACAAGGGGGTTTACTTTACATGGCTGATGAGTTAAATTCTGAAGTGCGGGTGCTCTTTGGGACAACCCCCATAGCCACATACCTTCTAGGATTATACTAGAAAAATAAATGCTTGCATTGCAGACATTATGGCATCAATGCAAAGCCAGCTTTCTCCTCACCTTCTTCTGCTTTTCTAAACATCCAGCCTTGTGAAGAGTTCTGGTGGTCTCAAAAGCTTGCTCACCATTTTGTGACATTTCCATTGATCAGAACAGAGAGGCTATGGATTCCCACCCACACACCCCAAAATAAATGTGGCAGTCTAACCCTAAGCCATGCATGCTAAAGTAACCTGCCTCTGCCTGGCATATTTGGTGGGTTTGTCTTCAAAAAAGGCTTTTTATTTGGCACACAGAAGATTGGCAAATAGTGTCCCAGGAGACAGAATGATGGTCCCTGCTGTGAAATAAGTGGTGGCAAGTCAACCTTCCTCCACTATTAATTAACTGCCTACCAATCTGCCCCTGAACACAAGCAAGGCAGTTGCCACTGCAGCTTTCCAGCCAGCGAGCCACTAGTCCCTTGCACCATGTGCTTGAAGTCATGAAGCAGCTACAAATGCTGCATGTACCACATGCAGGTCTCTAAAGTGCTACTGGAAGGAATTTTTAAATTTTGTTTCATTTAGTTAAGTTGTCTTGAAAAAAAATTGCTGGGTGGAGAGAAAGCAAGGCCATATTTGATGTGATGGAAATGGAGTAAGCAAGCCATGTTACAGATAAGGAAACATCCGGAGAATACAACAAATCACACTGTAGAATTGCAGATCAAGCACTTTATGCGTAGGTGACAGTGCAAAATGGGTAGCAACAAAGGGGACTAACTGCACATGTCAAAAGGTGTAAACTGGTGGGTGTCACTAGAAAGAAGCTGTTGGAATTTACACTCAGGGAAATCTGCCCGGAGTTTTCACTGGAAGGACAGATCCTGAAGCTGAGGCTCCAATATTTTGGCCACCTCATGAGAAAAGAAGACTCCCTGGAAAAGACCCTGATGTTGGAAAAGATTGAGGGCACAAGGAGAAGGGGACAATAGAGGACGAGATGGTTGGACAGTGCCTGCCGTGCTTTGGTCTATGGGGTCATGAAGAGTCGGACACAACTAAATGACTAAACAACAACATGTTATCTACTTAATGAGGCAGTGCTATTTTAAAGTAACCACGGCAGCAAGCAGTAATATCTTTGTTAAATACAGTAAATATATCTGAGTGGTTTGTACAATGTCTAGACCCCAAAGTTACCAGAGTTGTTGGTAAATTAAGGGTTCAAAGGGTATAAGTGATATTAAATGGTTACAATAGTGCATGGTTAGGAAAAACCACTGGAATGGAAGCTGGGTTTTGTTGACAGGATAAGCAAGGAAATATACCCAGCCTTCCCCTAAGTCTGGATAATATCTCTGGTCAGGAGTACCTTTTATGGTTTAATTCTCTGCTGATGGAACAGGAATCTGGCTGCCATTCTATAACCAGGCACATCCAACAGGTAGATCGTGATCTACTGGTAGATCACTGAACGTCTGTGGTAGATCACTGGTAGATCACTGGCTCCCCCAAACTTTAGCTCCCGTAAAAAAAAGCTCAACAAAGTTTGCCCTGCACCGCCCCACAATGTGGCTTTACTCCTCCCTAAAAGGTCAACAACTTTGACCTGAACCTCAAAAACCAGGGCTTTCCTTCATAGAAAAAGTTCAACAACCTTGACCTGAACCCCCCAAAAGGGGGTAGATCATTGCCAGTTTTTAACTCTATGAGTAGATCGCCCATTTAACTCTATGAGTAGATCGCCAACTCTTGGGAGTTGGCCACCCCTGCATAAACCAAGCACCACCCAATTGTGAGAGTCCCCTCTTACCATCAGCTGAGGTTGTGTATAGAAGGATGGTAACAAGCAGCAGGGCCTTTTCAGCAGCTGCTCCTTTGCAACAGAACTCCCTACCAAGTATGTGTGGCGTGATCAAGGAGCTCACCTTTGCTGGTAACTGCGGTACTCTTGTTTTCGCCTGCTGTTTATCTCTGGCAGTTCGGAAGGATTGAAGGCGTTTGCGAATTCCAGAGAATAGATGTGACCAAAGAGCTGTTTCTGAAGTGGAAAGTTCATACTAGGTTCTACCTCACACTTGCAGGAGTTCTTTGGAAGGAGCCTGTGAAGGGACGAGTACGTGTCAGTAAACATTGCTGAGGGGTATTCTTTTTTTGTCAATGCTGAATACAGTACACCAAATTGCAACAACAGCATGCCTTACTTGGAAGAACGTTTAATAATCTCCCCCCTCCCCCACCCAATGGAGATGAATGTTGCCAAGAGTACCATCAAGATAGGACTGTGGGACAGAAGCCCAGGACCCCACACAGAGGAATGAGCAGGATCCTGCCCCCTTCCAAAGCAGCAGGGCTACATTATCATCTAAAAGCAGGAGCAGAATAAGGCCTATAAATCCAGAATCTAAATTTACTTTACTGCACCACCGGCTGTTTCCTATTATAGGAGAGGGAAAATTGAAACACATTTAATATCTGGGGCAGCAGCTGGAACACCTTTGGGGCTAGAGGTTTCTCTCCCTAAGCCACACACAACCCCACTGTTGAGGGCACAGCTGAATCTACAGTCCAGACATCCTTGCCCCACATGGCATCCCAGGTGGTCTCCTGAGTCTTAAATCCAGTCAGAGGAGCCAGCTTACAAGGGCGGGGGGGGGGGAGAGACACATCACATGTGCAACTACCCACATGTGACATCAGAATGTTGGGAGGAGCCATGGGTGAAGCCAAACCCGGTAGCCACACAGCTTCAATGGCTCCTCCTTCCCCTTCTCCTGGCATTGCTACTGGCAGGAGACTGCTTTGACCCTCCTTCCCCTCCACAGCAGAAGGAGGAGGCGTTGGCCACTGGAGCCATGTCATGGTCAGCTCCATGATTTGGGATATGAGTATTTGCACATTAATGTCACAATGCATCCATTCCTATATTCAGATATTTATCTTCTCTATTCACCTCCCCCCACACCCCTGGGAAGGGGGTTGAAGGGAAACCTTAAGAATCCTACTGCAGATGTTCGGACACTGTGCCTTTTTAAAAGCACATATACAACACCTCCCCCACCCCCAAACAAAAAAGAAATAGTGCTTCCTGAGGGCCTGGTACCCAAAAACAGGCACTGTCCTTGTTAAATAGGGATGGGCACTTACTCCAGGATCTCCTCCTTAATCCGGAAAGCAATGTGTGCATATTTCTTCTCAGGCACCAGCAGGTGGTCACTCAACAGTTGCTCAGGTGTCCGGCTTGGCCGGTGTCGCAGGTCCACCGTACTGTAGGGCTTTGGTGACCAGACATGAAGATAGAGAAAAGCCAGGGATGCCATCAGCACCATCAGCACACACAAGGACTTCTGGACTGGACGCATCCTGGAGGGAGCGAGGATGCAAGGAGAGAGAAGAAACCAAGGAAAGAGTTCTCAGCTTGGGAGGGGGGAGAAATTTGTTCCATTTGCACTTTAATGGGAAACTATCCAATTCACTCTTCCCAAACCAATATGACAACAAAAACTGAGCTGTCCTTTGAAATTTGGATTCCTAATTTTGCAATGTAGTTCTCCAACAACAGCAACAAAGGTGGCTGGCACAGAAATATTATGGGAAAGTAAGTGTGTTCAAGGGTGGCAGTGTGGTCTAAATCACTGAGCCTAGGGCTTGCCGATAGGAAGGTTGGCAGATTGAATCCCTGCGACGGGGTGAGCTCCCATTGCTCGGTGCCAGTTCTTGCCAACCTAGCATTTCGAAAGCATGTCAAAGTGCAAGTAGATACAGTGGTACCTCTGGTTAAGAACTTAATTCGTTCTTAATCTGAAACTGTTCTTAACCTGAAGCACCACTTTAGCTAATGGGGCCTCCTGCTGCTGCTGCGCTGCCAGAGCACAATTTCTGTTCTCATCCTGAAGCAAAGTTCTTAACCTGAGGTACTATTTCTGGGTTAGCAGAGTTTGTAACCTGAAGCGCTTGTAACCCGAGGTACCACTTTAAATAGGTACCACTCCGGCGGGAAGGTAAATGGCGTTTCCATGCGCTGGTTTCGCCAGAAGCGGCTTAGTCATGCTGGCCACATGACCCGGAAAAACTGTCTGCGGACAAACGTCGGCTCCCTCGGCCAGTAAAGCAAGATGAGTGCCACAACCCCAGAGTCGTTTGCAACTGGACTTAACTGTCAGGGGTCCTTTACCATTTTTTAAAGTGTGTTCAAAATGTTTCTGCATTACCTTAGGAGAAATGCCTGTGCATTTTCATATCATTTTTTTAAAAGGAAACTGAAGTGAAGATGGGTTACACTGATCATCAGAAAAATGAGAAGCCAAAATGGACAGATATGTTCATTTCTACTCTTAAAGCCCCAATCCATTGGGTGACTTTGAGTGAGTAATGCTCTCCGTTTCTCTTCGCCTAACCTCGCTCACATGGTTGCTGCATAGATAAACCGTTTGTGGGTAGGGGAAGGCAAGGCACACACCATTCTGTGCTTGTGGGAGAAAGCATCTGATAATGAAAGTGAAACAAGCAAATGAAGTGGAGGTTTCGTCTCTGCAGCTGTCTGTCTCCATCATTTTTTGTAGCAGCTACAGCAGGCATCCCCAAACTTCGGCCCTCCAGATGTTTTGGACTACAATTCCCATCATCCCTGACCACTGGTCCTGTTAGCTAGGGATCATGGCAGTTGTAGGCCAAAACATCTGGAGGGCTGCAGTTTGGGGATGCCTGAGCTACAGTGTAGCTCTGAAGATTGGCAAAACCTGTAATTTTAGACTTGAAGGGTCTCATGCAGCACAGAATGCCATGGCTTTTTCCAAAAGACTAGTGAGTTGGAATTTGGTTGCAGTTTCAAAAGGAAGACTGAGCAACTTAACAGCAAATGAGAGGGATGTACCTCTGCCTAGGTGTTAAGGTGAGCTGAGCTGGATGGTGGAAAACATTTATAGGAGTTTCTGTTCCAGTTAAGGTTAAGCTATCCCTTCCCTGCAAGGGAAATCCTCCAGCAACTGCCCTGTGGGAAAGCAGGCAGGCAGGCAAAAAGAGACACCCGAGCCTGTCCCTGCAGGATTGTCTCCTAACCCTACCTTCCAAAAAGGACTCTCTATGCCACCCACTGCCCTGTGAGAAGGAATGTCAGGTGGCAGCTCTTTGCTTTGTGGTTCTTGGTGTATCCATTTAGAGAGAAACTGTTCCACGAGTCCCACTTTTCAAAATAAAATTTAGATGTTTATACTTCTTTATTTATTGTTTTAATATTTCAGGGTCTGTGCTAACTGATCTCTCTTTTTTTAACTGGAGATGCCCGGTGAGTTGTGTCCTTTCTCAAAGCTTTTCCTCCACCCATTACAGAGCTGTTGCCAGGGAGAGTGCCAGTCATATGGGGAAGAGCCGCCTGCACTAACAGGGGCTGGGCAGGTCAGAAGCCTAGCAAGCTGCAAGGCGATGGAGGAAGTGTCCCTGTTTCACTTGAAGTGCAGAAAAGGCAAATCCACACAGTGCCGAAAACAGATTATACCACGGAAGCGAAACAAGTTTGCATGCCTTTTTTCTTTTTCTTAGTGTGGGAACTACTTTACTTTTCTCCTACATCTGAGATCTTCTAGAATGGTGTGGTAAATTTTTAAGTGCATGGGCTCATTGGGACAATTCTCACCCACCATCTTGGTGTATCCATTTAAAGAGAAACTTCCCTCAGGCCCACTTTTAAAATGAAGTTTGGATGTTTGCACCTCTTTTTTTAATTATTACTTCAGGGTCTCTGAAACGCCATATCTCAATAACACCCAGAAAGGTTTTTAAATGTCTGAGGGGCATGGTCTAATCATGGGCTGCAACTTGAGATTGACACTAAAGGCGCGGCTCCACTTTCCCTTAAGGCCATACCTCTTTGCCCTGTTTTCAATTTGTTCTCTCACTCCTGTCTTCATACATAATCTTATCTTTATGCCGCCTTACTTGAGCAAAAAAAAAAAATGAAAGGCACAAATACAGGATGGGTGACACCTGGCTTGAGAGCAGTACATGTGAAAAGGATCTAGACCAGTGGTTCCCAACAGGTGGTCCGGGGACCCCCAGGGGTCCGCGAGCTATGCCAGAGGGGTCCGCAAGATGCTATTAGAATAGAAAATATATTAAATATATTTCGTATGATAACAGATTTTTTGTTTTGGCCGCTTCCTGCAAAGCAGAGTCTAGCGCAAAACTAGAATTAGATAGAGGCAGTAGTTCTGCTGTATGCCGTTAGGTGGCGCTTTACAAACACTACTGTTTTGCAAAGAGGCAGCGCGCGCATTCTACTAACGCTCACCTCCCCAAGATGCTTTGCGCGCATCGACTTCATTTGTGCACTACTGCGCAGGTACCCTGTCTTCTCCATTCCCCTCCCTCCTCCCTGGCGCGCTGCCTTTTTGCAAAACAGTAGTGTTTGTAAACAAAGCGTTGTTTTTCGCGGAAGCTACAGTTCGCATAGGAATTAATGGGGGTCCTTGTCACAATGGCGGCTTGATGAGGGGTCCTCGAGAAAATTTTGTTGGGAACCCCTGATCTAGACTACAAACTTGACATGAGTTAACAATGGGAACAGAGGAGAGCTGCAAAGAGCTTCTTCCTGCAGGTGAATGTGGCAGTGGCTGATGTAGGTGCCATTCCACCCCACTGATGGACCATTTTGTGGCCCTGTCTTTTACATGTGGCAACCATTTCTGCAACAATTTTTTGCAACCATTTTGTAAAGGACACCCCTGTTGCTTCCTCGAGATACCATATGTGATCAGTTGCCCATAGAGCTTAGTGGTGACTGCTGTAGCCCATTGTACAAAATTACATATATAATTACCACAATTCTAGGCAATCATACTTATTTAGCGGCAGAAGAAAGAAGCAGCAGCAAAGACAGAGAAGGACAAAATAAGCCACTCCCCCAAACACACCTTGTGTCCTCCTCTGTTGTTGGACTCTAGCTCCCATAAGCCCCCTGCCTTCATGGTCAGCTGTCAGGGATAATGGGAATTGCAGTCTAATGTATGACAATCATGAGTGAAAATAAGGCACAAGGCTGTGTGATATCTTAATATTTTGAATTACAATGGTTTTTAAATTCCATAGTTCTATCAATTTACTTGTGCATTGCAACCTTCTTCTCGTCTTTTATGGTCAAGAGATTCAGTCATAAAAGCTATTTCCCAAACATTATCATACCATTGCATTACTGTACTACTAAAGTTTGGGGATTTCCAACTGACAGCAATTGCTCATCTGACGGCGGCTGTCAAGGAGGCGGCTAAGGGCCAGATTGAACTAACCCAGTACACTAACAGAAGCCGCCACAAGAGCTCCTGTGAGCACACCACGGGGGGGGGGGGGAGGTTGTTTTGTCAGGCAAGCAGAAATGCTTGCACTAATGGAATGATAACAACAGCGTAACACTGAATTCTTCTGGATATGTTTCAAATCTCTTTCAGCAACAATTCCTTATGAGTCCAAGAAGGGCTCTCTTTCATAAATGATTTTGCACGTTTCTAAATAAGTAGAAGAAAGCAAACTTGAAAAAAGAAGTGTTACCATTTCAACTGCTAGAGTAAGGTTGGAACACTATCATAGACAAAAGCCTCTATTTGATTATTTGCCTCACTCGAGTCCATAAACAAACTTAAAAGACTTGATAGCATCTCATTCACTTGCCAGAGCTTGTCCACACTTCTGCTTGTACCTGCCTCCCCACCCCCCGCCCGGGGAAAACTTCATCATTTAATCAGAGCAAATGTCAATCGACTGAAGCAAACACCATTAAAATTTCTGCAGATTGAGGCTTGCTCCGATTTTTCTAGGCACGGGACAAGCAAAGTGTGGGTGCACCCTCATTTCGCCTCTTTTTCATTAGACATCACATTGACATCACTTCTGCTCTTAGACAAAGTCCCCCTCTCCTACACCACTGCTCACCTGGCCCTGAGGGAAGAGCCATTAATTCCCATCCTTGCCAACTGCCCCCAAAATACTGCCAACAATGTCTCACATTTAGGAAATTAATCTTGGAGGAACACTAGTACAGGCACTAGAGAACTGGCAGTGATCCCTTTAACAGAGTTCTCAGAATGCCGGTGGGCCTCCTGCTGCTGACACATAAAATCAACATAAGACCATGAAGGTTCTGATTCATTGTGTGCTACTGTAGAGTCAGAAGCATTTCAGCAAAGGGCAAACCACATGACTGTGAAGCTAGACCTGGGGCCTCCATAAAGTTGAATGCTAGAAGATTGAGGACAATTGTCACACAGCAGATAGTTAAAACTAGGGAATTCACTTGTACAATATACAGTAATGGCCACTAACTTGGGTTGCTTAAAAAAGATGACAAGCTAGACTAATTCATAAAGCTATCCGTCACTACTTGCCACGAGAGTGCATATTATCTACCATATTGGAGAGCTCAGTACCTCCCATTGCCTTAAAATAATCTTACCCAAGGGTGTTTTCCCTTCTTGGGAGTGGAGCACCTTCCACAGATTATTATTCTGTCCTGGAAGCAGCATTGTCCTGCTTTCTCATCAGATTTTGCCTAAACTTCTGGTGCATCTGAAAGCCCATACTTTTTTCTTTTCTTGAAAATCCTGTTAAGCGCATGAAATATTCCTTCTTAACTGACATCCATAGCACTGAATCAAAGACAGTTTCAGCACACAAAGTACAGTATAATGTGGTTATTACATAATTTGAATGTAGAACCTACAGCAGCCAAGAAATATACCTGCACTACAGAAAACAGCCTTTGACAGGGAGAAAACAAGGATTCCACAAAGATTCCTGTCATAGTGACCTGGTTCACACTGATGGATTTAAACCAAATATCCGGACTCACAACTTCTAGCTGTGAGCACCAATAAACAGATGACGTTCAGCTTCAGAGGTTTTGTAGTAATTCTTCTTTTATTTTAAACATATATATATATTTTAAACATATATAACTATAATATACAGACTGTGTGAGTTTCAGTCATCTAACACAGTGTTTCTCAACCAGTGTGCCTCCAGATGTTTTGGGACTACAACTCCCATCATCCCTAGCTAGCAAGACCAGTGGTCAGGAATGATGGGAGTTGTAGTCCCAAAACATCTGGAGGCACACTGGTTGAGAAACACTGATCTAACATAAGTAAGAACGCATCTTTACTTCAGAACACACACTCCAGAACTGACAGTTAGGAATAACAGTTACCAAGGAAGACTCCTCCCCCTTCTCTCTCCACTGAGCCAGGAGATTGACAGAAAGGGAGGGATGAAAATACTGACACACACATCATACAGTGGAACCTCTGTTTACGCCTACCTCCGTTTATGAACGCCTCCATTTACAAGATCAAGACCTGTAATTAAGACAGAGGTTCTAGGCAAAATCTAGCCCAAATTGATCAGAAAGTTATCAAAAGTTTGCATTCCGTGCCTCCCTAGGGCGTGTCATTTAAGGACGGAATTATTATTTTTTTGCGAATTTGCTCAATGAGGGCTTCTAAAAATATGTTATTGCACACGAGGAATCCAAATCTGCAATTATTTTTATGATTGGTTAATGATTAGCTTGGCAAATTGAGATCTGTTTGAAATACACTAAAAAAAAGCCAAAAACTCGCATTTTGAAGTGAAGTTTTTAATCATTTTATACAAGTGAAAATATAAATAAATTTTGTTTCCAGCTGTAACAACATATCATTACTTTATCTTATAACGTCCTATTATAGTAAAAAAAGAAAAAATAATAATAAATGAACAACTTCAAGGGCTGGTGTCACATGATCATTTATCTGCTGAGGGCCCACATCTGAGCAGGAGAGCCACTGGCAGAAGCCCCCTGGACCATGCTCTTCATGGGCATAGGCAGGGGGGCAGGAGGGGGCAGCTGCCCCCCCGAAGCAAATTTTTTTTGTATTTTACAGACCATAACCAGCACTTTTCCCCTCCAAAAACTGAAGTGGAAAGGGCTTTGCTTTAGTGAGAGCAGCTCTCCACTTGCTGGGGGGGGGGCGGGAACACAGCTGTAACAAAAACACATCAAATAAATAAAGCAAAGTGGCTACCGGTACTTAAGCAGTTAAGACAATGGAGCAGAATATCCCTTCAGGCAAGGTTTGATAGCCACCACTTCACCCTATTGTTCTTCAGTGGGAGTTGTTAATGAGCATTCAGGGATTGCATTAAGAGTTCTATTGGCGATTTAATGAGGGTGCAGAGGATTCAATTTGACTAAGGTGGCTCTGCAAGGCTAAAAGGAAGTGAATAAGAAAAGGGGGGCTGTAGCTTTGATAGACACAGTGATGTTTATAAAAAGCAGTGGTATTCCAGTCTGCCCCTCCTCCTGCATCTGTATACTGTAAATCACGGGTGGCCACCTCCCAAGAGACTCTGATCTACTCAGAGTTAAAAACTGGGAGTGATCTACCCCCTTTTGGGGGTTCAGGTCAAAGCTGTTGAGTTTTTTTCAGGGTGGATAAAAATCAATGATTTTTTAAAAAAAAATCAAAAAAATCAGATTTTTTCGATTTAAATTGGATTTTTTTAAATAAAATGCTTTTTGAGGAAAATATATTACCATCCAAAGGTTATTCCATCATGAAATAAAGATTAGTTTTTTAATTATGTAGAATAAGGTTGTATATGTTTAATTTTGGGAGTAAATAAATTCCATTAATCCATTCACAATGTCATGTTCTTCCAGAGGTTTTTGTAAGATTATTGGGCAGTTTCTCTGCCTACAAGATATTATCACAGGTGCTTGGTTTACTTTTCAAGTTCTCAAAACTGAATTTGACTCAACAGAGATCACATGCCTCTTCTTCACAGCATGCATATGCTATGGCTATATATCAATAGAATCATAGAATTGTAGTCGGAAGGGACCACAAGGGTCATCTAGTCCAGCGTTATTCAACCACTGTTCCGCAGCACACTAGTGTGCCGCGAGATGTTGCCTGGTGTGCCGCGACAAGAAGGGCGAGATGTTGCCTGGTCACGTGCCGCAGCGAGAAGGCGGCCGCCATTAGGGGGTGCTAACCCGCCAGAAAGGAAGCCGGCCGGGTCACGATGCGGGCGAGCGCGGCTCTGAACAGCCACCACCACGGCCTCGGACGCGAGAGGCGGCCGGCGGGTGCTGCTGCTACTCCTTTTCTCGCTCTCGCTCCTCTTGCTGGTGGCGCCTGGGGCTTGGTCGGCGCGAGGCCGCGGGGCCGACAAGCAGAACAGCCTCTGGAGGGCAGCCAGCGGCGTCTACCGGGGCGTGAGCGGCCTCTTCGGTGAGGAGAACGTGCGCGCCCTGCAGAAGGTGAGGCGCCGGGGAGGCCGCAGCGGCGCCTGGCCTGGACTGAGGAGGGGCAGGCCCGTTGCTCCCGGGGGGTCGCGCGGGTTCCAATGGATATTTGGATATTTATCCAGTGGATAAAAAACAGGGCAGGTGCTGGCGGGGGCGCGATGCTTGCCTTTGAGATGTGGGAGCGAGGGGGCAAGCAACGACCCGGAGAGGCAATATCCGTGTCATCTGGGTTTCTGTCAGTAAGGATAATGGTTTGTTTAATGGCAAGATAATAATACTGTAATGGGAAAGTACCAACTTTACAGCTGCTGCAAAGATTTTATACTACAGTACTAACTGAAAAATGACGTGGAGGGAAAGTGTAGGGGTGATTATTGGAGTTGGAGGTTGTCATTGGCAGAATATAGTAAAAATAGGACTGAGGAATAGGAGTAAGGAATAAGAATGCCTTTATGGCACCATCACTGATAAAATAATTGACCAATAGCAATGGGAATAAGGAATAATGAAAGAAGAAAGGAACAGGAATGTTTTTTGACCATGTTGTTTTCACAAAATAATACCCCCCCCCCAAAAAAAGCCCTATTCTTATGAATATTTAAGTCTCACCATTACTATTTCAGTTCAATTCATTTGTCAAAACCACAGGGCCATAACTCCATTCCTATAGCTTTGTGTTCAGGCAAACAGGCCCAGGTTACGCACTGAATAAAGTATTTTATAATTTTTCATATTTCTGTTTACTTACTATTTTATAATAAAGTAATTATAAAATACTTTCTTTGTGTTTATTTGATTCCTATTCAAGAGAATTA